>NC_073745.1:299228928-299576428 GCF_029784135.1 Toxorhynchites rutilus septentrionalis | reverse complement strand
TTACTGGTGTCGCAGACGTTAAAATTTGAGTTTTTTTTTGAAAAACGAAAAATCAGCGGGAATCGGGTTTTTTAAAACAAAATTTTGATGCTAAAAGTCTTAAAACTGCATGACACGTTGAGATTAACAGTTATCTAAAAAAAAAAATTTTTTTCAAAAATCTATTTTTCAGACGGAAAAACGACCAAGTGCCAAAAAAAATAATTTTTTTGATAAACATTTTTTTTCGAGATAACTATAAATCTCGACGAGTAATGCAATTTTAAGATATTTGGCATCAAAAAAAATATTTTTTAACCTCGATTTTCGATGATTTTTCGTTTTTCAAAAAAAAAAACTCAAATTTTAACGTTTGTGACACCAGTAAATGAAGTCCGAATGAGCTAATATTTTGCATAGGGTATATTATTGTGCAAATCAACATTTCGTAGCAAGTTCCGAATGAAAAATCGAGATAACTATTTTTATTATGACCCTAAACCATACTTTTCGTTTCGCATGCCGAGAAAAAACTAAGTCCCAGAGTGTCGATTTTTGCCAAAAAAAAATTTTCGAGATTTTTTATGGGGTAACTTTTTGAAACTCGATATGACCATTTTCATTGGCACACTAATATACAGCCATTCCATGTCAAACCGATATAGTAGTTCTCAGATTTTCGTAAAAAGTGGAAGTTTCGTTCTTTATCGCAAACTATTAGACCAGTATTTTTTTATTTTTTTTGTTAGGGTGACCATTTCCATTTTAGGGTGGTCCAAAAAACATTTTTTTTCGCATTTTTGTCAAAAATTCATAACTTTTGAACTAGTAGACTGATTTGGATGATCGACATATCAAATAAAAGCCAATCACATGGTCTTTTTTGGAAAAATACTATACGTGCAGAAAATTTGAATTCTGCTCTCGTTTAAATTGATTGTATTCGTTTTTTATTGTTTTCATAGTCTCGGGACCAAAGGCGCTATAGTTTTTTATATTTTTTCTGGAAAGCTGAGGATTTTTCACATAACATATCTCGAAACCAGGAAGGCGTTTTGTTTCGTTTTTGAATTATGATTTTTCATCATTGATGGTCCGATGGTCCAAAAAATCATTTTCCCCTTTTTTCCCAAAAATGACTTTCTTCAAAAAATTATTACTTTTGAACTACTGGACCGATTCAGATGATCGACATATCAAATTAAAGCCTACTAGTTAGCTTTTTTTGAAAAAATAACACATTTGCCAATTAGGTGGATTATAATCACATACATCCAGTCTAGTCGCATAGAAATGTTGAACGAAAACTGAAAACATGTTAACTTTGAAAAATCTTAACTTAAAAACGAAAAATAACACCTCTCTGGTATTCGGATATATTATGTGAAAAAATCTCAGCTTTCAGGAAAAAAAATAGTTAAAAAATGGCGCCCTATGTCCCGAAACGATGTAATCTATAAAAAACAAATATAATAAATAATTACGAAAGTTTATTTTTATTTACAGTGTAATATTTTTTTCAAACAAGACTAGCTCATTGGCTTTAATTTGATATGTCGATCATCTGAATCGGTTCAGTAGATCAAAAGTTATATTTGTAGTAGTGGAAAAAATGGGGAAAAAATGATTTTTTGGACCATCGGCTAACATTGAAAAATCGCTTCCCTGGTTTCGAGATATGTTGTGTAAAAAATCCTCAGCTTTCCAGAAAAAAAATTAAAAACTATAGCTCCTTTGGTCCCGAGACTATGAAAACAATAAAAAACAAATAAAATCAATAATAACGAGAGCAGGATTTCCTACATTTCATCCTTTGACAAGAATTATGTTGGTAGTTTTTAAGTTATAATTTTTTGTAAAAAATTGAGAAAATAAATTTGGCTTTTTTCAAAAAGTAGTCTAATTATTTTTCGATTATTTCAAGTATGCAAAGTTGCTTAAATGATCCATGTCTTTACCACGCACAACGTTCCACTCATATTTAAGATGGTGCTGCCAACGGCCAGTCGAGTTGGCATGAAATTCGTCATTAGTGGATTAAATATCTATTAAATATGTTTAATCCGATCATTAGGGCTAACCTGGTTGAGTTAGTGAATAAAAATGAAAATATGGATATGAAAATATGAGTTACCTATTATTTTAAATAAGACTACGTCTTTGAGTAGTGATACCAAATCAGAAACAGGTCACATTTTTTATGAAATAGTTTTTTTTATCCCATTTATTTATTTAAGGCTCATAGCATTTTAGCTGTAACAGAGCCGAATTTTTAATCGTGTACATGTCACATGGTTATCATATATCTATAATTAGCACATTATACAGTTGACATTCGCCAGTATTCCTTCGTTACCATTTCATATGGTACATTCACACAGTAGCCATTTAGGCGTAAGAGTATTCTTTCTGTTCTTCCATTATCCAGTTGGACCACCGGACAGCGGAGACAGTTGATTGATCATTGTTGAGTTATTTATAGAACAGCAGCCCGATGTGTCTTGCAGAGCAGAGCAGTTGTATGGATGAATCGATCTTATTTCGACCGTGGATCGATCTTCATCGCTGATAATTGTTGCGTGGACGTAGCTATTCTGTAACAACACAAAGATGGTCAATGAGGGCCCTGAGTTTTGAACTCACGATCGATCGCTTACTAAGCGAACGCGCAACCAATGTGGCTACGGAGACCCCCTTGAAATAGTTTTGACGTTAATAATTAATTTAGCTCTGAACGGATTTTGATAATTTGCGTGATTTTCCGATTTTCAAAAAACTCGAACTTTGATCGCTTTGCGCCACTCTCCCTTAAGTCCGATTGAGCTGAAATTCGGCATAGGTTGTTTTTTCGAGGTGGTGAACATTTTGTATATGGTAACTTTTCCCGATTTTTTCCCATACATTCATTGGCACCCTAGTGTGTATACACAGGAAATATCACTTACCTTCTATGTGTAAGACATTGGTCATTTAAGCAACTTTGCATTCTTGAAATCTTCAAAAAAGAATTAGACTATTGAACCGTGCTTTTTTATGTTCACGTGGTGGACAGCTCCTTATAGGAAATCTTAGAAGCTGTGCATCATCAACGGCGATAAATTTTCAGAACAGCAAAGCATCGACTCTCAAAACTTCACTCCTTTATCGTGACAAACACCTCTCAGTCTAGCATCTTACCGCACCTACACATGCAGAAAAATCTCGAAGCACCCACCACCGTCTTGTCGTGCGAGGCATCGAACGCTACTCGAGCACCCGACGGTCGCCCTTTTTGCAGATCAGTGAACCGAACCGGGTGCAAACTGGGTCAAGCTGGCTACATACTTTTGCAATGCTGCTAGAATTATTGGAAAATTATTCAATTTACGGTACATCACACGCAAACAAAAGCGAATGGCGTCGTCGAATGGCACACACAAACGAGACGAAATGAGAGCGGCAGCTGGTGCAAACTGCCACCACCTCCACCACCCCTTTCGGCGGAAAAGGGGTCGAAGCGGGATTCCATGGAACGACGAGATGCTGGACTGCATCTCGGGTGGCAATTTCTCACTTTCATCTACCTTGTACAACCGGTGTATGTGCAGTGCAGGAGGGGGAGGGATAGGGAACTCGGCCGATGTTACATGTGCTTTCTTTTTCTTTGCATAATTTTAGCAAGAATATGTACAAAAGTGAGATGCACCAAGGCGCCGACCAATGCAGAAAGGGGAGAAGACAGACAGAGAAACAGAGATGATAACGGCTGTATAATATTGATAGGGTGTAGCTTGCCAGGTCTTTGCTTCTGCAGGAGACCATCTATGGAGCCATGGAGGGATACAGGTTTGTGATGCTGCTCCGCAGTTTTCCAGTGGCTCCATTTCTCGCAAATGGAGCATTGTGGTGGGACAGGAGAGGCACCGCCAGTAGCTTCGAATGACGTCAGCGTCATTCTGGGACCTCAGTAGCAACATCCCAAGCAAGTTCCACATTGACAAATATGGTCGGTTTTCATGCCACTTGATACTTATTCGTGTCGCACAAATGTGGCGGCGTCCGGCTTTCTGCAATTGATGCAAAGTCTGACTTACCGCCAGCAGCCGAGTGATATGTGTGCAACGATGGAAAATGATTTCTGGCTAACCAAACGGAAAGAAGGCTTCCGATTTGTGGTTGAAATCCGAACGAACTGCACACTGTCTGTCTTTACAAATTATTTTTCTTCCCGAGTGCATACGAGTGCAGCAGAAGTGACAGTGTTGCTATCGAAGCGTGTATGAAACCGCTCGAACGCAGGGTTAAATGTGCCAAATGGGTAATTATGAGTGTTCGAAATTGACTCCGTGCGTCTGGAAATTCAACTGTTCACATTTTCTGCCTGTCAGTTCCGCTGTAGCGCGAAAGCGTAAACAGATCAAGATCTTCGCATGTCACGCGATTCCGGTGCACAAAATCGTCAAGGTGGTTGCCCCCGAGGTTGGGTTTCCACAGTCGCATCTCACATGTGCAAAATCAGACGACGTCCGGAGGACAATTGAGACAGTACCAGAGGAGCTTATCTTAAACACACCATCGCTGCTACTGCTGCTGCTGCTGCTGCAATGCTTGCATAGAGGAGTTTTACTTCTAATTTCAAATTCAACTTTCTTTCGCTATTCGGTTTTGAGAAATTGTCTCCTACCTACCGTCGGAACGTGTTTTGCAGCATAATCAAAAGAACGCGACACATAGGGTATTATTACGAGACTTTAACCTAATGGTTGAGAACGGCGGGTAAACAATTAGCTTTAATTTTTTTGTGAATTCCAGTGATTTGGTGGGTGTTTAATTCATGTATTTTGTATTTGACAGCGTTAGGTTTTTATTGTCATCCCTGACTGAGAATTGTGAAAAAATAGTAGTGATCACTTTTCCATCAGTGTTTCTATCACTAATGATTTGAATTCATCGGAACAATACACATGACACATAATTTCACATGACCCAATGATTGGAAGAAGAACAATACTCGAAACAATACTTGGAAGAAAAACAATAAGCGATTACTCTAGCCACAAATTCCAGAGATGGCTTACCTCCCTTGGAGGAGAATAACCTATTTTCTCGTTTGATCTACGGCAGCATCAAAGAGCAAAGATCGAAGTGTCTACGGCTCACTAAGGTTCACCAAGGGGATTTAGGTGAACCATTGACAATTTCTAAACGTGTGTTTCCGAGTTTTCGATGATGGTAGAATTCTCTCTAGGACTCCTTTCATGTAGCAATTCTACTCCGGGATCAGATAGAATTAAGTTCAACTTGTTGTAAAACATCCCTAATGTGGCAAAACATCGCTTGTTAAATTTATATAATCAGTTTCTGGAGCATAATATTATTCCGGATTATTGGAGAATAGTAATAGTTATAGCTGTTCGAAAACCCGTCATACCGTCCAATAGCATTGCTGTCTTGTGTACGGAAATGATTGGAGAAAATGTTTTATTTCACCTAGAAAAATTAGGTAGAACTAGGATTGAGCGATCATGGATCGATATTTAGAAGATCGATCTTTTCCTCTCCGATTTCCGATTCGATGGATCGATTATTTTTACTCCAAAAAATCGCGAAAATCGAATTTTTCTTTTCGATTCTTGTAAATTTGTTTTTCAGTGAACATTGATTTTAATCTCAACAAAAAAGCACAAACATTGGATCCCTTTCAAGGTTGTCAAATTAGTGGTCGTAAACTCAAGAGAATCAGTTTTGTTACTTTTGGACATTACAAAACAAGTGGTCACAAGTTATATTTACATCGTCACATTCGCTAGGGTGACAGTGAAATTGTGACGAATTCGGATGGTGATATCAGCTGAAGCGTTCTTTTCTACTAGGGGAGGTGGGGGTAAAACGGACATGTTAAGAAAAACTTCAATTATATTAGGCTGTCAAAAAAGTCCTGCGGTATTTCCGCGAGGTGTCGTTGTAAGCGCGTAGTTCTAGTTGTATTCATTGTATCGAGTCATAGCTTGTTGGAAAGGTATTTTTGCACGCTATAATATAGTCCTTGACAGTGTTTTGTTTGGTTAAGTCGTTCATGAGTTATAGTGTCGCAAATATGGAGCAAAATAAAGAGAAAATCCGACATATTTTACAGTACTACTATGACAAAGGCAAAAATGCATCTCAAGCTGCCAATAAAATTTGTGCAGTTTATGGACCCGATACAGTTTCCATTTCCACCGCACAACGATGGTTTCAACGTTTTCGTTCTGGTGTAGAGGTCGTCGAAGATGCGCCACGAAGGCCTGTCGTCGAAAATTACGACAAAATCGCTGAATTAGCCGATAAAGACCGGTATAGTAGCAGCCGTAGCATCGGCCAAGAGCTGGGGATAAGTCATCAAACCGTTATTAACCATTTGAAGAAGCTTGGATTCACAAAGAAGCTCGATGTATGGGTGCCACACAGGTTCTGCTGTGTGTTTGGTGGGATTGTCAAGGAGTAATCTATTATGAGCTGCTTCCCTATGGCCAAACGCTCAATTCGGACCTGTACTGCCAATAACTGGACCGCTTGAAGGTAGCACTCATGAAGAAGAGGCCATCTTTGATAAACAGAGGCCGCATTGTCTTCCATCAGGACAACGCCAGGCCACACACTTCTTTGGTGACGCGCCAGAAGCTCCGTGAGCTCGGATGGGAGGTTCTTTTGCATCCGCCGTATAGTCCGGACCTTGCACCAAGTGACTACCACCTGATTTTGTCCATGGCGAACGAGCTAGGTAGTCAGAAGTTAGCCACAAAAGAGGCCTGTGAAAATTGGCTATCCGAGTTTTTTGCCAATAAGGAAGCGAGCTTCTATAACAGGGGTATTATGAAGTTGGCATCTCGTTGGGAACAAGTCATCGAACAAAACGGCGCATATTTGACTTAAAACAGATGATTGTAACTAATTTTATGAACAAATGAAAATTAAAAAAAAAGTACCGCAGGACTTTTTTGACAGCCTAATATCTTTGGAAACTAATGTTTCCCAAAACTTTGATGCAGTTTCTTGCAATTCAATATACTGTCTTTCTACCTAATTGGCCAAATATTTTATAGGGTTGGGGAAAAAGAAATGTCGTATTTCTGATTGAAATTTGACGCTTTATTTAACATACTTAACATTATCTAATTTAAGTAAAATTTGCGCCGTTTTCTTCGCAATTTTGTTGCCATTTAGAAGGCAACTTCATTATCCCCCCCCCCTTATAAAACCACCCCTCCTTATTTGCAAAAAACTCAGACAGCCAGTTTTTGCAAGCCTCTTTTGAGGCTATCTTAGTATCACCAAGAGCGTTTTGCATGGACCGGAAGAGATGATAATCACTTGGAGCCAGGTCTGGATTATACGGTAGGTGCAATAGGACATCCCATTCGAGCTCCCGTAGCTTCTGGCGGGTCATCAAAGATGTGTGAGGCCGAGCGTTGTCCTGGTGGAAAACAACGCCATTCCTATTGATCATTTCTGGCCGCTTCTGGTCAATCGCCTGCTTCAAACGGTCAAGCTGCTCACAGTAGAGAACCGAGTTGAGGGTCTGGCCATTGTTGAGCAGCTCACAGTGGATGATTCCCTTCCTTTCCCACCGAAAAAAATCCACGATTTTTTTTATTTTCCGACCTTTCAGACAGGGGTCCCTCCTTAAATAAACGACAATTGGAAGCATTCCTATTTTCCCATACATTCGTTCCACCCATTTGTGTGCTTACCTACCCGTGCCTTATTGACACAACTTATAAATGAGTGAGGCATAATATTCTGTATCACTGCCAACCAAAGGTAAATGTCATTTTCGATCTATGAAAAATGTGGAGAAAGGAAATATTGCAACTAATTGGGTTCATATAAATAAGCCATTCGAAATTTTAATTCATTCATTTACGATTCTGCAGTCATCTAGCTAGCAACCAGCCGGCGGCGACGAGGGTGTTCAAAATGGCCTTTATCAAGGCTGAGAGTTTTTGTTAAATTTTATTTATTGGTCTTTTTCAAGGTTGAAGGTGGATAAATTGCACACGTTTAAAGCCTCTAAAATTCAACCCACTCTTTCTCTCTCAAAACATTACAATCTCGGACCACCTTGCAAGCAAAGTACAATTTCTCCTAATACTGATATCACCATAACGATTCTGATCGGTACAAAGAAAGAATGGAAACTATCCCACACTGTTGAAACACTGCGAAACATTGCCTCGCAGCCCCACCCCGACGTGATTTTTTTTGCCAGACAGTATTCATAAAAATAGCTGCCCCGCAACGGAGTGATCAGTCATTTTCAAACCGTGAAGTAGTTACTACTAAAAAAAGCAGAATAGTGAAATCCAACATCAGCAACAGCAGGGGAAGCACTTAACTTAATTTATCAATTCTTTTCAGAACTATTTTTCCCAGACGAGATTCCGCTGTGTACTTATAAGTTCAAGTATTCAGAGGCAGGCTTCCACCGCTGAATCGTGCGCCATCCATTCAGAGTCTCCGCTCTTGTGCTCTACTGCTGTATTTTTGAATCACACGCACACAGTGTTATTTTTGTGCGTTGCCAAAGGCAGATTGAAATGGTTAAGCATTTTGACATAATGGGTTTGGTGGAATAGAATACACCAGTATAATCGCCTATTACTGTGTGTATGACAATTGCGATCAGTGCAATGCGTATATATATAATAATATGGAAATAGATTGCAAAATCTAGCCATGACTCATCAACCAATCATCTTCAACCGTTTCTAAAAAAAATTGTAAGGGGTTGTATCTAGGACACGACCGCATATTCTCGACGTAGAACAACGCAATTATATTATGCAATCCACTTGTTTACCACTTCGGATATTATTTTAGAATGCATCGAAATTTTTGTAATAGATTATGTTCTTCGTTACAAATAAATTTTATGAACGTCCTTTTACGTTTGATATGATGGCTAGGACTACCAAAATATGTGAACGGAAAAATTGTAAATGATAATTGTATTTTACATTTCCCTCTGAAATTATTGCACATCTCATGTTTACGTGGTTCTCGAACTGCGAAAGTTCATTCACCTCTAGTATCTGAAATGACGATTTTCCCAGGCTTCTCAGTTTAAATGAACGTTTTAGGGAAACATGTTCCGATCTGCACAACGACAAGCAAGCACAAAAGTACTCAACATCAAAAAATACCCCCGGTTTGCACGTATTTGCAAAGCGGATTCCCCCAGGCACATTGATTTTGAAGTCCGTGTTAGGGAAGCACAGCTCGGTGGGAAAAAATACCCCCGATTTGCATGTATATTTGCAAAGCGGATTTCCACAGGTACATCGATTTTGAAGTCTTTGTTGGCGAAACCGTAAATCGGGCCAATCAAAACAGTTGGGGCGTTTAGATAACGCTTGACATTCTACAGTTATTCAATTGTTCATCTCATGAAAAATAACATTTTATAAATTGTGATAGACGAGTAGAAATATTTCCTATCAATTAATGCAAACATCTTTCCGATCTGTTAAGAAATATTCGAGTTATAAGCATTCGAAATACGGGTTGGGTTAGCACACAAATCGGCAGAACAAATGTATGAGGAAAAAGGAAGTTCTTTCAGTTTTCATGAATTTGAACCGTTTAGAGATTAGCGAATTGTAACGTATAGCATATCAAACAAATATTAGAGAATTTCCTATTCGATTGGTATGCAAATCATGAGAATTCGTTCGCAGTGAAAATAGTTATCAACGTTAACTTTATTTCATAAAAACGTGACCTGTTTTTTGATTTGGCACCCTTTCTGAAAGACGTAGTTCTACTCTAAAAATGATTTCTACATTCTACATTAACATTTTTTATATAATTTCTATACATTCTAAAATAATTCCCGATGTGAAAAAGAAGCGAATCGGAAGAAAAAATCCGTAGCTCTACGCTAACAATTCGGTCGTGTCCTGGACAGTTGTCTGCTCAAGAGAACAATGAGTTTCGGTACAAAATGAATTCGCAGAACCTTATCCATATATCAATACTATAACATTACAAAAGATCAATGTCGTTCGAGATTTCGTATAAAGGAATAATAATTATAAATAATAACAAAATTTAAATTAATAATTAAATGGGATTTTTACTTTCCGTTACTAACGTCACGGTTTCGAATTAATTCTCTCATAAGGTATTTCTGAAAATATATAAAAAAAGCTATAATAACGAATGCTATTCTGACTGGCTTCCAAACAATCAACAGTTGAGATTGTGTATCGGAAAAGATTTGAGTCTCTCCCGAAGATGCAACACAGAAACCAGAACTCAAGAAAACCGTTAGATTACATCTGAATCAATAAGCCACAAAGTGTGTAATAAAACACAGATAAAAAAAGAAACACATCGCACCACATTCCCATCGAACGACAGATCGCAGCTTGCACTAATCTGTGGCAATGAATTATTTATTCAGAAACCGAACCGAGAACCGCCGATAGTTTGGAGAACTCAACAGCAGCAGAACTTCCCACAAATTACAACCTTCTGACAATCTGTTTATCGAACCATTTAACAAGTCTTAAGATCTACTCTTCAACGGATCCCATTCAAACTGTATAGCTCTCATTTCCCCCTATCTATTTCCACTCTGGAGTAAATGACCTTGCTTTGCTCGAGTGTGATGAATCCAGTGTGTATGTAGCTTTTTTTCGGACGAAAACCCATTAAACGCTCTACTACTTTAATCGTAGTTCTACGGCCTCATTGCGCGTCTGCCTGTGCGTCAATCAACGCGTACGTGTGCGCGCGCGCATCACCATTCACAATTTTTTTGATCTCGAAACTCACACGATCGTGATGCACTGTGAGATGAGGGTGAAGTAACCACACAAGAGAAGAAGTGCAGGAGTAGATGCACAGCTCGGGTGGTTCCTTAAACTCTGACGAGCGATGTAGAAGGAAGTCGGGAATATTTAAAATGATTTAGAAGAAGGCCCACCATCACCGGAGGCGTCAATCCTCATGGTGAACCAAAGTGGTTCATTCATGATTCAGCGGTGCAACTCGACAGGGCAATTAAGATCACTGCCAATGGAACACTAGTGCAGGCGAATCATTAGAAGAAATTCGATATAATTTGAGATAGGTATTCATTTTGCGTCATGAGATGCTTGGCCCTGGAATGGCAGCCAAGTTCAGTTCGTTCGTCTGTAATTTATGTGGGTGTAAAATCAACAACACAATTGAGTAGACCTTGAGACGAATATCGTCCAGAACAGCAGCTGTTTCAGGCGAACGAAATAAAACTATTTCTACTCGTATTGCTTTAAAATCATCAATTGACTAGACGTGTCATTCTCTTAGTTAAAAGCACTTTGAATAAACAATAATAATGGTCCATTCGTGACACAATGGTGGACCGATTTTGTGGCTTTAATCTCATGTCTGAAAGCAAACCATAAATCAACCGATGTGAAACTCGCTAGATGAGCACGGAACGTATGGAAAGATATTGGCATCGAAACGTTGTACCCACGGTTTTGTTGGTATGTCCCAACTCCTAAATTTCGAACTCCGCCAGCAATTAGTTTAAGCCAGCTTGCGTTTCAAGGAAAGCAAAAACAAGAACGCAATCGTCTTCATTAAGTAATCATCAACCTATTTCGACATGCTCGTCTGGGTTGAAGTTAACTTTCAACTTTGTGTATCGCAATTGCATGTTTCGAGAGATACAAAACCACGATCATGCAGACACTCAGAGAAGATCAAGATTATTGAATGGTGTGTGAACTTGCGTTTGAATTATGTATTTGCAAGAAACTGCAATCCGCTCCCACTTGGTTCCAATCGATATCAAATAACATTGACTAGATTCATTTTCAACCAATTCCGATGCATTGCACTTTTCTTCATCGCACACTGTTTTGTCAAAGGCTCATTCTGACCGTCCGACAATGTCACGAGAACGCCTAAACGGGGATAAGGTATTCCAGGAAGCGGTGTTTCTCTTTTTGTAATGCAATCCGCGTGCCTTCCGACTAGACCTGTTGTTATCCTCGCTGCTAAATGGATTAGAATTCGAACTGTACGAACTGAACTGTATCGTTCGGGGGTGCCGACTGGTATTGTGCACTAGACGGCATCGAATTTAGGTTCTAGCAATTAAATTCAATAAGTGCTCTGTTTTAATTCTTTAATACTTTTTATTGGTATTACTATTTCAGAAGTTTTCTACATCTAATATCAGAATGTAATGGAAATCAGCAGTGAGGTTTCAACTTTAACAATAGAGCCAATAGAGCACCGATTAATTTCGAGCGAATGATTCGCGGTGCATGTTTTGGGCGAACGAAAATTCCACTAAAAACCAGAAGGGTGGTGTCCGCGATACTATCGCATTGTTAACGTAGGACTAGAAAAACAATGCCGACGAGAACGAACATTCTAAAAGTTGGAGGATTAGGCTTAGTACTTGGTAGTATTTTAGTATTTGGTTGTGCTGACAATGACAAATTGGTAGCCAATGATCGAAATTTCTCGCAATTTGCTTGGATCCTCGGTGATGATAACACCACGGTGCCCGCGCTGGTAGTCCGGGCTAGGAAAACATATTTCGGTCCGCATAAATTGCAAGCGAATACAAAAGCACCCGTAGCTTGCATCTATCTCCTCGATTTTGCGTTCGTGTTGTGGAAACACATTCAGGTGTCCAAATACATATGGGTATTTGGTATTTGCTATCAAAGCTTTCTAAGCTTTTAAGCTATTTTTCGTACGAGACAAATATCATATCACTTCGTTCAGCCGAAAAAGAGGTATTAAGTCTCAAAACCTTGCACACAAAACGTAATGCTATCGTTTTCGTTACTTTGAACTTATCAAAAATTAAAAAAAAAAGTCACAGGAGAGTTGTGTCTGAGACACGACCGCATAGTTGACGTAGGATTCCGTTAGGCTATCTGTTGCATGCTGATTTTGGATATGTTTGAAGAATAACATTGTTAAACTCTTCGATAATGATTTGGTGGCCCTGAAAAGAGCGGTTTTGTTTGGTTGTTACGTATTGTTTGCATTGTTTGTACAATTTTTACTTTCTGAGTGTTTATTCAACCCATTTCCATTTTTGCTTTAAACCCAACGGAACACGATGTTACATGCCTCAATGCGAATTTCAATTGGACTAACAGAACCTAATACGAGCATATGGGAAATAACTTTTTCGAATTTCCTTCATTTTTACAATTTTTCTCGTCGTATAAACTTTTCCTGGGATAAAAAAAATAGTTTCATTATTCAAGTAATTTTAACACAACTGCTACCATATACAATCTCACACTTACACTTGTACTGAAAGTTTTACAATGCATGATCGGTCATTGATATGAAATTTCACGAAGTAACCAATATAAAAGTTCCAAATTTAAATTTTATTTGTATTCTATCAAAAATAACTTCTATTCAGTTCATTGAAACATCATTCTTCAATCTTCTTCTTATCATTCTTCAATATTCTTATTGGATCGAAAATTAAAAAAGTCATAGGAGGTTTGTGTCCGAGACACGACCGCATAGTTGACGTGGGATCCCATTAGGCTAACTGTTGATTTTGGATATGTTTGAAGAATTACATCGTTGAACTCTTTGTTAATGATTTGGTGGCCTCCTGAAAGGACCGTTTTGTTTGGTTGTTGGTTGTGTGCTAACTCCACCAGTGTTTACCGAGTGATGACGATAGAAGGATGGTAAACGACAGTCGTTGGAAGGTGCGTATCAGATAAAAGATACCGAAGTGGAACGAGATATGATGAAAACCGCCCTCTGTGATCCTAGACGAGATGCCTCCTGTATTATGTATGGATGAAATAAAGGAAAAAAACTCACCAATGTAATATAAGATAATTACCAATACCGAACACAATTATCAATTTTTCTGATCAGTAAAAACATGTTACTTTAATATGGAGAAAACATATTTGAAATGGAAACTGTAATTTTCTTTTATAATTTTTACTTCCTGAGTGTTTATTCAACCCAATGCGAGTTTTAATTGGACTAACAACACCTAATACTACATGTAGAGCAATCACTTTTTCTAATATTTCTCCATTTTTTTAAATTTTTCTAGCCGTACAAACTTTTCTTGGGTGAAAATGAACACAACAAGAGAGACCGCTTAAACCAAACGGCCCGTTCTCGAGCGGGAACACACCTTGGTTTTTATTTATGAAAATTAAAATAAATCGTTTCATATATCAATTCATTTTTAACACAACTGCTACCACCTACAATTTTACACTTACACTTGTGCTAAATTTTTCACAATACACGATCGGTCATTCATATGAAATTCCAGGAAGCAACCAACATTAAAGTTTCAAATTTAAATTTTATTTGCTAGAATTAATCGTATCACTCACCTTACTTGCAATATGAGAATGCTCCCCACTTTCATATATTTGCAACGCCCCGGGCATCTTGATTTTGATGTTTCTGTTAGGGAACATCTTTCGCTAATTTAATGTATTTTCAATGCCGATTTCCCCCAAGCAGCTTGGTTTTGATGTCTCTGTTAGGGAATACATTTCGGTAGGAACAAAAGTTCCCCCTAATTTTATGTGTTTGCAATGCCGATTTCCCCCAGGCAGCTAGGTTTTGATGTCTCTGTTAGGAAATACATTTCGGTAGGAACAAAAGTTCCCTATACTTTCATGTATTTGCAATGCCGATTTCCCCCAGGTAGCTAGGTTTAGATGTCTCTGTTAGGGAATACATTTCGGTAGGAAAGTTCAAAAAGTTCTCCCTACTTTCATGTATTTGCAATGCCGATTTCCCCCAGGCATCTTGGTTTTGATGTCTCTGTTAGGGACCCACCGCATGTATATTCAATTTTGACCAATCAGAAGTAGGTATGTTCGTTAGGATAGGGGTTGAGATTTTTCAATTGTTCGATAGTTAGTTTCATGACATATATTATTTTCTTCAATATAAAAAAATTGTTATGGAGTACCGAAATCGATTGACGCGAAATTTCATCAATACATCACGAAATGGCTAAGCATAAGTGTTTGAATTTGGACAATTTTCACGATGTGTTCTTTTTGATTCTCAATTTGTACCCCAATATGTTCCCGGTAGACGTAATCCTACATCAAAAAACATCTTCGAACATACTTTAACCGTTCATTGAAGTGCCCTAACACTCATCTGCAATTCCAACATCCTGAAAAAACATCACTCAAATCCGTTCTTTGTCGACCTTCCAGGGTGGGGTCCTTCCATAAACAGTGATTCAGCGAGAAAAGGGTAAGATAACTATTTTTTTGAGAATGCCCCGCATTTGTGTCCATTCTCATATCTTCTCAATTAGCTAAGGTATTATTACACATATTGAAATGATGACATTGGAACACTGCCTAATCACAATGAACAGTAGAGAAAACACGAAATTATTTAAGCAATTGATGAAAATTAAGAGAAAAATGTTCAAAAATGCAATTCCATTCACCTAAATTATGAATGAACGACAACATGAAGGTGAACACAAAAACAGACTTTGTGCCGGTGCTACATGGAAGTCTCAATGAGTGTTCACCTCGCAGAACCAACCACTAAGGCATGAATATGTTTTCCCTAAAAAGGTACCATAGGAGCTTCGCTCAATAATTGAAGCTCACCTTCTGGGGCAAAAACACGTCGCGTGCTAGTGCACCATCCATTATCCGGTTGAATACACTTTGAAATAACAACAAAAAAGGCTCGATGATTACAGATATGTTTCAATATTTACCGCTTGACAGGTGGGTATAGTTTCTCCCGACCTTCTGGTAGCGAAAGGAGTGTCCCAAGGCTCTCAACCTGTTATTTGACAAACTATGAACCACACTGACGCCACTTACGGCGAGAGGCAGTGCAAGCCTGTGGACAAATCGTTATGCATGCCAATATATGGCCCCATACCTGTAGCTCAACTTAATCCGTCTCTTTGGTTCAGTGGGGAAATGTATACACGCTAGTTTTATGTTTATGGCGAAAATCTATTCCTTTAACGATATCCCCGTTTGTTTGTTTTATGTAACTGTGGCAGGCAATACGACAATGGGTTCGGAGCGCCTTTCGTTCTAAACTCCGAAGACTTTCCCGAGAAGGGTAGCGTCATTACCCTCTTCCCATTCGTCCGCGCTTCATTGCTCTTTTCTCAAACTTACGTAAATCCGTTTCTATCTAGTGGCGTCAAAACTACTAGGTACTTCGCTGGGTTGGCTTGGCTGGGCAGGAGGCAAAATCCATCGGAGCGATGAAATTGAACAAAATGTGTGGCGTAAGACGAGGTAAATCACGTTTCATTGATTGAAAGCACAACGTGATTCCGGAATGGAGTGGAGAAGCTATTCAACTTTCCCTATGCCGCCTCCGCTAATGGGTTTTCGGCTTCCCCGTTTGCCATAATACCACCAGGCTCTCGAACAGATCAGTCCAACCGGATGTAAGTAAAATGCGCAGCACCCTTGCTAATTCTACACTTTTCTTCTAATGTATCGAATTCGTTGGCTTTTTTTTTGAATTGGTGGAATTTTATGGGAAATATAAATTGCCGTTCAACTAAACACCTAGATCGCAATGAACCATGATCTTAGTGGTTGTTCAAAGAATTTGTTGATCCCACATCGTCCGTGAAATACGATCGGAGCGAAATCAAGAACGGAGAAACAACAGAGACAATAATTCATAGTTTGATTACCACCTTCCCCCACACGATTCATTAAACTGAAATAGAAAAAAATAACATTGAAGAATTTTATTTAGGACTCATAAAAACGGAGGAAACTATTGAGAGAAGTACCAAGGGATTGACATAGATTATCATATGTTAGTGTAAGTTCGAGATAACGATACCAATGTTTCTACGATTTCTATGATGAGGGAAGAAATAATGTTAAACTCTGAGAGCATGTAACTGACTCTAGTAAGATTTATGACCTATATTCATATAGTCATACGTTATGTTCAACGATTTTCTCAAAAAAAAATATTGCTTTCTAGCATAACCAATCCGACATTATCAACCTATCCATGGCGCAAAAACAACGCACGAGCATTTTGAATAATCTTTAATTATCTCCTTCAAAAGCTTCGACAAGACGACGCCGAGTGACTAGACGTAACCTCAACGTAACCGATTTACATGGAAACCCGAGGGACTTCAGCTCGTCAGTCGCACGTGAACAATGAATTGAAGCTCACATATGGCAGCTTGGAATTCGTTCCCATTTGCGTTACGTGCTGTTTTCGGTGTAAACCTTGTTATGATATCGCTGATGAACTACGGTAATATTCAGATTGGAATTTGGATTGAAGTTATGTCATTTTTGTAGCCAGTAGGTGATGCGGCTATACTGCAAGAACGATGCTGTCAACGGTGTATCTATTTACTTTTACAATAATGTGGATGAGATTTGTTTTGTATATTGATAAACATTATTCAATCATTTTTTCTCATCGATTAATATTTTCGAAAAGATATCTTTTAAAAATAATATAATCTGCTATTCTCGAAATAAGACAGAAACAGACATATTTTAGAAAATGTCAAATGGGAAGTTATTACTACCGTTTCAACGCTAAAATGTTTTCAATCATTCGAATGAATTATTACAATCCAAAAAAGCTTTCGAAACCCTTATTTTAGATGTAGAAATTTATTCTCATTAGTAACCACTGTTTTTTTTTATTTTTATTTCAGGTTGTAATAATTTTTGGAAACCCTAGTTCGAATTCAACCAGTAAGTAAAATGATACAGAATGATAAAACACAATATTCTATTACGCTACAGCATACAACGAATTTCATGCCAACTCGTCTTAGGAGTTGGCAACATCATCTTAGATAGTAGTGAAACGTTGTGGGTGTTGAGACATGGGTCATTTCATTTAAAAAAATATATATAATTTAAAAACTATGATACCTACAAAATTTCTCTGACAAAAAAGTTATTTTAAAAATTACAATTCATTCTTCTCAAAAACGTATTTTTTAGAAATTCCCAAAAATATATATGTGAATAGTCTTTACAATTTCCAACAAGTCGTCCATACATCGGAAGATGAGCACTTTTACAGGGAAATGTTTTTCGAACAACAACTTTTTCATGTTTTCTTTTAAAAAAATACAACTTATACTAATTTTGTTTAAAGTGAAGATAGCGATATAGTGTATTCGACAAAGTTTTAGACCTTGTTAAAATATAAACTTTTGTCGAAGACTTCAACTTTCTGTCTTTTATAGTTTTTGGAATATAAGTCATTTTTGTATGAAGACTCCTGAAAAAAATAATGTTTTACTCGTAACATTTTTGTGTGTAAATTCTCACGTTCGACATGTTCTTGACATATTCCTAAATAGAGAAAAGTTAACAAAGCATGTAAATTGCGATAATTTATACATAACAATGTTACGAATTAAACATTGATAGTATTTTTTCAAAGAAAAAAATTAAGAAGGTGTTATTCGAAAAACTTTTGTGAATGTGCGCATCGTCCGATGTGTGGAAAACTTGTTGGAAATTTTAAGGGCCATTTATATCTACTTTTTCAGAATTAAAAAGGAAAAGTTTATGAGAAAAATGAACTTCAATTTTCAAAAAAAATTTTTTGTCAATGAATTTTTTTCCAAGTAATTCTTTGATTATTTTTAATGAAAACCAAAATAATTTCCTACATTCGGTTCTTTGACTAAAATTTTGTAGGTGTGATAGATTTTTTAAAATTTTCTTTAAATTTTTTTGACGTAGGACTACTCTTTCATTTCTATACCGGGGTGTAAAATCAAAGTTTCGAAAACGAAAGCGTTACGCCGGAGACCGAGATTTTGAGCGTTAATAGCTCCTAAACAACTGAACGAAATGGTATTATAAACACTTCATTCGAAAGATAAAATGTCTACGCGTTATATACTTGTTACTTTTTGATCCAAAAACTTTTTTCAATAGCCTTAAAATTGCTTTCAATACAGGCTATTGAAATCACCAATCGGTATATAAGCGAGCGCCGCTCGGAAATCCACTCAGTTATAATTGAACAGCGATTGAGGTACCATCGCAGGAATGAATGGATGTTTCCCTAACACAAACTTCAAAACCATGGAGCCAGGGGAAATCGGCATTGCAAAATGAATACAAGCAGCGGGTACTCTTGTACTGGTTTTCGTTTCTGCAAATCGGAATGTTTCCCTAACACAGACTTCAAAACCATGGAGCCTGGAGAAATCGGCATTTCATTAAAGATACAAGCAGCGGGTACTTTAGTACTCGGTTGCGTTTTTGCAAATCGGATTTTTTACCTAACACAGAATTTAAAACCATGGAGCCAGGGGAAACTGGCATTGCAAAGTAGATGCAAGCAGCGGATACTTTCGTACTCGTTTGCACTTTTGCAAATCGGAATGTGTTTTCCCAACACAGATTCTGAAACCACTTCTTCTTCTTGAATGACTTTAACGTTCCCAGTGGAACTTTTGCCGTCTCAACGTAGTATTACTTGCGTCATTTTTTTTATAAGTACTTAGTTGAGATTTCTATGCCAAGTAACACGCCTTGAATGTATTCTGAGTGGCAAGCTCTAGAATACGCGTGACCACAGTGAAAGTCGGAAGAAATTTCTTTGACGAAAAATCTCCCGGCCAGAACGAGAATCGAACCCAAACCCCCGGCATGATAATGTGTGACGCTAACCACTCGGCCACGGGATTCTGAAATCAATAAATTGGGAAAATCGGCATTTCAGATCTCGGCAGTACTTTTTATACCCCCATGCTTTTTTACAATCCGGAATGCGTTTTGGTAACACGGTCTACAAAAGCGAGTACAAATGCAACGCTTTGGCTCGGTTATTCAAGACTGCATGCCCCTTCATGTCGCCAGCTCACTGAACTTCTACGCATACCGTTTGATAATTAGGCGAAATGTTGATAACTATTTGCTGCGATAACCACTATCATAATGCATGAATTGACCTAAATTGGGATTTGTTTGCAATTGAATTCGTAAATTCTTTCATTCATTCACTAGTTTAATAAATAATTCAATCAAAATCTCTGCGCAGCGGCGATATCGTACCCAAAGAGGAGCATTCGAAGTGCGATTATTGCTAGATGAAAAAACACAAATGATTATTAAGCCAACGGCAGTCCTACGTCAACTTTGCGGTTATGTCATAGGTATAACCCATCCTTAGTTTTTTTAATTAAGTTTTTCGAACATCAACTTTTTCATTTTTTTCTTCGAAAATACTATTAATGATTAATTCGTAACATTTGAATGTATAAATTATCGCATTACATGGTCTGCTAACTTTCCTATATTTAGAAACATGTCAAACATGAGAATTTACACACAAAAATGTTACGAGCAAAACATTTTTTTTTTCATACAAAAATGACTTATAAAAACTATAAAACATAGAAAGTTGATGTCTTCGACAAAAGTTTTTATTTTAACAAGGTCTAAAACTTTGTCGAATACACTATATCGCTATCTTGACATTAAACAAAATTAGGGTAAGTTGTATTTTTTTCAAGGAAAACATGAAAAAGTTATTGTTTGAAAAACTTTTTCCCTGTAAAAGTACCCATCTTCCGATGTATAGATTACTTTTTGGAAATTATAAGGACTGTTCATATATATATTTTTGGGAATTTGAAAAAATACGTTTTTGACAAAAATGAATTTTAATTTTTAAAATAATTTTTTTGTCAGCAAAATTTTTTTCTAAAAAATTTTTGCTTTTTTTTGTAAAAAATTGAACAATTTCCTACCTTTCATCCTTTGACAAGAATTTTGTAGGTATCATAGTTTTTATATTATAAGTTTTTGTAAAAAATTAAGAAAAAATATTTTGGTTTTTCCCAAAAAGTAGTCTAATTATTTTACGAATATTTCAAGTATGAAAAGTTGCTTAAATGACCCATGTCTTTACACCCACAACGTTTCACTGCTATCTGAGATGGTGCTGCCAACGGCCAGTCGAGTTGGCATGAAATTCGTCATATACACAGGGTATTCAACAACATGTTTGCAACTTTTTTAAATTAAAAAAATTAAAACACTGACAAACGTTCAACAGAAGCTGTAGACGTTGAGCAATTCCACAAAAAAAATATTCGGGTACTTTTAGATGAGAAGTGTATCTACTTTTAAATAATGATTTTGAGAAAGTTTTCTCAACCGTGTATCCAAGTTTATTTTATGTACAGTATAATATGACAACATTTTATCTAAGGAGTTGACAATCTTGACATTCCATTATATTTGTGTTATGTTCAATGCAATTGAGCAGTGAAGATAATATTTAAATTTATGTGTCTTCAAAATTGGTTTCACTTTTTGCATAAAAAACTGGATAATTAAAGACATTAACAATCCAACACTTTAGATCTTCCTTTCAACTGCTGTATTGCATAGGGTTCATTGACGATTTGTATTTTATCTATTTCATGCAAAAACTTATTTACTCACAGACTGTTCCCTCATTGAATTTGAAAACCATTGGTTTGGTGAAATTAATGAAATGTGCATTAAGGTGCAGAATGATTGAATGAAATAGAATAAGTCACCTAGTGAACATTTTTCATCGCAAGTCTTAACTACGGGGCTTTTAGCATTTTTGACGTAGGACTACGTGATACATTCTTCTTTTTTTTCTACCTCTTGCCCGAACTCGAACCCCCGGCGGAATATTTGTGACGCTAACCACCAAGCAACGGCAGCACCCTTTCATTAAGGATGCCAAATCAGAAAACATGTCACGTTTTTACGAAATACTTTCAACGTAAATAACAATTCTCGCTGCGACAGAATTTTGATGATTTTAACATCAATAGAATTGAAATTTATCTAAGAGACTAGCTGATCCGACAAACTTCGTTTTGCCCAAAATGGATTTTGACAGGCATTGTCATTTGATAAACAAACGATAATCGCTCGTGACTCATCTAATATATACTCTTCTATTGTGTTCCATAAAGAAAGAAAAATGTTGCAGCGCTATACTGTTGCGGAGCAACTCAGAAGTGCAATCAAGCATTTCATAGCGTATCTTCCCGAGTATGATATTCTTTTAAAAAGATCACACGAATATGTATGGATGGGATTTATCACATACTGAGGAATGGACTGCTGTAAACGATGACCACCGACGAAAATAAAAATAAGCAAACCATTCATTGTCTTAATTCAATGTATGTAAAAAAATGTAAATGGTGAAATGCTGCAGAGATGTGAAGATTTATTACTCGATGTTATTTGAATACTTTAAAATGCATAGTCCTGACCAGTGTTGAATAAAATCATCTTCGCTAAGCTTAAATGCATAGATTTTCGGGCTAGGTTGCATTGAAAACCTATATATTCCGAACGAAAATCAAAATGACAGATTCAGACAACCAGTGAATATGAGCAAATGAACTTTTGTTCTTCAATACGTTTTGAAGTTCATTTTTCCACCCAGTGTCATTTTCATCTTGATTATTCAAATTCCAGAATTGAATTTCATTTTAGCCAAATGAATATCAGCTGTTGTTTACTTTCAACCAGAGGCAGCTGTGTGCGGTTGGTTTTTATTTATGCCGTTGTTACCGTCTCGCCAAACAAAATCCTGCGCGATTTCTTGCAAAGTTCGTTTCATCGAACTCGGACGTTATTGTTCTCTAAATGGTATAGCCTGATTATATTTTTGACGTAGGACTACGTCTTTGATTTCTATATAGGGGGGGGGGTCACTCTACGAAAAATGTAACGTTTATTAAGAGTTTTCAAATGCATATTACGCAGAATCGTTCTTACGATTTATGTTATAATATATACCATTAGACGGCAAATTTATTCAAAAATCCAAATCCAAAAAAAAACCAATACGATTTGATTGTGATAGTATGCTAACGAACCTCATTTCACCGAAAAAGCTACTGCTCACGATGCATAATAATGAGAATAAGACAATGGAAAGAAAATACAATACCATAGCTATCCATTAAAATTAAAGCAACTTTGTGATTTCATGTGTATTTTACCTCATAATATCTCAAAACTTGTTTTTTTGTTTCTTCCCTATAAATTTCATATTCAAGGTAATCAACGACGATATATTTTTTTTTTTTGTTTACCGAATCACATATACTTCATCTACCATTCCGCCCTGTTATGTGTCCCACTGATATTCATTAATCATTCTCAGTTAGACAGTGGAACTTCCTGCCAGAAGCTTATTGTCTTTCTTTGTTCGTTACAAACCGTTTGAAGGTTATGAGTACATACAACAAACGGCTCTTTTCTGGGTTACTATTTAGAGTTTCAAAAGAGTTAAACTAACAGATTTCTGAACAATGAAAAGAATTACATTTAAAATAACCAAGTGAAAAATCACAGTCCTACCTCAAACTTCCGTCCATGCCCCTAGGCTCAGACCCCTCTACTTTTATTTTTGAATTTGGACTCAAAATGCCAGAACGAATATCGTTTCGAATGTGATGAATATCAATTTGTTGCTTTTGATATTCAAAGTATAAATAACAGCGAAGATATGAACTCTAGGGTGGCAATGGATGCATGGGAAAAATTTCATCATCGAATTTCAAGAACCGACCATGTACATTTTGTTTATTGGCCCCAAAAAAATGATCTGTGCAAAGTTTCAGCTCTATCGGACATTGTTTAGGGGTGCCTCAAAGCGCTCAAAGTTTTGATTTTTTGATCCTAGAAAATCTTTCAAGGGGGGAGTAAAGGAAATTTGGAAAATCGAAATTTGTTTTCGATGCCAAATGGCTTAAAAATGCATGAAACGTTGAGATCTGGAGTCATCTCGAAAAAAATTTTTTGCCGAAAATCGACCTTTTGGGACATAGCCTCGAGAGGCAATGAAGGTAGAACCGATCATGTACATTTTGTTTATTGGTCTAAAAAATGACCTGTGCGAAATTTCAGCTCAATCGGACATGATTTAAGGGTGGCTCAAAGCACTAAAAGTTTTGATTTTGGCCACTCAGGCTAAGTCCCAAAAAGTCGATTTTCGGCCAAATTTTTTTTTGTGATAACACCAGATCTCGAGGTTTTATGCATTTTTAAATCATTTGGCATCGAATAAAATAATTTCGATTTTCCAAATTTCCTTTTCGAGGATTGGAAGATTTTCGAGGATCAAAAATCAAAATTTTTGAAATTTGTTATGATCATTTTCGCTGCCACCCTAGGCAACGTATGGATACCCCGGCCATGTATCAACATCGACGGCCGAGCGGAATATTCACGGTCAGAAGGTTACGCTGTCTATTTGGTGGGACCAGTTGGGTGTGGTGTACTATGAGCTGCTAAAACCGAATGAAACCATTACGGGGGACCTCTATCGGCGACAATTGATGCGTTTGAGTCGTGCACTGAAGGAAAAGCGGCCAGAATACGAGCAAAGACACGATAAAATTAGGTGTATCGAAAATATCTTCAAACAATTTTTTCATCAAAAAATGTAATATTAAAAAAAAAATTAAAACCGTGGTATAAATTTTTTTTATATATTTTCTGGCATTTCGAAATTTGGAAAAAAAATATAACTTTGAGACCCTCTTCTGCTCTAAATTTTATTTAAATGCGTTCGTATGTGTCTTTTTTCTGCATGTGTCGTAATTTTTTCCTGAGTTTTTAAGAGCATTGCGAGATACAAAAATAATTTTCTTCATCGTCTGCATTATTATTTTGATTATCTTGAAATCAATTATTTTATTGTATTTGTGGTTTTCAATTGTAAGATTAAAATTAAAAAAAAGTAATAATAATTTAGATTTTTTAAAGTGTTTTTCTCATTAGTCCGAATGATTTTTCCACAACGACTTAATTTTTTCTCTTTTTTCTCTCTATCGTACTGCTGACTCCTATGAATTTGGTAAACCATCTTAACCCAATGTAAAGATAATCTCATATATTTTAAGATACGCCAAAATAAATCTTTGTACAGCACAATGCTCTGAATATATCGACAAAATTTAAACATATTAAAAACAAAATTTAAATAAATATAAGAGCAGTACTGGGGCTCTAAATTCAAAATAAATTTAAAAAAATTCCCGCAATCCTCTTAAAAATTCAAGAAAATATTACGCTACATGTGGCAAAAACAACAAATACGAATGCATTTAAATAAAAATAAGAGCAAAAGTGGGTCTCAAAGTATTTTTTTTATCAAAATTTCGAAATTCCTGAAAATATATACAATTTTTTTGTACCGCGGAAAACACTCTAAAAATTCTGAGAAAATTAACTAAACCTTAAATGGACGTAGGAATAAATTTGAGTACAAACTAGAGTAATACTGAATCTCAGAATAAAAAATAAATAAAATTTAATTTAAAATTTAAATTAAAATAAATATTAATTTTTAGTATTTTATTTTTAGATGAAAAAATTGTTTGAAAATAATGATCGATGTACTTTCAGTATTTTTTTTTTTTCATATTTTTGTCTCCAAGCTATTGAAAATGGCGCGAAAAAAATGAAAAGGTGCATTTTTCACCATTTTTCCTATGTTGTACCATATAAGAACTCAAATATATGGTACTACCGTCAAAATTTCATATTTAGTACCCTATACAATATTTTCCATACAGCTGATGATTTGGTTTGGGGGCACTTTTTACTCCCTTACCCAGCCAGGCCTTTTGGAAATACAAAAATGTCTAGAAAAGCCATTTCATCTTCGGCAGAAATGATGCCATTCCGTGTGCTGGAGAGTCAAATGCGCAATTAATGAGCTGTTTTAAAAGCTTAAAAATAGTTTGTATGTATGGGAGCCGCGGGTAAGACGAACAGCGGGGGTATAATGGACAGGTGGTTGTTTTGTATAGTTGCATTAATCATTTCAAATCTGATGATGGGAAACCTTTCTACATGTTATTCTATAATATTTAAACCATCCTATGACATTGAATACTGATCAAAAGTGGAATAGAGACACAAAAACCGAAAATCGAACATTATTCCGCGTGTGGATGTAACTTTTGCGGCTTCGGTATTAAGCATTTTGAGTGGTTTAATTTCAAAATTCGCTGATGGTTTTATTTCGGTTTGTGAGTTGACAGAGAAGTGATATTAAGTATGTACGGAAAAGTAAATTCATTCGTAAGTGGTAAATTTAAATTATTGAAATAATTGCACTGGAGGGGTGAAATGGACAGTCACATCCATAATCACATCCAATGCATGATGGAAAGTGAAGGGAAGAATATTGAAGTCTTTTTTATATTGCTTTCTCTTTTTGTTCTATTTCAGTTACTGGACGCACAAACACTGAGAGAGAGTGAAATTATTTCTGTCGCGAGCGATAAACCTCTACGCTTCGTATATTATGAACACTGTCCACTACATGTCCATTATACCCGCACCGATAAAAATGTTCTACTTTTCGGCTTGCTTTATTTTCAGTAAAAAACATGGAAAAATATATTTTCATAGAACATTTGGCCAGTTATTTCGAAAACCACTATATTGAACAGTAAGAAACTGCTTTTAAGTTTTGGAAAACGTGAGTTTCCAAAGATACAATTGAAGTTTTCCTTAACATGTCCGTCTTACCCCCATCCCCTCTATGCGAGCAGACATCTCTTTCTGTTTTATTTTCTCACTAGCTGACCCGGCAAAGTTCGTCCCGCCCAAAATTTGTTTTTTGTTATCAATACCTTCAAACATTCACGTTTTATTACTATGAGCAAGTTCATGGGTCCAATCGCAGAACTGTTCATTGATTGATCTTCTATTCGACCCCGTTGAATTTACCTTTTACTATAAAATTTCTAGTATTTCTAACAAAACTCATCATTATAATATCAGATTATTTTCAGACACAATTCTAGTTCAAGATTTTTCAACCACTTGCAAATAACATGTTTTTTCTGTTACATGAAATAAATGTTTTATACAGAAAATATGATAGAATAAAGACAGCCCTAAATCGGACAATTCCTTGCTCGAGTTCTGCTCTTATCAACACATCCGGCGATCCTTTTTTTGTATAGATAGAAGAAGATATAGGAGTGCGTTTCATCCCAACAAAATCCATTTCCAGTTTCGGAGGGTGGAGAGTCTAACAGTCTAACAGAAACATTTATTGCACCCTAAAACCTCCATATGTTAAATTTGGTTTCATTTCCTTGATTAATCCTCGAGTAATGTAAAAATTCGTGTTTTATTTGTATGGCAGCCCCCTCTTACAGGGTCCGGCAATTGAACTGCTAAATTACTTCAACAGAAATTATTACGTTGCACAGAAAATTGTATTTGACGACCCCTCGTCAGTTTGTTTACATTGTGTCTTATACCAGGGACAGACATACAGCTGTACTTGCGTTGTAAGAGTACAGCGTTGTACAGGTACTATCGTACCATGACAGACATACTTTGGTTGTACATTGTACCGCATGTCAAACTGACAATCAGGAATTTAAATCTATTGCATTCGGGTTGACGACGGAAGGTGTCGGCATCTGGATACGACATTAGTTTGTGTGAGGCCAACTCTTCTCTATCAGATTAGTTGACCCTAAGGCAGTTTTCAATTACTAAAATTTGTATGAAATTTTTTTCTTGGCGTTGTTTGCCTACTAGAAGTACGTTGTTCTGAACCTAATTTAAACTATTTTCTATATATTTCCAAATATTCTCACCAAAACTTACCATTATAATATAAAATTATATTTAGACATAATTTTTGTATGATATTTTTTCACTACTTGCATGCAAAAGTGATTTTCATTTACATGGAGTACTAATTTGATTTGGGAAAAATAATTATCATTCATAGTTTTTATTTTGAAAGTGTGTTCATTTCTTCTGCAAACCCATATTGTCATGCCTACTCCCCCGTTTCGTAATACGAAGCTCAATGCCGTCAACGTTCTTGCTTGTTTATTTTTTGTATCTTTATTTCTTCAGGATGCTGAACGTAATCAGAACGAAAATGATTCAAAATAACAGAAAAATTCAAATGCTGTTGAAGCAGAGCAGAAAATATAGGATGTTAGCTTTGATATCTAGGAAGCTCTACAGGAAATCCGTTTCGTTACTCTCTAGTCCGGTTAAATCCCGAAAACGTAGGGTGGTCAACTGTAAGATGCATTTGAATATCAACTTTAATTTCTCTAACTATATCGGTCTTTCAGGTAGAAAATTCTAGATTTTGGGAAGATGAAGTACCAAAGTTTAGTGATAAAAAGTTCAAAAACACGTTTCGGGTTGACAGATGTACGTTTAATTTGTTGGTCGAAAAATTACATCGCCTGCAAAGAGAAGATACTCTTTGGCGGTCTGCTATTCGGTTGGAGAAACGCATCGCTATTGCCCTGTATGCTTTCGGATCGTCAGCGGAATATAGAACTATTGGAAGTCTATTCGGTGTAGGAAGAACAACTACGGGTGAACTGATCATTGAAATCTGCAATGCGGTTGTAGATGTTGTGCAACACGAAGTGTTTGACGCATACCCACCAACCTCGGAGAAGATATCAGAAATAGTCGGTGGCTTCGAGAAACTGGGTTTTCCACAATGCTACGGTGCCATTGATGGATGCCATATAGAAGTCAAAGTACCAAAAAATGAGGCAACCGACTACTATAACTTCAAAGGATGGCATTCGGTTATTCTGTTTGCTGCGGTGGATCATCGTTACCGGTTCACATATATCAACGTAGGAGTTCCTGGCCGTTCAAATGATTCAACTATTTTTGAGAACTCCAAACTCAAAAAAGTACACTGCACGAACGAGACATCATCGGTACTACAACCCCTTCGATTAGTTTCGAATGCGCTTTAACATTCGAAACTAATCGAAGGGGTTGTAGTACCGATGCTGTTGATCGGCGATTCGGCTTTCAGACTGTCAAACCAGGTGATGAAGCCGTTTCTATTTTCTGTAGATCAGCCGGAGCATGAAAAGTTATTTAATTATCATCTATCAGCATGCCGACGGGTTGTAGAGAATGCTTTCGGCCATCTGAAGGCCCGTTTCAGAAGAATCGGGAAAGGTTTGGAGGTCGACCTAAATAATGTCAATACAATTATCAAAACTTGCTGCATTCTACATAACCTATGTAACAACCAAAATGACCATATTAACAAAAAATGGATGATCCAGCTTCAAACCTTAAATTCGAAGCAACAACCACAAAGAGGATTGATAGTAAGAAACGAAAACGCATCAGCATCCAGGATTAGAAACGCACTGATGGTACATTTCGGTAAATATCACAGGGAAACTGTCCCATTATCTCCCTCTATATTCACTGTAATAACAGTGGGTGGTACCCATCACCGCAAACTTTTTATCAATTTCTGTATTCATTTGATTTTTTGAACATGTTTTATTTGGTTCAAATTTCCAAGTACACAATTCAAATTTTATCGACCAGCTTGCTCATCAACGCGTTATTTTCTTTCATGAGCTCGATTATTTGAAGATCTGTAGTCTTGGAATGCTCCATAAAAGTAACCATATTTTCGTTTTCCTTTATAGCCAATTCCAACAATTTTTCCTGCGGCTTGATGATGGCAGTGTTGGTGATGGCGATGATACTGATGATGTCGGCGCAGAAGGTGACATAAACATAGATTGAGCGAATGTGTCCTTCTCCGGGTTGTACGCTTCATCTAAATAAAAAAATTTGGCTGGAATACTTTCCAGAAGATGCCGGATGAACTATCTATTCTATCTTGAATCAGAACCCAACTCAAATTACTCATAAATCCAAAGCTGCTTCAATGAGAATGAATTTGAATACTAAGACTGAGTGGTTATTTACATACATTCACGTTCCGCGCATGATTCTGCAAGGTCTCAGTTTGATTCTTTTCAGAATAATTATACCAAACAGGTCATTTGGACCACCGCTAAAGTCACCCATTGCATGAGATTTGATACTATATTTGTACGACTCAAATTGAAAGGGAAGTTCTTATCTCACATTTAATAAATTAAAAATGGTAAGGAAAGCTTTCTAGATGATGTTTAACACAAGAGAAAGTCGATCCATGCAGTCTCCTTCTTTCGAAAATTTACTGTCAAAATTACTTTTAACTTACCGGAACCAATCACCTGTTTTGTTTATAAGTATGGAGAAAGCTGTGTTGAATATCAAAATAATCCCAAGAAGAAGGTGATCCTCCCGAGGGCCCCATGGCGTTTCTTCCGAATCTGTAAAAGTACACTATCTCAAAAAATTGCCCGTAGAGTGCTGACTCGAACGTTTTAACAGCCGAAAAGCATGTTAATTAGAGCCAAAATAAAAGCATATTTGGTCCGTATGCTTTGTAAATATGTCTTTTTAGTAGCTCAGTTGTCAAAATAATCACAAATGCCACAAAAAATATCTTATCTCTGGCATTAATTTCATGAATTTTTTCAGTGGATCAGGAATTTATGAAAATCAGGGGCACTTGTGATTATTTTGACAAAGGGCACATTTCCCCACGTAGGGACCAAATATGCCATTATTTTGACTTGATTTTATATTCTTTTCAAAAAGTATCTACCTGTACTTCCGAGAGAAATTATTGATCCGGTTTTTCAATTCGACCGCCGTAAGTATAACGCCGTGGCCTTTCAGCTCCTCACACATTTGCTTGTAGATGTGGGAGTTCTTGGAAGTGCTCCAAAGGGACAGAATATTGTCCTTCCACACTTCAATGACGACCAGCATCCCCGATTTGTCGAGCATCGTAGCCTTCCTTTTCTTTGCTAGCTCCATTACCGTTGTTCAACTACTCTTGGCCATAGGTATATATATAGTTTATAGTTTTTTTCCTCACGAACTGAATAGGAATTGGAATTGGATTTAAGTTGGATTTAAGAGACTTTAAACTCTGGGAGTTCATTCGTCTCTAACTGAATATTTAACACTGCGGTGTTTTGATTCGGTGTTAACAAAACTTGTTCATGGTGCCACCACTACCCGTCTATGGCGCTGCGAGCAGTTGAAATTGACAAGCTGTAACCATGTACAACGGTGAAATAGGTCGGTACAGATACAGCGATTGTACCGAGTTGCTTGCATGGTTCTAGCGCTGTACATGGTGACAGACATACAATTTTCGAAATACAGCGGTAGTACAGCTGTATGTCTGTCATAAGTATTAGCTGCAAGTGGATGTATGTGTTTCTTATGAGATCGAGTGTTATCCGCAAATATGGATATCGAACAGAAACGTAGTTCTGTAATTGCCTTGTTCCTAGCTGAAAAATGTCAGAAAGACATAGTTCGTGAGCTGTCCGTTATACCTGTGCGCAGGAGTTTTGTACACCATACAGTTAAAAGATACCTGGAGACCGGAAGTACCAAAAAACGATATGGTGGGGGACATCAAGCTACTGTGGTGACACCTGCCAGGGTGAAGATCGTCAAGAAGCGCCTTGAGAGAAATCCTCGACGTAGTGCCACTAAATTGGCGAAGGATCTCAAAATATCGGATCGAAGTCTCCGTCGGATCCTGAAAGATAAACTACAGACCAAACCTTACAAGATCCAAAAAGTTCAAGACCTTTCGATGAAGCAAAAAACAAGAACGGGTAAAAAGAGCGAAAGCGCTGCTGAAGAGGGCCGTGGAAGGAAGGTTTGAGAATATCGTGTTCACCGACGAGAAACGACAGAGTTTGGTTGCCAGAAAGATCGCGAACCCATGCTGACGTACTGACGGCGACCAGACGACAGAAACCTGCATCGGTGATGGTTTGGGCCGGAATCACCCGTGATGGACTACGCTGGTTTTTGTCCCTGAAGGAGTGAAGATCAACCAAAATACGTATCGGGAACTAGTTCTACAGAATGTCGTCGAACCGTGGGCACGTCGTCATTTTGGTTCCAGAGGTTGGGTTTTCCAGCAAGACTCGGCACCGGCGCACAAAGCGAAGAAAACCCAACTTTGGATTGCAGAGCATTTTCCATGGTTCATTGCGAGTTCGGAGTGGCCGGCGAGTTTGCCGGACCTGAACTTTATGGACTTCGCTGTCTGGAGTATGTTGGAGGCCGAAGTCTGCTCTAATAAACATGAAAGTTGGGAAACCCTGAAGCGACATCTGACAGCAGCCTGGGATAAAATACCACAAGAGCATCTGCGGGCCTCTTACGATGAAATTTTTTTTTTGAATTTTTAAAAAGTGATTTGTTTTGAAGCAAAATTGAATAAATTTGAAATAAATTTTGTTTGGTTTGATCAATTTATCTGTTTGTTTCAATGTAGCACTTCAATTCCCGGACCCTGTAGAGAGGAGGGTGGAGAGTATAACCATCATATAAACATTCATTGCACCCTAAAACCTTCACATGCAAAATTTGATTTCATTTGCTGGGTTAATTCTCGAGTAATGCAGAAATTTGTATTCCATTTGTATGGCAGCTCCCCCTTAGAGAAGAGGGTGAAAAGTCTAACTATCATAGAAACGTTCATTGCACTCTAAAACCTACATATGCTAAATTCAGTTTCATTTGCTTGATTAATTCCTGAGTAATGTAGAAATTTGTGTTTAATTTGTATGGGAGCCCCCAGTCCTGGTAAGCATTTGTATAATATACATGGTACAGCAATATAAGATTAATACGAGCGAGCGAAACAAAAGACAAATAAGCTTTCCGCATGCTTTGCCACATACACGGCCCAGACCGAGATAGATATTGTTCTCCTTCATGCGCTCCTTTTTTACCTTTAGAAAACACTTCCCAACTTCATTTCATAATCAGGTGCAATAGTATCACGTATTTGCTGAACAACTTCTTGCGCACCATTAGCCATGTGGATCGTGTCGTGTAAATTAGCTTTGCATTCCAGCCGGCCTAGGTTCGATCCCCATTGACGTCGTATGGACTTTTCTTTTGGCACAATCCTTCAGCAGTATTGCACCTGATTATATAATGAAGTTGGAAAGTGTTTTCTAAGAGTAAAAAAGGAGCACATGAAGGAGAACATGTCTCTTTTAATATCATAAATCGGGATGACAAACCTGAGCTAAAAATCAATTTTGGGTGTAGATACACATTTAAATATGAATTGTAGTAGAATCTCTAGAATCACTTTTTTCAAAATTTCAATATTTTTTTAGTACTTTAATTTTTGATAAAATTTTTCTTTGATAATTCTTTTTGATACACCGTAGTGAGATGCATATTCAGTATTTTTTCAAATTTTTATCTCGAAGCTTTTGAGGATGGCGTGAAATAAACGAAAAAGTACGTTTTTCACTACAGATCCTATGTTAAACCACATAGGGGTTCAAAAAACCGCCAAAATTTCTTATTTAATATCCTATACAATATTTGCCATACAGCTGGTGATTTGGTTTGGGGGCACTTTTTACTCCCTTACCCGGTCAGGCCCTTTGTAACCATTTTTGCAGAATAAAGCATTAATTTTTGAGAAAAGAAACCAAGAAACTCACCGGTACTCCTATTAGTTAATTAAACGTTATTCAGGCTATATCGCGAGGAGACAAATTATCTTAACCCCTTCACGTATAACGTCGAACCACACTCGTGGCGATTAGACTGTGCCAGAACGTACACCATCGAACCTCATTCGTCGTCTACGATGTGAAATGGATACATGCGTGTGATGATGCGGGACTGCTACGATCGTAAGTAAGAAACGGCTCACTGTGCTCGTGTTTGGGCCCTGTTGTTGGAAATTAAATCGTACGGCAAGGGGTTAAATATTTTTAAATCACTATTCTTTGTATGATCACACACATGCAGAAAACATATGTTGGTGAACCGTCACATCGACTAATAGTTTGGATATACCTGCTCTAAATGGAAAGATTCAAATATTCAAAGAAAATCGAGCATTTGTTGATTCATTTTCTTCATTTCTCTTCTAATTTGTTTTCCTAAGATTGACTTCATTGATTTGAAGACCAATGTCTGTTTGGCGCTCGTACACCTTTACTAACAAATAGTGTTAGTCTTGTTCTCAATTAACTATGAAAACCAATTGCAAGCATTGCAAACCAAGCGTGAAATGAGAGGAATGATTCAGTGGAAATTTTTACAATCATCCAGCTTAAAAAAAGAATCTCAAAATACGCCTGTCTCACAAGACCGTTCCAATACTTGACGTCGGATCGTTTTGCTGAAAAATTTGCCACCAAAGCATCCACAAACAGAACAGATCACATCTTGAAACGCTCTGAATAATACCAAAGCTGTGCGACATATGCTCCGTTCAGTTTGGGTGGGTTTCGCATGTTTGATCTCATCCATTTTCGGATTCCCTTCCGCGTCTTCCCTGTTTCTGGTTGTTCCTCGTCTCGAAACCGCGCAACGACGATTGCTGTACACAGTAGGATGGCAAATTACGCCGCCGCCGCCACCACCACCACGCTCTGGAGTCACGGAATTCACGCCCCGATCGGATCACTGAAATTCGATTCTCGGATTCTCGGACCAACGATGATATCATTTGTGAAGCCTCCCGCGCTGCCACCCCCTGTCATATTTTTATGCCCCATCGAAAGGTTAATTATGACAGCGTGTCAGCAAATGGGCGATGAGATATGGTTTCGTGTTTTTTTTCTTCTTGTCGCAGTTGTAGTTCCACTTTGCGTATCTCCCATTCCAGAAGTCCTGCTGATAGTGGTTCAAATATTGTGCTACAAACGAAAAAAAACTAAAACGCCCATCATAACACAGTGCCACATTAATCTAAAACCAACATCTCATGGGTCGTTCGAGGAGAAAAAAAAGTATCGAATTTAAAGTCAACCCGAAAAATTTTTGTTTGTTTTCCTGCCCCATTTACAGTTCGAAACACGGGATGGGATGAGCTGTCGAAGGGTACGTGCAACTATCGTGTAAAATGCATGGATTTTGTTTTCCAATTCGATGCCTTTTCTGAAATTAATGTAAGCAATAGATAGCCCTACATCAAAGTACATAAATTTGATGTCAGTTTCCTTTTTCTTTCCTCTGAAGATTTATCCCGCAGACAGTAACGATTGCACCAGTAGTGCTTGATGAGAATAACCAGCGTGTTCGCTCACGTGGTGGTCGATTGATTTTGGCCCAGTACACGATTTACCTTGGTTTTTTTTCGGGAAGTCGGACCTCGATACCAAGACGGGTCTATGGTACTAGGTGAGGCCGTTTCGTCACTAAGTTGGTTAGGGGAGCGGTATATGAAAACAGTACGGAAGAAAGCAGAAGGGGAATTATTTCCTTGAAGCGTGAAAGAGACAGACTGATCAGGAGCGAGCTTCGGCACTAGCGTATTGTGTTTTGTTTACAAACAAAACACAGTAGATTTCCAAGATGGCTGAAGAGTGGTTTTAGCAAGTTGGCCCACCTTAGGATATACTTCTACGCGCCTTGCTCGATACGTGGCTCACCTCAACTGGAGCCATAGTAACGCAAACAAACTTTCCCAACGTGCGTCAGAGCGCGCGAATAGCCGTGTGGCAGAGCGGAAGTTAGCGTTTACGGTTGATGCAGGTCTGTTGCATGGAGTGAACACACTTTGCAGCACTGCTGGATGGAGACGAAGGAGGACCACCCGCTACCCGTGTTGCAATGTACACTCACATGTTGTACGATTGGCTCCATTTGAGACAGAGATTAATATGCCCTTTGTAATGGAAACAGAGTGCCTCTAAGTGCTGTTCGGTAAAAATCTGATGCACTAATGTTGCGAAGTTTGCGATTACACTCACCTACGCGAGGTGGAATTGGTAAACAATGCCGTTCACTAGGAACTTTGTTGGGATAGTCAGTCAACCATAATATTTACTACTATATTCTAAAACGCATAATCTTCAATCATGAAAATGAACGAAAACTATTCGATTCTATCTTATGTAGAATTTGCAAAAGTATATCAATACAGAATGCAACGAAACAATGGTGAAGACAAACCCATAGCAGATCTTCAGTGATGGGATGTGCACTCAAAGCAACAGAATCTCATTCTCTTATGAATGAAAATAAAACATATGAAACAATACTGAAGAAATTCGACAAAAGAGAGAGAAGAAAAACACTTTCTCTCGAATCGATCAGCGCTAAGGGTGTTCAAAAATGTAAGCTATTGCGTATGTAATAATCACATGAAAAATATTTTACTTAGGGGCTATCCACATACCTCGTGGACAACTTTAGGGGTGGTGGAGGTTTTGACAATGTCCACGGTTGTTCACGGTAAGGGGAGAGGGGGTAGGAATAATGTCGAAGTGGACACGTAAATAATAGAATACATTCACATCTATATTCAGAAAAAAAATTGTTCAGGATTTTCAAGAATTTTCATACTTCCGCTCGCCTTGAGTGTTTTTGATTGGTCAATACAGGGGTTTAGCTGTCTGAGAACGGTTGACCCGTATTATTTAATACGTCGCATACAGTGATTTCACTACTCTGCTGAGCGTTCTAGCGCCCTATGTTATGCAAGTACACCACGAGTGAGACTCGATGTAGTACGGGAAAGGGTTAATAGTAGAGCATGTAAAACGAAAGTTTTCGAAACTGTGTAAATCGATCGTAAAATTTGGCGTTAGAAATTTAGTTGCATGTTAAACGGGTATGTTTTAAACCTTTGGTGTCTGGAAATGATTTGTTTGTTATATACAAACAAATAATTTAAAATACAAAGTGCAACTGGATGTTATAACTTAGTTGTCGAAATTGTGTAAAAATACCAAAAACATGATTTATAGAATATCTCGAGAACGGCTAGTCGTAAGATAATAATCTTTATACAGTTTTTCATATAGAATCGATTGCTTGTATTACTCTCCTTGCAAAGTTACCATTTTGCAAAGTATTGACATTTAATAAATTTATAACAAATAATATCCACATTCTCCTGGGATTGTCCATGTAACACTAGCCGTCAAATTCAATCGGGGTGGTTTCGACCAAGCTGCGTCATGTTATGATGTGTTCATCGTTCTACGCAGAGGATACTGCTCGTTTGAGCTCTTCAAATCACTCTTACTGCTTGTAAGCTGTATCTATTATTCGTACGATCACTCCTCATAAGTTCTTGACAGGGTTTTGATTTGGTAAACAAACGGACCAGTCCAGAATCTGAAGCCCTGTTCATTAAATTTTCCACGACTTTCAGGATTTTATAAATTGATGCCAAATTACCAAATTATCACAGTGTTTTTGATGCAAAAACCGAAGTAAATGATTCTGAAGTACTTCGTTGCACCTCTGATTTTTGTTGTTGATAAGCTATCTAAGCCAGGCCCAGGATAGTAATTTTACCTTTAGGATACATAATTCATTCTCCAGATCCTGTATATTCACATCGTAGAACCGTGGAAATGCCTGAACACACATTTTTCCTGAATTACCTCGAATTCTTTAGTTCTTTTTGGGCTATTGAATATATAGGTATATACGAGGGCAGTCCGATAAGTACCTAGCTTACAAAAAAAACAAAAATTTAGCAAAAGTGGCGATTTATTTCTCAACATAATCTCCTTCTAACTCGATACACTTGACCTAGCGATGCTCCAATTTCTTTTATCCTTTTGAAAAATACGTCTTCTCGAGGTCTGCAAGGTAGACCTCTCATATTCGACTCAAATTTCTGCCCAGCGAGTGACTTTCTCAAGCTTGGAAACAAAAAAAAGTCGCACGGGGCCAAATCTGGAGAATACGGTGGATGGGGCAGCAGTTCGTAGTGCAATTCGATCAATTTGGCCGTGGCGACGGTGGAATTTTCATTTTTTCCATTTTTATAAAATCCGCGGACACGCCCGCTTCCACACACGGTCAAAACAAAACGAGTGCGATTCGGCTGAAATTTTGACAGTAGCCGTTTACGAGAATGTACTTCACGATAAGTAATCTCTCTTGCGATACGGACATCATCGGGCGATGAGGGTAAGTACCTATCGCACCGCCCCCGTATGTCCCTCAAAAAATGCTCAAGATAATAGTCAAGGATTTTCTCACATGCATAACTAACACACAAAACCAGTGAATGGGGGTCTCCGTAGCCACATTGGTTGCGCGTTCGCTTAGTAAGCGATCGATCGTGAGTTCAAAACTCAGGGCCCTCATTGACCATCTTTGTGTTGTTACAGAATAGCTACGTCCACGCAACAATCATCAGCGATGGAGATCGATCCACGGTCGAAATAAGATCGATTTATCCATACAACTGCTCTGCTCTGCCAGACACATCGGGCTACTGTTCTATAAATAACTCAACAATGATCAATCAACTGTCTCCGCTGTCCGGTAGTCCAACTGGATAATGGAAGAACAGAAAGAATACTCTTACGCCTAAATGGCTACTGTGTGAATGTACCATATGTAATGGTATAGAAGGAATACTGGCGAATGGCAACTGTGTAATGTGCTAATTATAGATATGATAACCATGTGACATGTACACGATTAAAATTCGGCTCTGTTAATGCTAAAAGCTAATGAGCCTTAAATAAATAAATGGGATAAAAAAATAATAAAACCAGTGAATGACATGTACATTTGACGAATAGTAGATCTGGCCAAACGATTTTTATCAAGCGCATTACAGAATTCGAAACCCCCATCATAACACCGTCGCACCGTCCGATGCGAATCCTTTCAGACGATCCTCGTAAGAAATTCCGTCCTAAAATAAAATGTATACTTTTATGATCTGCCGCACCAAGCGATACTGTGGCGTAAAAGTCGACATGTATCTTAATGTTGCTTTGTTGAAACGTAAAAAATTTCACATGCGGAAGAAATCTGTACCAATATGTAAGGTAAATGATTTTGGTTTGTCTAGTCGAAAAAATGATCATGGCTTGTTCACTGTTTTGGATGCTCTAGTTCAGCGCTCCTGTGTCAAATTAGGTATTCGAATATTTTAAAACATATAAATAATATTGTCTTCTTCATGATTTACAGTAGTTCAATAGTATATTTTTACGGAATCACACGTTTTAAAGGATTATAAAATCCACATTCTATTGATGTCAATTCCCCCCCCACTTGAGCTAACTTTTAATCAATCACCAGATGATCATTTGGCACGTATTCAGACCTTTTCTGGATTATAACACTTACAAATATTGTAAACATCATGCTTGCACACCATTTGTATCAGATTTACTTGGCTAAACCATGTTATTCATGCATTTCGATGACCTTAATTATGGTGATGAGTTGTCCGATTTCTTAATGTTGTTTTGTCCACATGATTTCTATGGCAACCGCTTGGTGCGCTGCAGTTTGTTTATGGTGTCCTTCGCGCATAGCAGAGATAAAGTTTCTCTGTGTTGAGTGTGTTAAGTTGAACACTTTCAAAATGCCCAAGAAAAGGCAATATTCTGAAGAAAGCCTGAATACTGAAATGATCAATATGATGACAGTAAACTCAAGCAATAAGAAATACAACATATACTTTTAAATTCGAATTTTTTCATTCAAAAATAATGAATTCTAAAACTGGACAAACCATGATCATTTTTGGACAAATCATGAACAGAAATGGACAAACCATGATCATAATTTCTCTTTGAAGAAAATCGTTAAAAAACATGAATATTTGAATAATTTCAACACCTTATGGTAGAATTAGAAACTAGAGACTTTTCAACAAACCCGAACCTGTCTTAATTATATGAGATTTTCATGAAGAAACTTGCATTCAATTGCTGCTTGAAAACACCCTAAATTGGCCAAACCAAGATCATTTACCCTATTATTTGACGAAAATCTTTTACCGTACAGAATCGGTACCAAAAATAACGAAAAATTCTGTACCTTTCCAGATTAATCTGAACGTGTGGCAACCTGTACCCTTAGCACCCTGTGACCTTCTACCTTTCTCAAAAATTAAACTAAAACCAAGCGAATATTATATCATTACATTTGGGTCAATCGAATAGTTTCAACCGAAGCGCTGAACGATTGAAGCTAATTTTCTCTACCAATTTCAAAACTTCATTGACACACAGATCAATCGTAAATCACATTTGTATGATGGTGCAAAAACATTATGCATACGGTGAAAAGAAAAGTAAACTTGTTCAATTATCAAATGTATCTTCATTGAAATATAACATTTAACTTCTACACCCAACTTTCAACAGAAACATGATCATATACAGCCATTCCATGCCAACCTGATATAGTGGTTCTCAGATTTTCGTCAAAAGTGATAGTTTTGTTCTCCATCGCAAATTATTAGACCCGTATTTTTTTTTATTTTTTTGTTAGGGTGACCATTTTCATTTTAGGGTGGTACGAAAAATCCATTTTTTCGCAATTTTGCCAAAAATGACTTTTCTCTAAAATTCATAACTTTCGAACCACTAGACTAATTCAGATGTTCGACAGATTAAAATAAATTTTGGAAAAATACCATAGCTGCGGAAAATTTGAATGATGTTTTCGTCATTATTGATTGTATTTGTTTCTTATTGTTTTCATGGTTTCGGGACCAAAGGCGCTATATTTTTTTATATTTTTTCTGAAAAGCTGAGGATTTTTCACATAAAATATCTCGAAACCAGCTAGGCGTTTTTTTGTTTTTGAGTTATGATTTTTCAAAGTCAACCGATGGTCCGAAAAATATTTTTTTTCCCATTTTTCCACAACAAAAACTCATAACTTTTGATTTACTGGACCGATTCAGGTGATCGATATATCAAATTAAAGCCAATGTTGTTGGAATAAATATTGCACTCTGAATAAAAATGGATTTTGTTTTCGTAATTATTGATTATATTTGTTTTTATAGGTTACATCGGTTCGGGACCAAGGGAGCCATTTTTTAAAATATTTTTTCCTGAAAGCTGAGGTTTTTCACATAACATATCCGAATACCATAGAGGTGTTATTTTTTGTTTTTAAGTTATGATTTTTCAAAGTTGTTTTCAGTTTACGTTCAATATTTCTATGCGATTAGACTGGATGTATGTGACCATAATCCAATTAATTGGCAAGTGTGTTATTTTTTTTTCAAAAAAGGCTGAATTGGTCCAGTAGTTCAAAAATAATACATTTTTGAAAAAAATCATTTTTGTGAAAAATGGGAAAAATTATTTTTAGGACCATCGGGTAACTTTGAAAAATCATAACTCAAAAACGAAAAAAACGCCTCCCTGGTTTCGAGATATGTTATGTGAAAAAATTTCAGCTTTCCATAAAAAATATTAAAAAAAATATAGCGCCCTTGGTCCTGATACAATGAAAACTATAAAAAACAAATACAATCAATAATGACAAAACCAAAACCTAAAATTTTTGCGAGCATAGCATTTTTCCAAGAATGACTAGCTTTAATTTAATATGTCGACCGTCTAAATCAGTTCAGTAGTTCACATGTTATGAATTTTTGAAAAATGTCATTTTTGGAAAAAATCGATATTTCGATTTTTTCAGCGCTTTTCGTTTATTTTGTTCCGTTCTCACTTTACGATTGAACTGCACTGCCAACTCACACCACACTTTCTCGTTTCTCCTTCCCACTCAGAATACTTCTACTCCTTTATTCCGCTTGGGGTGGGATCGTACCTCGAAGCATGCAACAGTAAGGTTTTCCTACTGGGATTTGAAAGCAAAATTCCATGAAAGATATGTTGTAAATAAATGCAGTGTATGTCCATACTCCAAAACTCTGGATACACTGGCTGAACATTTCCCGTATGCTGCAGGATCCTTCTTTGTCGTAGCACACTTTGATACCGAGGTCTTCACCTTCTTCGAGTGTTTGTAGGAACAAATGATGCCCGCTTGTTGTGATGTGCTTGCTAGCTCGCTCGCGACTGTGATTCCAAATCATGGATTGCTTATTTATATCAAGTTGAAAACGGACAGAAACGAATGTATAAGTTGCTTGTTATTGACGGTGCGGGAAGGTAAGCACACGAATCGGCAAAAATGTATGGATATTGGATTAGGGTATTGTAATGTATAGCGCTGTGCTCCCGTTGCCGAGTGGTTAGCGTCACACCCAGGGATGCCAGGTGATTTTGTCAGATGCCTTCACATGGATAGAATAAATGTCTTCAAATGTCTTCACAATCATATCTGAGGAAACTAGAATTCATAACTTGCTTTTGAACAAGGTTTTATAGCTTACCAGCTGACCCGGCAAATTTCGTTCCGTCCAAAATTTATTTTTCGTTATCATATTCACGTTTTCTTAGTAAGCGCACGTTAATGGGCCCAATCGGCGAACTGTTCATTGATTGATTTTCTAATCTACCATTTTAAATTACCTTTTACTATAAAGTTACTAGTACTTCTACCAAAACTCGTGATTTTCATTTTAAGACACAATTCTCGTTCAAGATTTTTCAACTACTTGCAATTAACATGTTTCTACGTTACATAGAATGAATGTTTGATACAAAAAATATTATAGAATAAAGACTGCCCTAAATTGGACAATTCCTTTCTCGAGTTTTGCTCTCATCAACACATTCGGTGATCCATTTTTGTTTATATAGATAGAAGAAGATATGGAAGTACGTTTTAGTACATTAAAAAAATAGATTGTCATGTTTGGTTGAAATATGTGTATTATTTTTACGGGACCCCCTCTTCATTTCAAAGGAGAGAGGGGTGTCATACCATCATAGAAACATTTCTCGTATTCAAAAACTTTTACATGCCAAATTTGGCTCCATTTACTTGATTAGTTTTCGAGTTATGCAGAAATTTGACTTTCATTTGTATGACAGCTCCCCCTTAGCCTCCACATGCCAAATTTGGTTTTATTTGCTTGATTAATTCTCAAGTGGTGCAGAAATTTGTGTTTCATTTGTATGGCAGGCCCCCCTAAGAAAGGGGGAGGAGTATCTAACTACCATACAATCATTTATTGTACCCTAAAACCTCCACATGCCAAATTTGGTTTCATTTGCTGGATTAATTATTGAGTAATGCAGAAATTTGTGTTTCATTTGTATGGCAGCCCTCCCTCAGAGAAGGGAGTGGAGTGTCGAACCACCATAGAAACATTTATTTCACCCTAAATCCTCTATATGCCTAATTTCGATTCGTTTGCATGATTTATCCTCGAGTAATGTAGAAATTTGTGTTTCATTCTAACCACCATAGAAATATTTGATGCATCCTAAAACCTTCACATGCCGAGTTTCATTTCGTTTGCTTGATTAATTTCCGAGTATTGTAGAAATTTGTGTTTCATTCGCATGGCAGCAGACACACCCCCCCACCCTTAGAGAGAGGGAAGGGTCTCGAACTATCGTAAGAATCTTCCCCGACCCCAAAAACCTCTACATACCAATTTTCATGTCGATCGGTTCAGTAGTTTCCGAGTCCATAACAATCAGACAAACATACAGACAGAAAAACTAATTATTGACACGGTACGTAACTGGAAAACCTTAGATTTGTGAAGTGATTTAATCTATTGTATAGTATAGGGCCAAAACAATGAAAATACAATGTCACAATCATTCGAATTCTCGAGCGCAAATGAACTAATGTCTTCTAGAATTTAAAGAAAAAGTCGCTTGGTTGAAGAATTCATTCTACATGGATTGACCCAGAGACAAAAGTCTCCGATGATTACTAAGAACAAAAGTAAACAAATGACACTGATAAGAAAAAGCCAGAGAATGGCAACCAACAGTTAGAATTTCATGGAAATAGCAAAGCCCACGTACGCTATCATACTGAATTGTCTTCACAGTAAGTCAAATGTCTTCTAACATGCCGGGAGTTCGGGTTCGATTTCCTGTCTGGTCGGGGGAATTTTTCACCAAAGAAATTTCCTCCGCCTTGCACTGTGGTCAAGCGTATTCTAGAGCTTGCCACTCAGAATCAATTCAAGGCGTGTTTTTTGGCATAGAAATTTCAAATAAATACTAATAAAAAGACGGGTGGGTAATGTCGGGACATAACCGGAGAGACGTAGGACTACACCAAGGGGTGTCCATTATTCGAATATCATGGAGCACAAATCCCAGAATGACCAACTTTTCATGTACAAAATTACAGAAAAAAATCAAAGGATAAAATAAAACTCAGCAAACACTTAAACGTTTAGATTAAAATACAAAAAAAAAATCAAAATTTGTCAAAATTTGTCGTGCAAATGTCGTGCGATGCAAATGTTGTAGGGGTTATTGTTCAGCCGGCAATGGCAAGCATATCGTAATATAAATTTACCGTCTGATATCGTGATATAATTGGGATTTAGACTCCTTATGAATAACTGTGTTCTACTAGTCAAGTCCTTCATTTGATACCCATATTGATGGGGTTTAGAGAAAATATGTAATCCGCCATTCTGTGGTGGCGGCCATTTTGGATTCGCATTTTTCATATATAACTGAGTTCTACTAGTCAGTCCCTTTCATTTGATACTCATCTTGATGGGGCCTTGCGAAAATATGTAATCCACCATTTTGTAGCGGTCGCCATCTTGGATTTTCAAGATCATGAAATACGCAGTTTTATAATGACTGCAGAGATAAAGGTGTGTTCCAAATTTCAGATCAACCGGTGAACAGGAAAGGGGTCAAATTTCAATTAATGTGGTAAAGCGTTTAATAGCTCCAGCATTCTATCAAATCGAGCGCGCTGAGCCACTTATTCACCAGGCGCGACGCTTCCACCGCTTTTAACACACTTCGATAGGCTCTCCTGCTCCACATCCCATTGAAACTCCCGTCTCTAACTCTTGCGATATCGCACCGCATACATCCTCGGCAAATGCAGCGATATCTCTTATGCTGAAAATCATTTTCAAGATAGCGTCTTTCCTGCTTGGCGTCCGATGATAGAATGTGGCCAAGCACCACCATCGCTCACTTTTCATAGCCACATAGTTAACGTTGTAGCGACCGCCTATATTTATTCGTAATCTCTTTTTCGTCCTCCATCTTCACCTTGTCCATACGTATCGCCCGTACCCGTGGTTGCTTGTAATGAATAGCTGTTTGCTGCGGGAGTGCAGACAAAATGTATGGGAAAGTAGGGAATTCTTTCTTCCAAACTTTCATCAATTTGAGCTAGATATGAGCTGAAAAACCGTTATGTGTAGCATATAAACAAATGCTGAGGATATTTCCTATCAATATGTGTATTCGGAACAAAAATCCATTCATCAATTGAGGAGGTATTAGCGTTTAAAAACTGAACACTTTTTCACACCGAAATATTGAAATGGGCCCCTATATTGAAAGGTTAGACGTAGTCCTACGTCAAAAAAAAGATGCAAGTAATACTACGTTTAGACCGCGAAGTTTCTCTAGGAACGTTAGTGTCATTCAAGAAGAAGAAGAATGTATAGCTTGTCAAACAAATCTTAGGGAGTTTACGATTCGAATGGTATGCAAATTATCAGAAGTAATTCGCAGTGAAAATTGTTATTGACGTTAACTTTATAACATAAAAACGTGACCTGTTTCTGATTTGGCACCCTTCCTGAAAAACGTAGTGCTACGTCAAAAAATACGGGTCTAATAATTTGCGATAAAGAACAAAACACCCACTTTTGACGAAAATCTGAGAACCACTATTTCGGTTTGGCATGGAATGGCTGTATAGTAAATCAGATTGAAAAGATAAAAGGACACACCGTTCAAACATACGAACCAGAAGACAACGTTAGGAATAGATTTAAAAATTGCTGGTTCATTTTGACCACCCCTACCATAAGCTCACAATTTTTCCTCTCTCACAACTCACTCACGCTGCATGGAACTGCATTTCAGGCTCATTACCATATCCAGCGCCGGCAGCTTCAGTTGATCGTCGACCATCGACTGGTGAAGATCTGCTCGCGCTTTATGTTGTTTTGCTCTGTCCTCTCGTTTCACGGTATATCGTGCCTAGTTAAGGCCTTCTAAATAATACTCAAAAATACGAAATTCGCGCGATACAAACCGGGCCAACGTCGCGACATGGTTGGCGAAAACCTCCCGATGGGGTATTATTTCTCAGGTCTCCTCGACGAAGGAAGGTCCACTGCCGATGGTACAGATGGAGGCGCCCACGGCGTTCAGAGGCGAAGCACAAGATAGAAAGGAAGAGAAAAAAATAAACGGAAAACCAGTTCTAATAGAGTTTTACTTCTCGGAGTTTAATGTTTAGAAGTTAGTGCCAATAAAACGTGAGGTGAAGCCATTACGGCGAAGAGAAATAGAAATACAAAAAATCGCTCCAACCTGAATAAATAGCAAAACACACAGTCAGAGTGCAGTGCACAGAGCGCTGCCGCCAGTAAGGATCGCACCGAGAAGAAGTGCCGGAGTTATGAAATTGGTGTTCTTTTTCTCACGGTTTTCGGGTTGATTGCCGGGGGAAGGTGCGCGATATATTGCCTGGGATTGAACGGAATCACCGACGTGCCTTCTGCCGCTAGGCGCACGGAGTTGCCGCGGATCAAGATGTGAAGAAGTGCTGTTCGAAATCCAATTATGGTTAATTAAATTTGAAAGCATTGGGAGCTTTCGATGGGCTAATGCAGCAGCAGCAGTCCGTTCGATTGATTGTTGTGTTATTGTGTGTTATGATGTGCAGTTTTCAGAAATAAATTACTCCCCCTGCCCCCATGTGTCGGCGTATTGTTGCAAAATAGGGTGGCGCTGGTGGCGTTATAAGATAAATTGGAGTCAATTGGATGTGATCGTTTTGCTAGAATGTGATACACGAGGGGAGGGAACAACACGCGATCAGAACCAAGGACAGAGCCAATCGTGGGAAAATATAATTTTGCGCGGCGGGAAGTGCCAATGCCTTTACTCTGGGAAGAGAGATTCTGGTGAGTTTCAATTAGCAGTTTGTTCATTAGTAAAATTAGTAACACATTCACTCTTCAAAACATTGAACATATTCTGAACTATGGATTCTTTTTTTAAGGTTCACAGCAAAAGTGTGGAAAATATTGCTTGTTATCGGAAGTTGATCGAAACTTTTGCGGTAGGTTCAGTACACAAAATCATAGCTCTTGATACTTCGATCAAATTAGTTTTCGAGTTTCTATCAGATAACAAACTTTCAGTTTGGCACATGAAACATCTACTTTTTTAACCAAGCTATCGGATTGGAACGAATGTTTTCGAACCATCTTGGATTAGATGCAATATCATTTTTCTGTGCGGTCACTCAAAAAAATTGGTGGCATCGAAGACAGGCACCTATTTAATACCAAATCAGTTCTAAAGAATCGTACAGTGTCTTCTCAGACTTGAATGTATTTATTTTTGCTATTTAGTGTTTAGTTTGATGGTAAGATTTTGAATTTCTACCTTCAACCAAGCAAAAGCATCACCAAGTTCAGATTCTAATAATCAGATTGAGGTATTTTACTCAAAAACTTCGAATAGGCATTCAGGGAAACTTCGATATAACGTACATTTCACTTTCAAAATTGTACGTTGTATCGAATTGTACGTATTGTATATTGTATAGAACTCAGAAAAATAGGTCAAACTACTTCATTGTGGTGCTGTTTGGGTATAGTTAGTAAATAATGGTGGAAAAATCCAACTAGAAGGTGAAGTAAACCTTTCTCATGATGGCTCGCTTGCTTGTTGCTTGTTAAAAAAACTTTTTCCCTGTAACAGTGTCCTTCTTCCGATGTATGGGAGACTTGGTGGTAAGTTGCATGAACTGTTTTTTTAAATTTTCGTTCAGAGTTCAAAAACAATATATTTTTAAGAAAAATTAATAAAATATTAAAAAAAAAATTCTGTGTAATTTATTTTTTTTAAACTTAATTTTTTTTGTATTTTTTTATGAAAGAATAAATTATCTTCTGTATTTCATTCTCTGATTAAAATTTTGTAAAAAAAAATTTTTTTCTTCAAAAAAAGTTAAAAGAAACTTAATTTCAAAAAAAAAATCCAACTCAAAAACTATAAAAACTACAGAATTTTGGTCAAACAATGAAATATAGGAAATTGTTCAAGCTTTTACTAAAAAATAGCAAACAAATTTTAAAAAAATATTTTAAATCAAAATTGGTTTTTCTCAAAAACATTTTTTTTTAAATTCTGAACTAAAATTATATGCATAGTTCACACTACCAAGAAGTCTTCCATACAGGACACTTACTTTTTAGGGAATGCATCACCGTGCCAAAATTTCAATAACCGGATATTCGGTAATGACAATTTCATTACAATTCAATTTCAGTAGATTACCGGTAAAAAAACATTGAAATAAACAACTTTCTTGAAGAAACGGCTTTTTATCGATCTTTTAATCAAGATCGGATCTCATTAATGAGATTTCCTGAAGAGGAAAACGCACGTTCAGAGTCCGATGATGTTGGGCGTACATTACGAAGAGCATCGAATACCATTGCCATGTATTTGCCTCTATACGAAAGCATGTCAGAGGATTTTCATCAATCCGTTTATAGACAATGAGCTTGGGCTGGACGTTGATACCTTTGATTGCTACAATCGTGGTTTATGTTTTTTCTTGATGCTCAACTATATATTCTGCATTCTGCATCTTCCAGTGGATTTTTTCACTCCTGTTGTCCAGCTACTGAATTAATACCATAATTGTCAAATGTTATCAAGTCACGAACGATTTCAAATGCCTACTTGATCAATGCAGTCCGAGACGTTTGATAGAAGACACCGAAGTAATCATTAATTTTGTCATGACCACGAACAGAATGATTATTCATACACTCAAAATTAATTTTTAGCACATGTTTTGGCATCTAGATTTATTACATCAACCCCTTCACGTATAACGTCGAACCACACTCGTGGCGATCAGACTATGCCAGAACGTACAACATCGAACATCACTCGAGGTGTATCGATGTGAAATGGATACATAGCTTAAGGCATATGATGATGCGGGACTGCTTCGAACGTAAGTAAGATATAAACGCCCAGCAGAGTATCGAAACGAATCGATGGTAAATGAGTCTAAAAATAACAAAAAATGCGCTACTCTCCAAAAATATAATATATATGCTATTTCAATATACGAACAATTTGAGCAAGCGAAACAGGAGACACATTGCAAATAAACACGTATTAAAGCGTTTCGTGTAGTTTGCCAAATACATGGCATAGCCAAGAAAGATATAGATTCTATTATATGCTCTTCTTTTATTCTCAGAAAACACTTTTCAACTTCACTTTATAATTAGGTGTAATGTTATCACACATTTATGCAACAGCACCAGTAGCTATGTGGATAGCGTGGTCGTGTTAAACAACCTTGGTTTTCATCTGGCCTTGGTTCGATCCCCGTTGACATCGTATGGACTTTTTTTTGTACAATCCCAAAAGAGGTGAAGAAGAAAAAAGAATGAGATGTCTGCTCCCATATATACAAATATTTTTAAGCTTTCAAAACAGCTCATTATTTGCTCATTTGATCCTTCAGCACACGAAAAAGCATTATATATTATTATATAATATCACTGTTCTGTGCGGTCACTCAAAAAAATTGGTGGCATCGTGGCAAACTACATAATTTAATAAAAAATGAATTTTAATATGAAAAAAAAATCAGCACAATTTTTTTTATTAAAATTTGAGCAATTTTCTACATTTCATTCTTTGACCAAATTTTTTTAGGTACAGTACCTCTCGATTATATCACTGGGCGTTTTTATCACGTCTCGTTTACATCACTCTCGATTTTATCACCGAAAACATTCCGTTTATATCACGTTTTTCCGAAACACAAGAAATAATATGCAAATTTAAATTTGTCGTTGAGTTATTGAACAGAAAATGAGGATTAAGCAGAGAAACACATTCATATCATAGTATTCATACCCCTTTTGTGATCAGCCGTATTCACGTAGCTTACGAAAAGTTTTCTCGCTGTGGGAATATTGCGCAATTTGAAAGCCTCTCGTACTATTTTCATAAGCTCAGAATCCACCACTATGGATAATCCTGAGCAACGTTTTTTTTTATTGTTTCGAATGAGATGTACGGCCTTTGCCCTTTCTCAAGTTTGATATGTGTAAGAATCAACAGTACAATATTTTCTTTCGTCAATAATTGTTAAAGTTCCATCTGAAATTCATCGAAGATACATTTTTGACAGCTTTTGCTAATTGAAGTTCGTATTTATTCTTTTGGAACGACAAATAGGCAGGATAAAACATTCTCCGGGACGTGAATCGAATCGGTGGTATCTTCGAATAAATGTGAGCTTTGACTAGTTTTTTGACGATATCCAACTTGAATGGTATAGGATTGACCACTCCCATGTCAAGACTAACGCGACCAGAGCACCATAAAGATGGACTTCAAAGATAGCATTTGGAAGAAACTAAAAAAATGTACGTAATTATGAAGCACCTGGGTCGTTCCAGTAGAGTAGTATTCCTTAATTTTAAAAAGAGTTTCGGCATTCGTAAGCTTCGAATATTGTTTGTGGCGGAAAGTTTTCAATCGATTATCGAGTAATGGATAGGTTCAACCAGATACATAATTGCGTCGAATCTAGTTTACTTTTCAAAACATCAAAACATCACATTACCTCATTCGGAGAGTAAACCTGTTGCAGAAATCATTAGCTTTCATATCGAATAGCTTTCATATCGCGTTCTTATTTTACTAATACTCTTAAATTACCATTGATAACAAATGGAAGATCGAATAATGTTCGATGTTTCAAAAATTTGTCACTTCCAGTGTAGATCCTTCCAGTGCTGTTGCTTGGATAAACCGTCAACTATTTTGTGAATGGTTCCAAAATCAGCTTGTTCCGGAAGTTTATCAATTTTTAATTTTTAACAGAAAAAAAACACTTCTTCTTCTTTCTTCTTTCTTCTTTCTTCTTTCTTCTTTCTTCTTTCTTCTTTCTTCTTTCTTCTTTCTTCTTTCTTCTTTCTTCTTTCTTCTTTCTTCTTTCTTCTTTCTTCTTTCTTCTTTCTTCTTTCTTCTTTCTTCTTTCTTCTTTCTTCTTTCTTCTTTCTTCTTTCTTCTTTCTTCTTTCTTCTTTCTTCTTTCTTCTTTCTTCTTTCTTCTTTCTTCTTTCTTCTTTCTTCTTTCTTCTTTCTTCTTTCTTCTTTCTTCTTTCTTCTTTCTTCTTTCTTCTTTCTTCTTTCTTCTTTCTTCTTTCCATTTTAACCTTTTCATAACGGCAGTGTGCTCTTTACGGAGCACTGCGCCGAAAAGTATGCACATCGCGCTGGTGTGATCGAAGAGCGGTATGAATTTCATGTTGTCTAAAGACGACGCTCGTATACACAGCTCGTCGCGCGGATGTCGTCTATAGACGACGCTCGTAACGAAAGGGTTCAAGGTGAGAAATCACTAACTCCACTCCACTGTGTCCCACACTGACAGTTTCCGTGTCTATGATGAGTTCGGAATTGAATTGCTGCAGGAGTGAATAAGGATAATCTGAATTGCATGTCGTACTCATAAATCCACGCCAGTCTTTAGCAGGACAACAAATTATTGATGTTTTCACTGAAAAACAATCTAATCCTAATTTTGTATAAAGTTAAGATAGATATATGGTGTATTCGTCAGAACTTTAGATAATGTTAGAATGTGGACATCATTCACCCATAACATTTTTGTGTGTAATACTCGCGATTGACATAGCTTAATAATTAATAATAATTTGTTAGAATTGTATGCAACAGCCTTTGACCGATTTCGACTGAGATGAACTTCAACGCATACTTCAGACATGACTCATCAGTTATCCAACTAGTGACCAGAAAGACCCGTTTTTCGAATTGGCAAATCAACCAACTAACTATATTTCTAGCCAAAACCTCATTCTCTTCTACAAACACATAATTCATTGCACAATCGGTCCAGTAGTTCAAAAATAAAAATTTTTTGAAAAAAGTCATTTTTGGAAAGAAAGTGAAAAATGATTTTTTGGACCTTCGGTTGATTTTTAAAAATCATAACTCAAAAACGAAAAAAAACGCATCTCCGGTCTCGACATATGTTAAAGGGTGTGTCACATCAAATTGCATCACGGAAAAAACGCTGTAGAAATTTAATTTTTAGGAATTATATCTTCAGCTTTCGCTTATAATCAGATAAGAGTGTATAGATCACGTTGGCCATGCTTCACTGTCAATTTTTCGTAAATTTGGAAAAATGTCGTCGAACGAAAAAGAGCGTCGTGAATTAATCCTGTGCACTCATTTCGAGAATCCGGAGTTGTCACATCGGGACATCGGTAAGATGCTGGGAATCGTCCAATCCACGGTCAGCAGAGTACTAAAACGATACTTCGAGAACCTAACCATCGACCGGAAGGTGAAGAACGGCAAAAATGGATGCTCCGTCAGTGAAAAAGATCACAAGCGCGTAGTTAAGCAGTTTAGACATGATCCGAGAAGTTCGGTCCGGGGTGTCGCCAATAAACTGAATTTGTCAAGTTCATTCGTCCAGCGGACCAAGCAGCGGGAGGGGCTGCGTACATACAAGGTTCAGAAGGCTCCTAACCGCGACGAAAGGCAAAACATGGTGGGGAAGACGCGAGCCCGGAAGCTGTACACCGAAATGCTGACGAAGCCGCATTGCCTGGTAATGGACGACGAATCCTACGTCAAAGCGGACTTTCGTCAGCTGCCGGGCCTGTTGTTCTTCTCCGCAGAGGACAAATTCAGCGTTCCGGAGGAGATTCGCAAGCAGAAACTATCCAAGTTTGCCAACAAGTACATGGTGTGGCAAGCGATCTGCTCTTGCGGAAAGCGGAGCGCCCCCTTCGTGATGACCGGCACGGTAACCGGGCAGGTTTACCTTAAGGGGTGCCCACAGAAGCGCTACCACTATTGAAGCAGCACGAGGGCCCGACCATCTTCTGGCCGGATCTCGCTTCGTGCCACTATTCAAAGGACGTGTAGTACGAAGCCAACGGAGTCACATTCGTGCCAAAGGAAATGAACCCGCCCAACGCGCCGGAGCTTCGCCCAATAGAGAAATATTGGGCGATTATAAAGCAGGCCCTCCGGAAGAACCCAAAAGTTGTCAAATCGGAGGCGGACTTCAAGAGAAAATGGATTTCTGTTCAAAAAAAACTACAACCTGACGTTGTACAGAACCTTATGGACGGGGTAAAGAGGAAGGTGCGAGCATACGGGCTTGGGCTCGAAGTATGAATAAAAAGAAAATGCCAAAAGTTGTTTAATAGTTTTTATTTTACTGTCTAAAATTTTCAAAAGGATCGGTCTACTGGGCGAATTTCTACAGCGTTTTTTCCGTGATGCAATTTGATGTGACACACCCTTTATGTGAAAAATCCTCAGCTTTCCAGAAATCATAAAAAAAAATATAGCGCCCTCGATCCCGAGGCTATGGAAACAATAAAAAACGAATACAGGGAAACTTCGATATAACGTACCCTCGTTATAACGTACCCTCGATATAACGTCACTCGATATAACGTACACATTTCCAAAGTGTAGAGGAAAAAAATTCCAATATTTTTTTCTGATAGAACAATGAATTCTCTGTATTGTGATGCTAGAACATGTTTTGTACCTTCAATCAATCCCGAAATACAGCTGGTTTTGTAATTCCGGATTCTAAATGAAACAAGCTTTAATCAACAGTACGAAGGGAAACATCATGAGAAAGGCTGGCTTCGTCTTCTGATTGAAGTTATTCATTGACTTTACTAAAACAGCAACACAATAATGTATTATAGACTACGTTTGTGAGTACTTTATTATGCTTCGATATAACGTACAATTCGATACAACGTACAATTTTGAAAGTGAAATGTACGTTATATCGAAGTTTACCTGTACAATCAATAATAACAAGAGCAGAATTCGAATTTTCTGCAGGTATAGTATTTTTTAAGACCAGGTGATTGATTGATTTGATATGTCGATTATGTGAATCGGTCTAGTAGTTCAAAAGTTATGAATTTTTGAAAAAAGTCATTTTTGGAAAAAAAAAAAAAAAAGAGGAAAGGAAATTTTTCGTTGAAAGTTGACAAAGAATATGGTCATAGTCCATGGATTTATCATAAATACACTGAAGTCGCTTTTTACGCCGTTTTTTCCACGCGGTTATTTTTTGCGCGGCTTTTTTTACGCTGTTTTAGGAATTTACGCGTTTTTTACGCGTTACGATATTTAAACGGATTTTGAAATTTACGCAGTTTATTTTCACGTGGATTTGGGGATTTACGTGGTTTTTTTTCACACGGATGTTGGGATTTACGTGGTTTTTGTTTATGCGTCACGTATCCCCCTGCGTACAATGCGACTCCAGTGTACTATATTGAAAGTTTTTTATGATTTTGCTGTGAATTGACCTCCCAAGTCCCATGCAAAAAAGAACCATCTCCCACCATCTTCATTCGGGACTGAGAGTGAACATAACAAAACAAAGAGTGGGAAACAACATTCGATGAATGAATACTCCTTTGGGAGGATCGCACAAAACACAAAATAGACTGAATCTGCGTGTATGTATGATTTTAATTTCCCTTGTAATCTTTTCCTTGTCAGCATTCAAGTGCACATGAATCTACCTTCCCGCTCACCAATAACTTGCGTTAATATGGTCTTTTGCTTTGGCTTAGATCGTTTCATACTAGAAACGAAAAAATGTCATTGCAATAGTGCACAAGAAACAATTCGATTTCAACTATCTACCTATATTTTACTGCCGCGATCGAGACTCGATGATTGCTCATTGAGTGAAAAACGAATGATTTCACAGAGACACTCGCTGGCTCAAGCAAACGTTTCCAATTTGATTCTATCACCATCTAACGTCATTCCGAGAGGCAAATGAGAGAATGCAAAATTCTCTGAGAATAGATGAGCGAAATCGAGACAGTATTTTTCCGTTTAACTCGAGTATGAACTTTGCGACGATGATAGGGGAATGTTTTCTGTCTCAAATAAAGTGAGGCATAAACGGAGAATAGAAGGGTGAGTTTTATCTGTGAATGAGTGTTGTAGGACGAATTTCGATGCGATTTTGCCCATACCTGACTTTGAATCGAGACTAATTTCTCTCAATAATAATGCATGGTGATTTCCATTGAGAGTAGTTTTTTACTTCTCTTTCACAATGAAGTTGAACGCAGTACAAGTGAAAAGTAAAAGTTTTATATCCTACAAAGTTATATAAACACAAATAAAAAAGTTTGTAGCTCTTAAAAATTAATAAAATTAAATTTAAATTTAATTTAAAAATTAAAATTTAATTGCGATTCCGTAACCAACTATTATTCTACGGTTGTTTTCCAAATAACAATGGTAAAACAAAAATTATTCCCGTCTGAACGCGAATTGATCTCAAAACTCCCATCATAATATGTGCAATTGCGAAAAAATAACACAGAGATTATCTCAGCTAAAAGCTAGATGAAATTTGAATACCGCGGCAGAATTGAGGTCACACCGTGTGGGAGAGTTGGCAAGTGAAACAACTCCGCGCGCGCCCCCTATCGATCGTAGCGTAGTTAATCCTCTAGAAGTAGCCGCGACAATTTTCAGTGAGAGACGCCAACATGCATCATCCCATTTCCCGGCCAGACCCACAGACCGTGTTGTGCCACAGGTAGAGTTCACAGGCCAACCAGGCTACTACTTGTTAATGAAAGTTGCACACCACTGCGCACGCGGGGATAGCTCAGAACCGGTTTTGGCAAGCTTCCAAGCGGAGCGGACGGAACAACTTGCCAACTCTGAGCGAAGGCGAAAATAAAAACAAAACTGGTTTATCTTTGGATTCTGGCTGTTGATGTGTATCCCACGCGCTGACTGCTGCACTGACTGATCACACACGAACGTCGTTGCGTCGGCGGCGGCTCCACAGGAGTTTTACGCCGCACCGGCCCACGACAAACATTACATACATATAATCCCGTTTTTTCTGTAAAGTGTATCTCTCAATGTGGTCTGATCTCTGGCGGTTGACTTCATTGATGCTGGAGTCGTGGACTGATGGTTGCTCATACTGAATGGTGATGTCATAGGACTTCGGGCTTGCTGTCGTTGGAAAAACTGCGATGCATTTATAGTATTATTGTTAATTTCAACACGTTTTGACACTAATTCGGGAAGTGGCGGTCTAATCCACGTACCCGAAAAACTTTTGATTCACTTTACGTAAATACAGGTGAATTCGAAAATTTGAATGAACTTTTATATAATTCAACGCTTTCGATTTCAATCAATACAAATGCGCAAGTGCTTTGGATTGTTTTCCAGCTTTTTTCGTCGGTAAAATTGACACGCCTTCGACATTGCTCTACTCAATACTACTCAATCTATTAAACTCTACCGGCAAAACCGTTCAACAGTATGACGCCAGAAAAAAAGAATCAATACTCGGAAAACTGCCGCTGTTTTTTTCCCGCGACTACAAAACATTTCCATTTTATGTTATTTCATTTCCCCCCCTCTGACCAGCTAGCGCCAAACTCTGCGTGTCTGCGCTCCATCAGCATAAAACATAAACAGTTTCGTCCGCCCGAAAGGTGAAGGTCACAGGCACAGTGTCTGGTGTTGAACGTAAAATTTCAATTTAGCTTCCCGCCCCAGTAATGGTCTTTTCGTGGCGATATGACATTCTTTACCAATGGGTTCGAGGGCGGGGAAGGATTCTGATTACGCAGTCAGCTGATCTTGAGCTGATTATCTCGCGACACAGTTCGACACGAAAGTGCGTTAACAATCGTTGTGTTTTATGCCGTGTTGCTACCCTTTTGAAAATGAATCAGAATTGGTAATTACAGTGATTGGAAAAATAAAGTGCCCACTCATATTTTTTCATTTGTTTCATTTTCTGGTTAAAATAAAAAATAAACACATCGTAACCGTTCTTGAAATCTTATTTACTACGGCAAACTTCGTCCCGTCCACAATTGCATTTCTGATTAATATAATTTCGAACACTCACGTTTACGGAAATTATTTCTCTGTTCGCGATCTATGTTCGCAGTATGCAATTCTTTTTTGACATACACCTGACGCAGACTGAGACAGATTAAAGTGCGATTCACATACAACATCCACGTCACGTTCACGTTCCGTCACGTCACGTTGCGTCAATTATTCTTCCATGCAATTCCTATTGAAGCATTCACATACACCAGCAACAGCAAGTCGAAGTTGCCGTTGCCGGTGAATGTGAATGTTTGCATAACAACTGCTTGGAAGAATAATTGACGAAACGTGATTGGACGGAACGTGAACGTAACGTGGATGTTGTATATGAATCGTACTTAATGCTAATACTGACTGTTCGAATCCGTTGCTCCGTTTTTGAGTTAAATCGTGAGTAACTGACACCAAATAATTTTTATTTACATCTACAAAACTTGCCAAAAAATGACTTTCCCATTTTTTCAACTTTCCGAATGGTTTTCATAATTTTCTTAGGCATATAAACCTGACGCAAACTGAGACACTTCAATTCTGATACTGACTGTTCAAATCCGTTGCTCCGTTCTTGAGTTAAAACGTGAGGAACGGACACTAAATCATTTTTATTTATATAGATATACAAAACTTGCCAAAAAATGATTTTCCAATTTTTTCAACTTTCTAAATGGTTTTTATAATTTTCTTAGCATATAAACTTGACGCAGACTGAGACAATTTAATCCTGATACTGACTGTTCAAATCCGTTGCTCTGTTCTTGAGTAAAATCGTGAGGAACCGACACTAAATCATTTTTATTTATATAGATATACAAAACTTGTCAAAAAATTACTTTCCAATTTTTTCAACTTTCCGAATGGTTTTGATAATTTTCTTAGCATATAAACCTGACGCAGACTGAGACACTTCAATTCTGATACTGACTGTTCAAATCCGTTGCTCCGTTCTTGAGTTAAATCGTGAGGAACGGACACCAAATCAGTTTTATTTATATAGATGCTCACACATGTTGCACTGAGAAAATTCCAAAAAAAAGCAGTGACACAATAAATACCCACTGTGAAAATCGATATATTTTCGATAAGTTTTCATCGTGAGACCCCTCGATTGTTTTGATTATTTTGACTTTTAGAAACAACTTGGCTCTGAAGCATTTGTACATGTGTTTGCACTCAGGGAAGTCGAAAAAAAAATGGAGAGGTCAGTTGTTTCAAAAACGATTCCGTTGTGCATCTGAAAATTGGTCATTCGAGATATCGAGAACGGTGAATCGCACCTGCCGGTTGCCAAGAAGAACGACGTCAAGAAGACGGCGGTCGGGCAATAATATTTAGAAGCTGAAGACGTTAGGATCGGTGGTGGATCGCCCAGGCAGAGGAAGGAAACCCAAAACAGATGCCAGAAATGACAAGAAGACCATCCGAGAGATGAAGAAAAATTCTAAAGTTATCCTCCGACAGATCGAATTCACCAAGGAACACGCTTCTAAGCCGCTGAAGTACTGAAAAACGGTAGGGTAACACGGGGTGAGTTGGACATACGGGGTGATTTGGACCACCCCTATATCTCAAAAAGTACGGCTCAACTTGGAATTTTTATAATGTCCTTCTATTGTTGAACAGTATGTACCTAACGTAAAAAAACTTTGGTAAAATTCGACAGGTGAAAGGTAACGGTAGCATGAACACAACAAGCACTTTGATTGTCAAAAAATGTGAGTTTTCCAATCGTGGTTTTAAGGTTTTTCCCGCTGATTAAACAAACTTTTCGTGTATTGGGCAGTAAAGTTCTGTTCGCCCACAGAAGAGGAACAATTGGATGCAGCGAAACTGTAAGTTTGATAGCAATAAATGAAATTAATTGCATTTTAATTTTTGCATGTTGTTTGGGGGCTGACATGGACTCTTTTTTGTAGGGTGACATGGTCCTACAGATTTGAAGTTTTTCTTCGGTCTAATTGATTCCAGATGCCGCTTACGAAAAGAGGATGGGCAGACAACGTTGGAAGAAGGAGGAGCTTGAAAGAGCAACGCAAGCCATCAAGAACGGATATTCTTTGACCAAGCATGGAAACTGTTTGAAAATGCTCGAACAACAGTGAAAAATCCATGCAGAATTCGAGATGGTCTCAATCCAATTTTTCTGGTCTGGAATATGGCCATGACACCTGGTATCGATCCCAGAACACTGTTACTGATTGTAACATTATTCCAAAATACTTTACATAAACATAAGTATGTTTTTTTCGAAGAAACACACACTGGACCAAATCACCCCCAAATCACCGTATCAAATTTGAATGTCCAAAAATCATTTATTTTATTTTATGATATATTTGGTAATTTGAAGCTTGATATAATGATTAAACATTATTGATTGAGAGAAAACAAGTGTAGCTCAGTATACAATGTGACATTTTCTATTTAGACCGTATTAGTTTGGAAATATTAGGCGATTTGCTTAGGTGGTCCAAATTCCCCCCTTTTCCCCTACTGTAGACAGACGAATCCAAATTCTAGTTTTACAATCCAAAAAGGCGGGTTCGTGTGTGGCCAGGTCGGGTGAAGAGCTGCAGGAACTTCACATCCAAGGCACAGTCAAGCACGGAGGAGGCAACGCGATGATGTGAAGGTGCTTTTCATGGAGTAAGGTGGGTAGCTTTTCAACAGGATAACGATCCGAAGCGCACGACCAGGGTAACAAAGTCTTTCTTTCGGTCGTATCGCATCTAGAGGTGAATGAACTGCAAAGTTAAAAGCCTCTTAAAAACAAAGAAAGAAAGAAAGTATCGCATCAAACCCCACAAAGCCCGGATCCTAATTCTATTGAAAACCTGTGGACCATCCTCGACGCTAAGGTTTAAAAAACCGATGTCACCAATAAAAACAAGGAAATACTCATCTCACAACGCATGAAAAAATTATGGAGAGCATGAAATGAAATCGTTATAAAAATGCAGATTTTAAAAACATGTATTTTTGATTCGAATGAAAGTTTGTATTCCGTTTGTGTTGGAGGAAATATGAGTTTTCCACAGCAATTGGAATTTTTTTGACTCAAGTGTAATGGTTGCATCGATTTTAATGAAAGAAATCTTTGATAGTTTATACCTCAAAAATTATGAGTCGTACCGAAGTAGTGTCTTAGAAAGAGTTATAGAGTATTGATGTTAAAATATGAAAAAATTATACACTGAGAAAAAAAAATCAGTACACTTTTTTAATTTACAAAATAAACTTTGATTTGCAACTTCTAAAATATGTATTTTTGAATTTTTTTTATTTTTTTTTCATATAAATGTTCTGTCATGTAGAAAATTTAACAAAAAAAGTCCAAGATGGTAAAACTATTTTTGTGGAAACTTTGTGGAGCATGTGGCATTTTTATGAGTTTTCGAAACTTTCGTATGTTAACAATCATTTTCAGCCACAAATTCTGATAGTTACGTTGAAAAACATATGAAGACATGTGGGTTAAAACTTCTCAACATAACATGGGTAACTCCTAAACGTATATTTTTACCATCATGATATATTTCTCTCGAATGGGACAACGATGCGTCATATCCATATCCCTAACCTGACCCGTCCCACAAAAATTATTGCCTCTCTAACCTCGAGTAAATCGCGAGTAATCGGTCGAAACCTACTAAACATAGATTCAAGTTGAAATTCTGTATAAACAAATCATGAATTAGTGGCTCCGCAAAGCTCATGCGATTGATCCTTACAAATAAATGAATTGGAAAAAAAGATGTATTTGGAAAAGTTGTTGAAAATTATAATAACACGACAAACCTATTTAAAGAGCCTATTACTATAAAAAAGACAGTAAATTAGAAATATTTTTTGGAATATCTCGAGTATGGCTGCATTTAGAAGGAGATTGATGAAGAGCTTTTTTGTTTTAAATCAAATCAAAATTCATTTGGACTCATTTTGGACTCATTTTTTAAATTTTCAACATGACTTTGATTTTTTTTTGTAAATGAAAAAAGAGTACAATTTTTTTTTTCAATGTATATGTTTTTCACATTTTAACATCAATACACTATAACTCTTTCTAAGAAACTCATAGTTTTTGAGATATAAATTATCAAAGATTTCTCGTACTAAAATCGATACACCCTTTTCAAAAGTTACACTTGAGTCAAAAAAAATCCCAATTGCTGTGGAAAACTCATGTTTCCTCCAACACAAAAGGAATACAAACATTCATTCGAATCAAAAATACATGTTTTCAAAATCTGCATTTTTAGGACGAATTCATTTGGAATTGCTCCACTAAGTAAACAATTCTCTCAGATCGAAGTGCAGTCATTAGATTCTTGGCACGACAACTAAAGGCCCTGCAGCGACTAGTAAAAAAGCGGTCAAATACCAACTGGAACAGACTTCATAAACCGCAGCCGCACTTACGACCTGTTCTACCGAAGAGTTCACGTGTTTTAAAGCAATTTGACAATAATTTTCCCAGGACGATTGGACTATCACAAAAAAAGGGAACCACAGTACTGCCTAAGTATGCATGATTGACGTAAATATGAATCTCTCAGTGTTGGGAAAACGCGTTTTTCTTGTTCTTAGCATGAATCATAAATTTATATGAAATAATCTGCTCGTTCAATAAATATTAACTGTCAGAAGTTGGCTGGAGGGGTTTTATTTGAGCTTTTGTTATTTTAATTCAATAGAAAACACATTGCGTAAGTTTATGCGAACAATGTGTTGGTTGAACGTATATTCGCAATCTTGATGTGAACTAGTATGGTGGTGTTCCTACTTCACTCACCTGATAAGGATCAAAACTAAGATTTACTCCCACTGTTGACAGTCTCAGTGATTGTAGAAAGGAAACGAGTTTGGGAGAAAATTTCTATAATATCCGGAAGAGGTGTTCTGGATTTGCTGCAGTCGTCCTACTAGTTCCGAAACAGAAACTGAAAGTGATACGGATCTGCCAATCGTGGGTCAAGACGCTTGTCAACCTGTTGTCCTGATTCGATGTTCGATGCCCGATGCCTGGTATGTCTTGTTCTGGTTCGAAGTGACCTGGTTCTTCAAGCCGGATAGCGGAAAAACGCATGCGTCCAGAACAAGAATGGGTCTCGAAGGCCCATGTTGAGGAACCTTCGATGCACGACGATGCACGATTTTCTACGACGTGAGCAAAGATCCAAAATTACTTTCTGGTTTTGGGGATTTTCAGTAATGGAACAAAACTCGTTCATTTGGCAGGACAGTAAATGTAGCCCTGTTAAACGACGGCGTGCTCAGGAAAATTAAGTCAGCTCAAAGCTTATCAATTCCTCAGCAATTGAAATCCATCGAATTACTATGAAATATTTGATGACGGAACACACTTATTTGTCAGCAGATTCATTCCACGCGTTACTAGAACGAATTACGAAGCATGTTTGAGTGTTCAGTTCAATTCAAAAATCACATTTGAATAACCTTAAAAATAAGTCAAAGAAGCCTAATATAGAAAAATCTCAAAATCCACTTTTGAAACGAATTATCGCTATGACTACATTGAGGTTTCCAAACCCTTGAATTGTGTACGAAGAATCAACTAAAGGAAGGTTCAAAAGTCACGGAAAGATTTACCGGAGGAGATACGTAGCTACTCGAATCTACCGGAAAATAAAGGAACTCGTAAAGGCTTTTTGGTTTCATTTGCTTGATTAATTTTCGAGTAATGCAGAAAATTGTGTTTCATTTGAATGGTAGCCTCCCTTAGAGAGGGGGGAGGGGTCTCAAACTATCACGAAAACCTTCCCCGGCCCCAAAAATCTCTACATACCAATTTTCATGTTGATCGGTGCAGTAGTTTCCGAGTCCATAAGAATCAGACAGACAGACAGACACACAGAGAGACAGACAGACAGAAATCCATTTTTATATATATTTAAGAAGACGATAGATTTTTACGGAATCACATGTTTTAATTATAAAATACAACATCTATTGGTGCGCCCCTCTTTCGAGCTAACTTTTAATCGATCACCAAATGATTATTTCGCTACAGACCTTTTTCTGGATTATAACACTTACAAACATTGTAATCATCATTCTTGCAAACCATTTGTATCAGATTTACATAGCTAAACCATTAAATTAACGCATTCTGATGAACTCAATTCTGATCATGAGTTGTCCAATTCAATAATGTTGTTTTGTCCACATGATTTCTATGGCAACCGCTTGACGCGCCGCAGTTTATTTATGGTGTCCTTCGCGCATAGCAGAAATAAAGTTTCTTTATGTTGAGTGTCTTGAGGTGAACATTTTTAAAATACCCAAGAAAATGCAATACTCTGAAGAAAGCCTGAATTATGAATGGATCAATATGTTGACAGTAAACTCAAGCAATGATAAATGCAACAATTACTTGAGAATTCAAATGTTTTCATTTGAGAATGGTGATTTCTAAAGCCGGACAAACCATGATCATTTTTTGGACAAACCATGATCATTTTTTGGTCAAATCATGATCATAATTCCTCTTTGAGGAAAATCGTTAAAAAACATAAAAAATTGAATAATTTCAACGCCTTATGGTAGTATTAGCAACTAGAGACTTGTGGCTATCGATTATTTGTGATTTTCATGAAGAAAAATCGATTTGCATTTACTAGTTGCTTAAAAACTCCCCAAAATCGGACAAATCAAGATCAGTAACCCTACCATGCTTGACGTATGTATAACATGGTAAATTATGTAAATCAGTAAAAAGTGGATTTCGGGAATGTTGGCGCTTACGTCAACCATGTGAATTTGGGCAGAGTAGAGGCAAAATTTGAAAATAAGCAACGCTGTTCATAATTCCATTCACTCCTAAAACAGATGGAAACAAACAAACATCTAACCGATTCGGAGTTCGTGTAGCTTGCAGTCGCTAGGTAGGGAATCAGTTACTTCCGCGAAACAGGAGCTCAATACCGGGTTCGCGCGGCTGACAAGACAACGAACCGCTAAAAATCTTCCTTGTTTCGCGTTCATTGGATTGCGTCTTTCCTTTCCGATGGATAACAGGAAGAGACAGCTGCAAATTGGCGACGTCAATTAGGTGGTGTCACGTCCTTGAACCCACCATATGCTTGTATCTTGTTGCCGGCAGTAGGAATCATTATTGCCCATTAATAACTATAATCCCCACACGGCATACAGGCTTCCGAAGGCCGTCGAAGCACGCATGACGACGCTCCTTGGGTGGATAGAAAGTAATGCCAGAGATTGGGAATCAAACATTGCAAGCCACATCGTCGGTGGAACGGTCGGTACGACCGTACATTGTAGTGTAGGCAATCGAAAATTGATTTCTATTTCGATTATGCAACCACAATCCAAAATGAAAGGTATGTTCAACTGGCGGAAAACTACTGCAGCGCATTGCATGTGAACTAGAGAGCACTCCGGCGGACGTATCCGGACAATCAACCGAGCTGAGCATTTTCCAGTTCGAAAGCCTCACCGCACCACCCCCACTAAGGCTCTTTCCTGTGCCAAATCGGCGAAACAAAAGACGCCGCACCGCAAGTAATTAGTAATTGATGCCTGCCTCGCAGTGTGTACCAGCGAGCCCATCGAATGTCACGTTCCTCGTTCTTCCATAGGGTTAGGCTTCAGGTTTCCGAATTCGACAAAGTTGCGAGATGTACGGCAGACCCACGCGAGCCAGTGTCTGAGCCAAGGGATAATGGGAAAAGTGCACTGCACACGTGCAAAGCATAATTCGCTAGAAACAACAGTAACATGAACTCTTCTGCCAAGCGCGGAAGCGAACGGAAGTGTTACTTTCCGCTCGTTTTGGGTCCGGTTGCTACCCGCATGAGGTGCTATCGATGAAACAAAAAAAATCAAAACAATCGAAAATCGATGGCATTAGAATCCCAAGTTAAGGTTGCGTTTCGATATGCCGCACGTGCCATGCATTCAACCAGATATGTATATGCGATGCGCGATTTTCTTAACGGTTTTGCGTCCCGTTTGCGCAAGGTGTGATGTGTGGATAAATTATAGTCAAAGAAGATAAACAGAAGAAAAATGTTTTCTCCTCGCTGATGCTTTTTGGGATCAGCCCTTCCCTACCTTGTTGTGTGCGATGTTACGTGACTTTACACGGTCGCTGCCACGGCACATACCCAGGGCGCGCGCGTCTCGATTGCTGAGGGGAAGATATGAGGCGAATAAATTGATTGTGCACGCTTGGCGCACATTGGTGGCGAATTTCAGCAACATGTCACGTGAACAAGTAGCAGCTATGGCTCTCTCATGGACAATGTTGTAGAAATGGATATCATTAGGGGAATAGAACGGGGAAATATTTTACATTTAACCGATTCCTACACAGAAGAGGAATGGTTAAGAGGCAATGATTTTGATATACAGTAAAGGGTGTGTCACATCAAATTGCATCACGGAAAAAACGCTGTAGAAATTCGCCCAGTAGACCGATCCTTTTGAAAATTTTAGACAGTAAAATAAAAACTATTAAACAACTTTTGGCATTTTCTTTTTATTCATACTTCGAGCCCAAGCCCGTATGCTCGCACCTTCCTCTTTACCCCGTCCATAAGGTTCTGTACAACGTCAGGTTGTAGTTTTTTTTGAAATCCATTTTCTCTTGAAGTCCGCCTCCGATTTGACAACTTTTGGGTTCTTCCGGAGGGCCTGCTTCATAATCGCCCAATATTTCTCTATTGGGCGAAGCTCCGGCACTTTGGGCGGGTTCATTTCCTTTGGCACGAAGGTGACCCCGTTGGCTTCGTACCACTCCAACACGTCCTTTGGATAGTGGCACGAAGTGAGATCCGGCCAGAAGATGGTCGGGCCCTCGTGCTGCTTCAATAGTGGTAGTAAGCGCTTCTGTAGGCACTCCTTAAGGTAAACCTGCCCGTTTACCGTGCCGGTCATCAGGAAGGGGGCGCTCCGCTTTCCGCAAGAGCAGATCGCTTACCACACCATGTACTTTTTGGCAAACTTGGATAGTTTCTGCTTGCGAATCTCCTCCGGAACGCTGAATTTGCCCTCTGCGGAGAAGAACAACAGGCCCGGCAGCTGACGAAAGTCCGCTTTGACGTAGGTTTCGTCGTCCATTACCAGGCAATGCGGCTTCGTCAGCATTTCGGTGTACAGCTTCCGGGCTCGCGTCTTCCCCACCATGTTTTGCCTTTCGTCGCGGTTAGGAGCCTTCTGAACCTTGTATGTACGCAGGCCCTCCCGCTGCTTGGTCCGCTGGACGAATGAACTTGACAAATTCAGCTTATTGGCGACATCCCGGACCGAACTTCTCGGATCACGTCTAAACTGCTTAACTACGCGCTTGTGATCTTTTTCACTGACGGAGCATCCATTTTTGCCGTTCTTCACCTTCCGGTCGATGGTTAGGTTCTCGAAGTATCGTTTTAGTACTCTGCTGACCGTGGATTGGACGATTCCCAGCATCTTACCGATGTCCCGATGTGACAACTCCGGATTCTCGAAATGAGTGCACAGGATTAATTCACGACGCTCTTTTTCGTTCGACGACATTTTTCCAAAGTTACGAAAAATTGACAGTGAAGCATGGCCAACGTGATCTATACACTCTTATCTGATTATAAGCGAAAGCTGAAGATATAATCCCTAAAAATTAAATTTCTACAGCGTTTTTTCCGTGATGCAATTTGATGTGACACATCCTTTAGAACCCCGATTATCCGCGAACGGATGATCCGCGGTGTAGTTCCATAGTAATTTTATAGAGCCTCCCGAAATTTGTCAGTGAGAGGTAGGCACTTGCTCTCTTATTTTGGTCATGGCTTGCACATTATCTGACCACTGCTGTACAAGACCTTACAAATGAATAGTTCAATGATTTTTATATTGATAAAATATAGTTTTCGCGTTGAAATAAATTTATTTCGTGTGTGCACTTAATTTTAAGTTCTTTATCACGTTATCCGCGATTTTCGTTATGCACGATGGCTTAGCCAGACTATTCGCCGGTTAAGCGGGGTTCTATTGTATGTTGACATTTGATATACAAGCAAACCTATTTTTGTTCGATCGTTTTTCGAGCGATTCCTAATTTGTGCGACCCTTCTTCTTGGATGGCGTTAACGTTCCCTGTGGAACTTTTGCCGTCTTAATGTATGCATTAACTTGCGTCATTTATTAATACTTAGATTTTAAGAAATATATAATATATAATAGTATAAGACCAAACCAAATAAACACGCCTTGAATGTATTCCGAGGGGCAAGCTCTAGAATACGCGTGACCACAGTGCAAGTCGGAGGAAATTTCTTTGACGAAAAATTCCCCGGCCAGAACGTGAATCGAACCCGAACACCCGGCATGATAATGTGAGACGCTAACCACTCGGCCACGGGTGCACTTTGTGCTTTGTGCAATTTGTGCGACCCATTTTGTGCAATTTTATTGCGATTGTTCGTCGTGCGATTGAGTTGTGCTATTCAAATTCTGATTTAGGAATAAAATCGCACAAAAAGGGTCTACAAATAAGGAATCGCTCGGAAAACGATCGCACAAAAACAGGTTTGCCACTCCATGCCAAACCGAGTGGTTCTTAGATTTTTGGGAAAATGGTAGTTTTGTTCTTTATCGCAAAACATTAGACCCGTATTTTTTTTTTTTTCAGTAGGGTGACCATTTCCATTTTAGGGTTGTCCGAAAAATCAACTTTTTCCTTTTTTTCCATAAATGACAAAAATTCATAACTTTTGAATTACTAGACCGATTAGGATGATCAACAAATCAAATTAAAGCCAATCAGCAAAATCTTTTTTAAAAAAATACTATACCTGCAGATAATTCGAATCCGCGATTTGACGCTGATAAAAATCGCCTTCAATTGCACCTACCTTTGCTAATGAGTCAGCCCTCTCATTATCCGGAATTGAGCAATGTGAAGGGACCCAGACAAAGGTAATACCATAACAGCGTCTGGATGAAGCACTCAAAATTTCTCGTATTCTCTCAAAATTCTGTTCTCGTTATTATTGATTGTATACTTTTTTATTGTTTTCATAGCGTCGGGACCAAAGGCGCTATATTTTTTTTTATATTTTTTCTGGGAAGCTGAGGATTTTTTCACATAACATATGTCGAAAGCAGAGAGGCGTTTTTTTCGTTTTTGAGTTTTTGAGATTTTTCAAAGTTGACCGATAGACCGATTCGAAAAATCTATTTTTTCCTCTTCTTTCCAACACAAAAATTTATAACTTGTGATCTACTGGACCGATTCAGATGATCGACACATAAAATTAAAGCCAATTAGATAGTCTTTTTTGAAAAAAATTAGACTTAGGAAAGAAAGAGGATTTTGATTTCGTAATTATTTATTGTATTAGTTTTTTATAATTTACATGGTTTCGGGACCAAGGATGCTATATTTTTTATATTTGTTCTTGAAAGCTGAGCTGAGTTGAAAGCTTTTTACATAACATATCCAAAAATCAGAGATGTGTTATCTTTCGTTTTTAAGTTATGATTTTTCAAAGTTAGCATGATTTCAGTCTTCGTTCAATATTTCTGTGCGACTAGACTGGATGTATGGGACTAGAATTCAATTAATTGACAAATGTGTCATTTTCCCTACGAAAACTAGCTATTTGGCTTTAATTTGATATATCGATCATCTGAATCGGTCCAGTAGTTCAAAAATTATAAATTTTTGAACAGAGTCATTTTTGGAAAAAAAAAGTTAAAAATGATTTTTTGGACTACGAAAAACACCTATCTGGTTTCGAATTTAGAAAAATGGCGCCCTTGGTCCCGAGACTATGAAAACAATAAAAAACGAATACAATCATGCTGTTATGGTATTATCTTTGTCTGGGTCCCTTCACATTGCTCAATTCCGGATAATGAAGGGCTGACTCAGCAGCAAAGGTAGGTGCAATTGAAGGCGATATTTATCAGCGTCAAATCGCCTTCAATGAATTTTATTCTGTAGTCCGCTAAAATACCATCGCTAACTGGCAACACAAGTGGAACGAAGATGAATTGGGCCGGTGGTTTCACTCGATTATCCCTAAGATTAGCCTCAAACCATGGTTCAAAAGCCTGGAATTGAGTTGGGACTTTATTCGCACCTTCGCCCAACTCATGCCAATCACTGTTCGTTAGATGCACTACTCTTCCGTTTTAATCTTGCCAGCATCAATCTCTGCGTTTGGGGTCAAGGTTATCACGACATTGAGCACATTGTTTGGTCGGGTGAGGTGTATCTGATCGCCAGATCGAATTTAGAAAACTCCCTTCGGACCCGAGGAAGACAGTCCAATGTGCCGGTGAGAGATGTATTGGCTCGGTTAGACCTTGATTACATGTCCCAAATATATGTTTTCCTTCAATCTATCGATCTTCGTGTGTCTTCGATTGTCCCTTTTTCCTTTTTTTTTATCCCAACAACAGGGTTATTTTAGCAATTCAGCTGTAACAGAGCCGAATTCATTCGCGTACATTTTGTATCATCTTAAGATAACTTTTGTTGTATATTACACTGTTACCATTTTTAGGCGTAAGAGTATCGCTATCTATCGATAAACATTTGTTTTTATCTATTACACAGTAGCCGTTAAGGCGTAAGAGAATTCCTATTCTATCGATGCACAACACATGTCACCTTTTCCGGCGTAAGAATATTGCTATTGTTCGAATGTTCACAGTTGGGCTGTTAACAGCGGGGCTGTTGATATGAGGCTTCCTTTGTTGCGTTATTATTAGTGCCAATTACCGATGCAGCAGACCGAAAATGCGGTAAGGGACTGGGATTACCGCCACATGATGATTGTTGCGTGGACATAGTAGCTAGAATAACACACAAAGATGGTCAGTTGAGGGGCCCTGAGTTATGAGCTCATGATCGTTCGCTTAGTAGCGGACACGCAACCAATTAGGCTAGGAAGACCCCCTGTCCCCATATCCTTATACCCTCTTTTTTTCCTTTGCGAGTAATTGGTCCCCTTGCTATAAAAAATTCCAGAGTATCGATTTTTGACAATTTTTTATTTCGAGATGACACTAGATCTCGACGTTTTATGCAATTTTAACGCATTTGGCATCAATGTTATTCTTTCGAAAACCCCGATTTCCTTTGATTTTTCGATTTTCAAAAAACTCAAATTTGACCGCTTTGCGCCCTTAAGTCCGATTGAGCTGATATTTGGCACCCTAATATACAACCATTCCATGTGAAACCGATATAGTGGTTCTCAGATTTTCGTCAAAAGTGGCAATTTTGTTCTTTATCGCAAAACATTAGACACGTATTTTTTATTATTAGGGTGCTCATTTCCATTCTAAGGTGGTCCGAAAAAACAAATTTTTCCACTTTTTTTTCCCCAAAAATGATTTTTGACGTAGAACTACGTCTTTCATTAAGGGTGCCAAATCAGGAAACAGGTCACGTTTTTCTGAAATAAAGTTAACGATAATAACTTTTTTTGTCGCGAACGGATTCTGGCGATTTACATACTATACGAATCGGAAATTCCGTAAGATTTGTTCAATATGCTATACATTAGAATCCCCTGGCTTGTAAATGGTTAAAATTCATGAAAACTTTAAGCGTTTCCATTTTCCCATACATTTGTTCTGTCCATTTGTGTGCTTTCCCGAACAGAGCTGTCAATAACGAGCAACTTATCGACGACCAACGGAGGGGAAATCGTATGATTTAAAGTCTCCGTGAACAGAGCAAAAGTAGAAGAATGAAGAGGAATACTTGCCTAGAGTATAAACAGTGGATCTCGCTGAGACAAACTTTCATTCGGCATCGGACTGTTGAGCAATCCAGTTCACTTTAGTTTCGCTGCGCTTCGATCTAAGATTGGACCCCACCAGTGGTAATCTAACTTGGATATCGTCGTTTGGTTTTTCTGTTCGTTTTTCGCGTTATTCGTATCGTGTGTTTTTCTTTCCGCGTCATAAATTGGACGCTGTGTGATGAGCAAGAAGAAGAGGAAGGCAGGCTCGACCCCTGAAAAAAACGAACGCATTGCCAGGGGCAATACAATTTCGAGGCAAGCATCATCTAATGGTGCACGCGATGTTAGTGCAGTGAAAAGCGCTCGCACTGAACCGAGCCTTCGCGAGTGTGACATCGCATCGATCAACAGTGAAGTAGGCGATTTCGGCGCGTCAGTCAGAAAATGTAAACGTCGTTACCCAAGCAGCAACCAAAATCAAGCTCCCCCCGCTGGTGGTGAAGGCTGTCGCTCTTGGCAAACTGATCAGCGAATTCGCATCGATGGGTGTTACAGCAAAGTACAAGCTGTGTGGCATAATTCAGTCTTTTTCCAGGCAGTCAACATTGTTTGTTTTCCGTCATCAGTCGCAAAACTGCCTTCAACTAGGATTGCATTTGCGCTAATATTGATCATAATGAAGCAATGCTACTGTTTTCGAGGTTGTTATTAACAAAAAGAGTTTATTTCGCTTGTTCAGTCACCAAGAAAGTAAATGTCGTTCTGGGATTTTGTATGTGATTAGGTTTCGCTTGCCAGTAGCAAAACCTCCTCCACTAAGGGTGACAGCTGCGCTTCTCTCGAGCATGAGAAAGTAATTCAACTTTTTTGAGGCCAGTAACATTAACAGAAGCGTTTCTTTTGAGAATAGCGCAAAATGATGAGAAGTGTTTATATTCCTAGTAGTTTCAAGCCACGAATTTGTGGCGACTTATATAAAATAACAGTGTAGTTCTACGTCAACAATGCGGTCGTATCTTGGACACAACCTCCTATAATTTTTTTCATAACTTAATTTAAATTCATAACTTTAGAACCACTGAACCGGTTCAGATGATCGACATATCAAATTGAAACCAATGAGCTAGTCTTTTATTAAAAAATATTGAACCTACAAAAACAATGGATTTTGTTTTCATAATTATTGATTGTAGTCGTTTTGTATTGTTTTCATGGCTTTGGACTAGAGGGCGCTATATTTTTTTACATTTTTTCTGGAAGGCTGAGAATTTTTTACATAACATATCTCGATGTGATCAATCCTTTTTTTTACGTTTTTGAGATAAAATTTTTACGTTGGTTCGAAAAAACAATTTTTCCTCCTTTTTTCCACTATAAAAATTCATAACTTTTGACATTTATTTATATTTTTTCTGGAAAGCTGAGGATTTTTCACATAACATATCTTGATTTCAGAGATGCTATTTTTTTCATTTTTGAGATATGATTTTTCAAAGTTAACATGTTTTAAGTCTTCGTTCAATATTCTTATGTGACTGGCGAGCAGATTCCAATTTTTCCGCTAGTGTTATATTGTTTTAGCTCATTGGCTTTGATATGTTTGATATATATTTGATATATAGGGTTGGGGAAAAAGAAATGTTGTATTTCTGATCGAAATTTGACGCTTGTTTAACATACTTGAAATTATCCAATTTATGTCAAATATGCGCCGTTTTGTTCGCAAACTTAAAAGCCATTTAGAAGGCAACTTCATTATCCCCCCCTTTATAAAACCCCCCTCCTTATTTGCAAAAACTCAGACAGCCAGTTTTCGCAAGCCTCTTTTGAGGCCAACTTAGTATCACCAAGAGCGTCAAGCTGCTCACAGTAGAGAACCGAGTTGAGGGTTTGGCTATAGTTGAGCAGCTCATAGTAGATGATTTCCTTCCAATTCCACCAAACACACAGCAAAACCTTTCTGGCCGTCAATCCGGGTTTGGCGATGGTTAGGGCCGGCTCACCGCGCTTCGACAACGACTTTTTTCGCTTTAGGTTGTCGTACGTGATCCACATTTCATCACCAGTCACCATCTCCTTCAAAAATGGGTTTTAGAGTTCGTTCCGTTTCAGCAGTGTATCGCAGGCGTTGATTCGGTCTACAAATTTTTTTGGCGTCAACTCGTGTGGCACCCATTAATCCAGCTTTCTTTGGAATCCAATCTTCTGCAAATGGTTCCAAACGGTTTTATGGTCTATACCCAGTTCCTGGCCAGTCGAGCGAGTGCTCACATACCGGTCTACTTGGATGGTTCCAACGATTTTGTCGGTTTCCACGACGATTGGCCTACCAGTACGGGGTTTATCTTCGACAGCCACTACACCAGAACGAAATCGATCAAACCAACGCTGTGCTGTGCGAATCGTTACAGTATCGGGTCCATAAACTACACGAACTTTTTCGGCCGCCTTCGTTGCAGTTTTACCTCGCAGGTAGTAAAAACGTAAAATATGACGAATTTCTTGCTTGGTGAACTCCATCTTTGACGCGCTATAACTTGAGACTGAAAAGGACAATCACAACACTGTCAAAACGACACTTGTAGCACAGATTGTCGTCTTTAAATAGCTGTATAGTATGACCCGATGCGATAAGTACAACACAAGATATATTTAAGTGTTGCCATATATTGACAATATACGACATTCCATTTTCCAATATTATTGAATAATACACAAGCATTTCTTACCTGACGGTATGAAATCTGACGCTGTCCTATCTGGTGAAAAATCGAAGCTTGTGTTGCAAAGTTTTGCTGCTCTTGTACTTCATTTGCGTTTCGTGAGAGCGATTTACGGGTGACTGATTTGCACAGCAGGCTTCGCAAAGGTAATATAAGAAAACAACAACACACGAAAATGAGCCGATATTGTTCACAAAAATTTTCGTTCCCACGGCAACCAAGCGTTTTCTAAGAGGATAAAGAAGAACATGAATGAGAATATATCTTTCTCTGTCTGGATCGTGTATTTGGCAAACTATACGAAAAGCTTTCATTTGAATGTTTCTCCTGTTTCGTTCGCTTATATTGACTCTAGCATATATATTATACAAATGATATACATGTATTGGGGAGTAGAACATTTTGTGTTATTTTTCAGCTCATTTAATGTAATAAATCAAGATGCCATAACATGTGCTTAAAATTAACTTTGGGTGATGACTTCTCCAGATAGCTCTTTTAATGATACTTAAGCTTTAAAGTAATGTATGAGGAGGTCAAAAAATGTACTAAAAATGTAATTTGGGTGGATGCAGTTTAAGTTTTGCAAGATTATTATCAGAAAAAAATAGTATTTTGAGGGTTGAGCAATAGTTCTCCAGGCCAATAAATAGATTTTCCGATGCACTAAATATTTTAATTAGCACAGATTTTGATCGATATTTGTGAAACAAAAGTACAGTTGAAAAAGATCTTTAACCCTTCCAGTAAGGCTGAATATGTATCAACACTGCTCACAGACACTCATTTAACAAAAAGCTCAATTTGCGGGCGTTGCTCAGGTATTAGTTTATTCGAGAGGAAAAAGCAAACCAACACAAAACAAGTGGCAGCTGTCAAATGACGCACAAGCAACAACCAGTGTTGCCAACTTGGAGTTCTATACTCCTATGAAAACACCCATTCTATTTATTCTAACGATTTTAATCAAACATTATATGCTGAGCTGATTGTGTGGAAAAGCAAATTGACAACCAATTTTAAGGCCAAGGGGAACTGGGGTAAGCCCTGCTCCATATGGGAAAGTATTGTTTTGTGAGATCTGGGGGCACATATTGTTATGTTTCCCTCACAGAATCATTGTCTAGATTATTGTCCATGAGACATAAGAAATATCAGTGCTTTTAAACGACAATTTTGCAAGTTAATTTTCAAAGCTGACATAAAAACAGAGCGGATGAAACCGGCACTCTAAATTTGTCAATAAATATACTTGACACCAGCTGAACCAGTTTGAATGTAACCGCTAAATAGGAGGTAACCTTTCACAAAACGTGATCCCATAATGTGTACCTGGGGTTTCCACAGTCTAAGAAGCACGTTAGGAAGAAACTCCACCAACGATAGCCTCCTTTGCAAGGGTGAGGTTCTCTTGGGACGCACTCTCACAATTCAATTTGATTTCCTTGGGAGCTGCGAGGCATCTGAAATAGATAGAAAATATGTCCCAATCACCTTCAACTAACTGGAAATCATGCCGGGCTCACTCCACTCACGGGTGACGGTCTTACCCCAACAGCATACATTTTTGAAGGAGACTATTTTTATCAATTCATTGCCTTAACTTAGCGCTACTCAAATCCCAGTGACAGTTAACAATCCAGGGCAGGGCCTGACAATTTCACTTCAATTAGCACATCGTCACTCAATAATGTGTCTATCGCTTCTCAGAACAGAACCAGAACCATGCAGGCTATAAATATATCTATTCTCTTTTCACGCACAATAAGAAAAATATCTCGTCTCTTTCGTACATATTCCTTTCTTTTCACGTTGATTCCTTTCATTCTGCAAACAAAAGCGACGTTAGAAATCGTCACTTAGAAATTAATTTGAAGCATCCATGTATTCTGGCAGTTTGTATAGAAATGAATGTTTCCTTGTTGCATTCGAAACTTATTCACTGAAACTAATGAAAACGGTGCAGTGAGTGTTGTGTAGTATGCCTGCAGGAGTAATTATTTACCGGCGCTAGTTGTCAGTGTGAAATTAGTGATGAAACGGATAGTGGTTTGGTCGGATACTGGATACCGATCAGCTTCGAGTCCGGATAGCCGAGTATTCGACAGCCCGATGTTTGTGTTTGTGCTTGTTTGTGTGCGTGCACGTGTATTTGTGTTGCGCGCATTTGTGCGTGTTTGTGTGCGCGTGTGTACGTGCGTTTACGCGTGTTTTTTTCTTGCTTGTGTGCAGGTGTGCGCGTTTTTTTGTGCATGGGCATGTGTGGGTGTGTGTGCGTACGCGTGCACGTATTTGTGCGTATTTGTGTGCGTGTGTGCACGTGCGTGCTCGATTCTTTCCGCGCGTGCGTCTGGGCGTGTGCACGTTTGTGCGCGTGTATGTGCGTTTGTGCGCACCTGTGCGTCCATTTGTATGTTTGTGTGCGCTCGCGTTTATGTGCACATGTTTGTGCATGTTTACGCGTGTGTGTGCGTGTTTGTGCACCCAATGGTATGTGCGTGCGCGTGCTTCCGGCGTTGTGTATGCGTTTGTGCGTGCGCTCACAATTCTGCGTGGGCACGCTGAAAGCGCAGACCTAGTCGAAAATCGCGTAATTTCGAGCAAATCGTGTAAAAAAAATGCCGTAATTTCAGGCAAATCGCATAAAAAAATCGCGTAATTTTGAGCGAATAGCGTAAAAAGTATCATGCAAAAAACGCATAAAAAAGAATCCAGCGTACTTGCAAATAACATGCTTCTTCGTAACATGGAATACATGTTTGATACAGGAAATATAATAAAATGAAGACAGCTCAAATCGGACTATTCTTTTCACCCTTAGAGAGGGTGAAAAACTTGAGAAAGGAATAGTCCGATCTGTGCCGTCTTTCATTTTATTATATTTTCTGTAACAAACATGTATTCCAAATAACAGAGAAACATGTTATTTACAAGTGATTGAAGAATTTTGAACACGGTCCGCGACGATCCATTTTGGTAAAATAAAACTTACGTTTGAAAGCAGCAAGCATCCTCTAACATGCGAAATGAAAATAAATATAACCCGTTCAAGCAGTTTTAATTGTCAGTGAAAACTTCTGCTTTTATACTTGTAAGAGAACGAAAGAGGAAAGGAACGAAACAAAAGAATCAATGTTACTGTATGCGTAGAGAATATTTCGTTTCCACTTCACCCCGATACACTGAAATTAATCCACCGAAAATGACTGTAGTGGAAGTGAGAGTTGTATGAATGAAATTCAATCACATTTATTAGCTTCGAAAATAACTAGCCCTGATCCAGGGGATAAACTGTAGAACAACGAAAAAGCATTTGAAACTTTGTTTAAGAATAACAGCTTAAATTCCACAACCGAAAAATTACATCCGGTTGCACATCATCGGCACTCGCGTTTGTTTTGATTGATATTTTAACATTTGACGAATCACAGTGGGTTGGATTTGTTTAAAATGTCTAAAATAATAACTACTAACATGTACAGTGTTCAAAATCATAGTTAATTGGAGTTTTCTAGTAAAACTCAAGGGGTCTAACCCCCAGTGACGGGCTTACCTCCAGTTCCATCACACAAATTTATTCTTTGAGCTTGTAATTCTCACTTTGCTGAACCTGATTTGTGAACAGTGATACATTGCAATGATTTTTTTTATCCCATCAGTTTATTTTTATTTTTTAGACTCATTTAGCAACTCAGCTGTAACAGAGCCGAATTTATTCGTGTTCATTTTATCTTAACATTAGACTGCCCAAGCAAGTCATTTTGACTACTTTCCAATTTCAATTAGGAAAGCTGTTATGTATATAATGGCACAGTTTCTTAGAACGTTGTGACTTTTCACACAACATATAACTGTGTTTATTAATAATTGTAGTTACCTCCCTTCTCCTTAATTTCCGGAGATATATGTGTGTTATACCTATATAGCCCAAAAGCAGTCATTTTGGCTGCTTGAGGAATTTTAAATAATAAAATGACTGAATTCGGTAAATTTCGTATATGACCAGTTTCGGCATTGTATTGGAAGGCAGTTTTAATTTTTTCTCCGATTACCGTCACATGATAACATACAAGTACATGGTAAGTTGTCACTTTGGGCGTATACTTGATAAGTTGCAGTTTCTCAAAAATCTAAAAAAAAAGCATAAAAATTCGAATAACAATTACTATGTTATTCGAATTTTTATGCAGTAATACTTGTTCTAACAAATTGTTTATTTTATTTCTTTTGAGGCCTAAATGCAGGAAATAAATGTTGAATAAAAATGAGGAAAAGTAAACGAACATAAGTGAAGAGTGCTTCGATGTACTCATGTGGAGATGAGGCAGATTGTATTCAAAGTAAAACATCTGACACTGAAGATAACGATGGGGAGTCGATCACCAATGATGAAAATGAAAATGTCATCAATACATCCGGGGAAAGGTGTAGGGTGCTAGGTAGTGCAGACTCTGATGAATAAACAGAAAACACTTTCCAGGACACCGGAAATTTGACGAAACTGGTGTTCCTGGAAGGTCACCATCTACTTGTATTTTCAAGGGTGTGAAAGAGCCAACAGGTAACCCAAAAACGAGCATTATGGCAGATGGTCTTATCTCGTTGATAATAGATAAAAATGTTATCAGGCTCATAAAAAAACGCTGAAATGTTAACTGCTGAATTTTGAGGAATGACTGAACAACAGAATTGTCTGAAATATGTGCATTTAGTGGGATTTTATATGCCTGTGGAGCTTTGCGAATATTGAGAATAGTCAAGCTTGCTATCAATCAGGGTAAAATATTACAGTTTACGAGCAATTATTTTCGACAAAAACCAGATGAAGATTTTAACAGTATATGCCTAATAAACGCAATAAACTTGGCATACAATTGGAATGAATGTTTTGAATGGTTTTTCTTATTTGGAGAAATATCATCAATGCTTCTCAGTGAACACGTTGTTCTGAAACTTGTCAAGCCATTTACAAGATGTTCAAGAAATATCACGACCAATTTTCCCTAGCATGTCACTCGCGACAAAATTATTGACAAAAAAAAAACAATTCTAGTTGGAGCCATTGGAGGAAACAATAGGGAACTATCCAAATCAGCTTATCAAACGGAAATTAACATGCCTCGTTTTTCAACTCTGCTATGTAAATTAGAGAATTGTGTTCTTACAGTATATAAAAACGGACTAGATAAAAGAGTAGCTATTCTAGATTCAAAGCATGATAATGTAAAATTTTATAAAAGTAATAAAAAAAACACATGAAAAGATTTCCACCTTCATTTTTCAAAAATACATAAATAGTACAAAAATGAGTTTTTTTTTTGAGTAAAATAATTTATTTATTGTTAATATTCCCTGATAACTTGTTACGTAACTGTAAATGATATAAAAAGTATTGAAAAGTTATTTTAAATGAATTTCTACACACATCAGATATTCTTTCACAAAGAAGTCATTTTGACTGCTTTTGGGCAATATAGGTATATACCAAGTTTCGGTCTTTCTAGTGTTAAAGACAATTTTTGTCGTATATTACACTGTAACCGTTTTTAGGCGTTTACTATTAGGCGGATTCCTATTCTATCGATACACAACACATGTCGCCCTTTTCGGCGTAAGAATATTCCTATTGTTCGAATGTTCACATTTGGACTGTTTACAGCGAGACTGTTGCCATGAGGCGTCCATTGTTGTGTTATTAAGAGTGCCAATTACCGATGCAGCAGACCGTAATTTGAGCGGTAATGGACTGGGATTACCGTCACATGATGATGTAGTAGTGGAATAATACACGAAGATGCTCACTTGAGGGTCCTGAGTTATGAGCTCATGATTGTCAACTGATCAACTAGGCTACGAACACACCCCAATTGCAATGTATTCAATGGACATTTTTTAAAAGAATGTGATGCATCATTCACACACTAACACGAATAATTCTTCCTTCAGAATCATGTTTATCCAATTTTAGGTCATCGACCTTAGGAAGGATGCTATTTTACGGTGATAGTGAACAAAAAAACACACTCCAGGAAGCGTTGTGGTCCATTGAAATTACCCCAAATACTCCACGCGTCGCCCGCATTCATTCTGCAGCAGCCGACAGCTGCGACCATACACAGCGACGGCAATCAATGGCAACACGAAAAAGGCAGACATATTAAGAACCGGATCAGAGCCATCGCTCCATACATACCAGTCGTGACCGCGACTAATGTTGACTTATTATAAATGACGATGAAATATTGTGAAAAAAGCGAACCCATCTGAAAGTTTTAATCGCTGCGGCGAAGCGAGTCTGCATCGCCGGTGGTGGACCCGAGCGAGATGAGTACCTCATTTCCTCTCTCAGGTGATTTTTTGCTGCTGTCGTTGTTGTCAAGAAACAACGCCATGGGTTTGAACTGCTTGGGTGTTTTTTATGAACGAAACGTTACTTTTCTTTATTAAACGACCAACTGCCCCTAACGCAGCAACGGTAACTAGCGCGGTGATGTTTTTACGGGACAACTGAGACGTGTTCCGCGTCCGTTTTGCTGGCCACTTTGTTTCTGTTTCTAGAAATCTATACCTTATTATCTGCGTTGCTGGGAGCTTAACAGTAGCGGTGTATGTTTTTAGGATTGTCGCCGTTGGCGGATGAGTAATTAACCTAGTTTTTCCATTGACAATGTGCAGCTATGCCTGCACATCTAAGCCGCACTGAGAATGGTACACTTCCGGCATGCTGACTGATAACGGAGTGCACGTCTTCGTTCGTTGGCGGCCTTTTACGTACTTTGTTTGTTTTTTTTTGGTGCGGTTGTTAAGGAATCTTGCTCCGATAGCAGACGTATTGCCAAGATGATTGAATGTATGGCATATACAGTAAATATATGACCCAACTTTCGAGTTCTTGGACGAACATCAAATCAAAATGTTTTATAATGTAGGGGGAAAATATTGTCATCCCAATTCAACCCGGCAAAGTACCCTTCATAATTCGGCTCCATCTGTCGGATGAGTTAACAGAGAAAGGGAAAATTTCCCCATTCGCGAGGGTCTAAAATAGAAAACGCCTTTATTGTTTACACATGTGCAGATCGAGATACCGGCCGATGGTGTTAGGGCATCCATTCTATTCATGGATTGCGAATGGAAACCGGCACCGGCGAAAGTGAAAACTGTGTCACACTGATGGAATTTTTCGCGCGATTATGGCGAACACACGTGGGGGAAACCGCCTGGAGGAAACCAACCAACGTCTGCTGATCGAACCGTGTAACTTTTTTCAGTTGAAAATATTAAAACGCGAAGGTTTAAAACAGCAGACATACGACATGGCACATACTGTCAGTTCCGGATTGTGCGCGTTTGTTTGTTTGTTCTAGTTATTGCCGTTGGAATTATACACTTTCGCGGAAGTGATTATTAGTATGTGTTTGTGTGTTTGTGTTTTAGAATCATTTTTGTCTATATAAAATGAAACGTGTGCGAAATTCAAAATACTAACACGGAAAAAGTTGATATTTTGAATAAAAACGTTCTTCGCCAAAAACGAAAGTTTTGGTTGATTTTATTTACTTTTCCCCCTCTTGTGGTTCAACGGATCGGTTGAGTGATCTACAACACAATAAATTAATCAAATTGGAGCCCTATTGGTTTCTGCCAACATTTCATGCGCCTATAATTTCATAGAAAAAAATCAATCAAAATCAATCGAAAAGAAATCACGACGATCCGTTCCGTGGTTTACAGTAATTACACAAAATCAGAAAAATAAACAAACCTACTTTGAGTAAAGCACCTCGCACATCTAATCAGTACAACTCGTTTGTGGTTCGAACAAACGAAAGCGAAAAGAAAACATTAAATGTTTGCACGCATAATCGGTGGGAGGAATGAAATGCTCTTTCTTTTTGCATTACGTGCGTGTCTTGTGGGGTAAAAATAATCACGTCTGCTAATTATGTGCTCGACACTACTGGTGCCCAGAGTTGTTGCAGTTTAGTAACACCCCGCAGGCCACACTGCAATCAGGTTATGCAAAACACAATCGGATCCATCGTAATCGATGGTGCTGGATGGTTCAGCGATAGCGAAATGGCAAGTAGACAGGCAATAAATATTATGACGTGTTTCTAACTATACCGTCGAGCTATTACTCAAGTATCTTATATTCATACTCGTTACTAGCTTATACTTATTGTAAATTATCTCAAAAATACATAAAACACATTGCCCTATTTTATCAGTTTCTGATCAGAAAAGTCATCATCGAGCGAAAAAGCAGAATTGTCATAGTTCGGGAAAAAAAGGTATGTGCAATTCCAAATGAAATCGTCCAAGAAATGCAGATTTTGAAAACATGTATTTTTGATTCGAATGAAAGTTTGTACTCCGTTTGGGTTGGAGGAAATATGAGTTTTCCACAGCAATTGATATTTTTTTCACTCAAGCGTAACTTTTGAAAAGGGCTTATCGATTTTAGTAGGAGAAATCTTTGATAATTTATATCTAAAAACTATAAGTCGTACCGAAATAGTGTCTTAGAAAGAGTTATAGCGTATTGATGTCTAAACATGAAAAAATATACACTGAGAAAAAAAATTAGTACTCTTTTTCTATTTACAAAAAACATTTAATTTGCAATAACCAAAATACATATTTTTAAATTTTTTTTAATTTTTTCATATAGAATAGAAGTCATGTAGAAAATTTAAAAAATGGATCCAAGATGGTAAAACTATTTTTGACGAACTTTTTAGAACATCGAATTTTTATGAATTTCCGAAACTTCGAATTTTTTTATGTTAACATTCATTTTTAGCCACAAATTATGATTTCAGATGTGATTTAAAACAAAAAAGCTCATTATAAATCTCCTTCTAAATGTAGCCATTATCGAGATATTTTAAAAAATATTTTTAATTTATTGTCTTTTTTATAGTAAATATTCCCTTTTAATATGTTTGTCGTATTATACCGTCATCTTCATGAAATTTTATGAATTTACTTATAATTTCCAACAACTTTTCCAAATACATCATTATGGTAAAAATATATGTTTAGGAGTTACGTTGAAAAACATTTGAAGACATGTGGGTTAACACAAAACGTAGCGATATTAATTTTTTTTTTATCTTAATACAAACTTTTAACATATTATTCGTGTTACACAATCAAAACACGAACAGTAGAATTGAAATCCCAACAACAAATACACCTTGTTGATTCAACCGGACGTTATGGGTACAAATATAATTAACTTGTTTACGTTATGCCTAGATTATACCTGAAGGCAGGTATCTCCAAGCTACTTCTGTATAGGTATATAAAGTCAGGTATCTTTAAGCTACCTCTGTACAGGTATATAAAGTCAGGTACCTTTAAGGTACCGCTATAATGTATATAAAGTTGCTCATATTCAAACATCGTTCATCAATCTTCCTTATAGAGTGAATAACAGTATACCACAATGCACTATGGTCCAGGAGGTGCATTTAAGTGGAAATTAGTATCTAGAGCTCGACAGTGATTCTCTAGACAAAAAATGTCTTCGTCAAAGTTGTTACATATAATAGAGCGCTCATTTTTATGTTATCGAAAATAGAGTGACCAATATTTTCGATGAAATGAAAAATCTTACTTTCTTATCTTTATAGATAGAGGTAAACATAGTTCGACAATATTGTAGCTCTAGTTATTTTAAGTAACTTTGTGGAACAATATTTCTTTCTATCTCTTCAAATAACCGATATAACGCTTTTTCTCTAGGTTGAGTTAGGGTTACCATGAAAAAAAAAAGGTTTTTTTGCTCTAACTTTTATATGTAAAATTCTACATCAAAACTGTCTTTGAATGATCTTTAGAGCTTTCCAATCCACGTATTTTACGGTGCATAACTTGTATGTATCTTAATTCTACTCAAAGTTATTGATGTTTTTTCCCCGAAAACACGACCTTTTCATTTGCTAGTCGTTCTTTTTGGGGCAAACATAATAAAAAATTATTGATGGCATTTTAAAGAGCACATTTGATTCTACATAAGGTGTAACTTCCAAAAGAGTGTTATTTTTTGTATTTGAGTAAATTAAATTTGAAATTATGAGTTTTTGCATATAAATGAACACGTTGCAATTTTTAAATGCATATAAATAGTAAGCGTAAACTTTAAAGCAGCATCACTTCAGTTCAGTCTTATAGCCACTCAACATGGAGGTTCAAAGAAGACACATATTTGTTTTTGTTTTCGGTGGACGAAATATAGAAGACGTTATAGAATTATTACGAGAAAAATGCCAAGATATATGTGTTTTGAGTGCCAGAAAGTGCCTGGAATCCAAATGCTGAGCCAAAGGATGAAGCGTAACCGTGTTCGGGTGATTACAGAAAAATTTTCTGCTGAAGAACTGGGCTTCACAACAGCTTCGGATCCAGTATTATCTCTTAGTAATAGGCAAACACCAGAGTATTCCGATCTTCTGATTCCGGAAAATGCTAAGCAATTGATTTTGTAGTTTTTTATTTGTATGATTTTTGTTTATTACTATGAATTTAATTTCCATTATAACAACTAAAACAGGTTAATATGTACATACGGAAGATTATAAAAATAAATTTGAATAAAACAATAGGAACAACAAAAGTTTGGTAAAATAATGTCATCAATCAACTCATCGCCAGTAACATATGTCAATATATTACTAAAAAATAACACGTCGAGCCCCGAGTTGTTCTTCATACGGTTTCTATTCAGGAAGCATTTGATAATTTGTCGGTCCCCGCTTTTCTTTTTATACAATAAATATATTTTATTGTAGAAAAAGAAAATAGTCAGAAATTTTCCTCGTAATAATTGTATAACGTCTTCTATATTTCGTCCACCGAAAAAGGAAATCAACAATGTGTCTTCTTTGAACCTCCATGTTGAGTGGCTATAAGACTGAACTGAAGTGATGCTGCTTTAAAGTCTACGCTTACTATATGCATTTAAAAATTGCAACTTGTTCATTTATATGCAAAAACTCATAATTTCAAATTTAATTTACTCAAATACAAAAAATAACACTCTTTTGAAAGTTTCACCTTATGTAGAGTCAAATGTGCTCTTTAAAATGCTATCAATAATTTTTTATTATGTTTGCCCCAAAAAGAACGACAAGCAAATGAAAAGGTCGTGTTTTCGGGGGGAAAACATCAATAACTTTGAGTAGCATTAAGATACATACAAGTTATGCACCGTAAAATGCGTGGATTGCAAAGCTCTAAAGATCATTCAAAGACAGTTTTGATGTAGAATTTTACATATAAAAGTTAGAGCTAAAAAACCTTTTTTTTCATGGTAACCCTAACTCAACCTAGAGAAAAAGCGTTATATCGGTTATTTGAAGAGATAGAAAGAAATATTGTTCCACAAAGTTACTTAAAATAACCAGAGCTACAATATTGTCGAACTATGTTTACCTCTATCTATATAGATAAGAAAGTTAGATTTTTTGTTTCATCGTAAATTTTGGTCACCCTATTTTTGATAACATAAAAATGAGCTCTCTATTATATGTAACAACTTTGTCGAAGACAGTTTTTGTCTAGAGAATCACTGTCGAGCTCTAGATGCTAATTTCCACTTAAATGCACCTCCTGGACCATAGTGCAATGGACTACAAAATTTTTTTTCGTGTTGTAGACCGTTTCCGAAAAACGGTAAGAAATGTTCATCTGAAAAATATTCCTTAACCGTGTCAATGATAGAGAAACTTAAGTCAATGGGATGCAATATCCTTTTAGATACATCTTTAAAAATTTGCGGATCATGCCGTTTATCTGTATACTCTTCCAAACCTAAGCAGTGTAATACTAAGGAGCAGATCAGTACAGCAATAGGAAATACTTTATAAGAAGTACCATCAATAGTTTCAGTCGTTTCAGCATCTTCGCAAGAATCCCAAAACAGCAATATACCAGAGTATTCCCGAGCGTACAACATTGAGCTATTCAACAAGGGAATCGCCGGTATTAACGTTTCACCAATAATGACGAAAAGACTTGGACAGGCTAGTTACCCCGAACAAAAATTCAAAGAAATTTCTATAGGTATTAAAAGAAATCTATTTTCCTTTTCACATGAAGAAGACGAAGAGTCGAACTTAAAACAAAAGGCAAAAGAGTTTGATGAGATTATCAATCAGCTCGAAGAGAAATTTGACCGCACAGAGACAACAAGATCAGAAAAAGTTAGAATTTTAACAGTTTTGCCTAAGTCTTGGTCCGTGCAAAAAATGGAAGAAGAATTTGGCGTTAATAAATAAATTACAATTCAAGCCAAAAAACTGGCAAATGAAAAAGGTGTATAGTCGACACCACATAGCAAATATGGATCAAGTTTAATTGAAGATGTTAAAAATCATGTTTTGGAATTTTATAATGACGACGATATCAGTCGATCATTACCTGGAGAAAGAGACTATGTTTCTGTAGCCAAAGATGGGAAGCATCAACACATCCAAAAAAGGTTATTAATAACATCATTACGGGAAACTTTCAACAGATTTAAGGAACTTAATCCAAATTGCAAAATTGCATTTAGCTCTTTTGCATCAATGCGTCCGAAGCATTGCAAATTGCTGAGTAGTTCAGGGAATCATAACGTTTGTGTTTGCACATTCCATGAAAATGTAAATATTATGCTTCATAGTCTCAAAACATATTCCTTTAACATTGAATGCAAAGAATATATGGAAAAAATACTATGTAACATATCAAATAGATCAAAATGCCTAACAATGGACGGAAACTGGTTTCTAGATGAGCTTCAGGAACGCAATTTAATTGAAATCACTTATTCACAATGTATTTCTACTGATCGATTCGGCATAGAAACTCACGTAAAACCGGTGGAAGAATTTGTATCGTATTTTTGCGAAAAAATAGGAAAATTACTTACTCATGATTACATTAAAACACAACAGTCCACATTTCTTAACAATACAAAAGCTAATTTGCAAGAAAATGAGGTTATTGTGATTTGCGATTTTTCCGAAAATTATCCATTGGTGCTTCAAGATGAAGTTCAAAGTCATCACTGGAACAATGATCAAGCAACAATCCATCCATTCGTTGTTTATTATAGAGATGAAAAAGATTCTCTGGCAAATCTAAGCTTTGAAGTTATATCTGAAGTTTTAAGTCATGACACAATAGCTGTGCAAGTATTTATTTCTAAATTGGTAACATTTTTGAAACAACAAATGCAGGTAAAAAGAATAAAATTCATGTCGGATGGTGCTGTATCCCAGTATAAAAATAGGAAAAAATTTGCGAGTTTATGTCAGTTTAAATCGAAATACGACATTGACGCTGAATGGCATTTTTTGCAACATCACACGGCAAAGGACCTTGTGATGCAATTGGTGGTACATTAAAACGGATGGCAACAAGAGCTAGATTGGCTAGGCAGCATGAACATCCGATTACGAGTGCAAAAACGTTATTTGACTGGACTAGCAAGCGAAAAGAAGACTTTCTTACAAAATTGTCATTTTCATATATGTCACAAGAAGAATATGATCAGGGTGTGGAAGAGTTGAGTAGCATGTATGATAACACCAAAAAAAATCCAGGTACCCAAAAGTATCATGCTTTTGTACCTGTATCCGAGAATGAAGTAGCAGCAAATTTGTACTCTAACGACAATGCAACAAGTTATAATGTGTATAGAAATATAAGAAAATAATGAAAAAATTGAATTATATACAAAAAAATTGTTAGTTGATAAAAATAAATGTTGATAAAAAATAAATGCTAAAAATTCTAGTATTATTATTAGTATCTCTTAAACTCCGATAAATATAGAAATTATTTGACCAAATTGTAGAGAATTATATTTTTTCCTTTTATAAATGTTGTGTTCTGTTGGCGCAACATGTATAACATGTTAAAAGTTTGTATTATGATAAAAAAAAACATTTTTTAATATCGCTACGTTTTATATTAACCCACATGTGTTCAAATGATTTTCAACGTAACTCCAAAACATATATTTTTACCATGATGATGTATTTGAAAAAGTTGTTGGGAATTATAAGCAAATTCATAAAATTTCATGAACATGACGATATAACACGACAAACTTTGCTTTGCTGGCTAAAAATAAATTTTGACATACAAAAATTTGAAGTTTCGAAAATTCATAAAAATTCGATGTTCCAAAAAGTTCGTCAAAAATTTTTACCATCTTAGACCCATTTTTAAATTTTCTACATGACTTCTATTTTATATGGAAAAATTTTAAAAAAATAAAAAAATATGCATTTTGGATATTGCAAATTGAAGTTTTTTTTGGAAATAAAAAAAAGAGTACTAATTTTTTTTCTCAGTGTATATTTTTTTCATGTTTAGGCATCAATACTCTATAACTCTTTCTAAGACACTATTTCGGTACGACTCATAGTTTTTGAGATATAAATTATCATAGATTTCTCCTACTAAAATCGATACGCCCTTTTCAAAAATTACGCTTGAGTCAATCCCAATTGCTGTGGAAAACTCATATTTCCTTCAACCCAAACGGAATACAAACTTTCATTCGAATCAAAAATACTCATGTTTTGTCATTTGTCGATTTCATTTGGAATTGCTCGTATGCTTCTTACGTATCCTTCATAGCTTTATTCAACATAGATAAAATGATCCGTTTTTGGTTAAATGTGCCCCGTGTGTCCTGATGGGACACAATTTCTCTTTCTCTTCTGTCCAAAGTTGGCTGCATTTGGGGTATTACTTCCTTCAGACGCTTTAAATGTTTGACAGTACAATTCCGGATTAGGAGTTTAGCCGTAATGGAGCGGCCCGTTATAGATTATTCCCAAAATCACCAAACACGCAACAAAACCTCCCCGGTCGTCCATGATCGGTCACCGGCACAAGCAGTTATTATTTTATCGACTTTTTTACAATTGTCTGGTCAGAGCGTGGTATTGGTATATTTGGCAACCGACGATGCGCAGAAGACCATTTCATTGAAAGCTAAGAGAACGACAGAATTTTCTCACGAGAAATTCAAATTTTACCCGGAACTAACCAATTTACTACATGTGTTATCATCGGCGGTGAAGGGTATCAGAACATGCATTTGCCATCATCGCCTCGTGTTGTCGAATGTTTTTCTTGATTCTAACAAGCTGTATTCTTCCTAGGTACTAGCGACATTTCCATTATGTAACACTCACATACAATGCGTTATCATCAAAGTATCAAGAAGGGCAAGGATTTCAAATTTTCATTTTTCCTTTAATATTCGTGAAATATTCAAGAATGACTTGAATTCAAACTCTGGGGCAGCTCCATAGAAAAAAAACCTTCATTGAAAAGCTGGAAAGTAGTCTCATGGTACTCTATTATGCATTTATTACGGAACGAACTATATGATGAATAATTAAAAGTGTAAAGTTTTCGGTTGATGTTCGATATTTTTACCGAAAATACCATTTTCATTCTAAAGGGTGTGTCACATCAAATTGCATCACGGAAATAACGCTGTAGAAATTCACCCAGTAGACCGATCCTTTTGAAAATTTTAGACAGTAAAATAAAAACTATTAAACAACTTTTGGCATTTTCTTTTTATTCATACTTCGAGCCCAAGCCCGTATACTCGCACCTTCCTCTTTACCCCGTCCATAAGGTTCTGTACAACGTCAGGTTGTAGGTTTTTTTGAACAGAAATCCATTTTCTCTTGAAGTTCGCCTCCGATTTGACAACTTTTGGGTTCTTCCGGAGGGACTGCTTCATAATCGCCCAATATTTCTCTATTGGGCGAAGCTCCGGCGCGTTGGGCGGGTTCATTTTCTTTGAAGATGGTCGGGCCCTCGTGCTGCTTCAACAGTGGTAGTAAGCGTTTCTGTAGGCACTCCTTAAGGTAAGCCTGCCCGTTTACCGTGCCGGTCATCACGAAGGGGGCGCTCCGCTTTCCACAAGAGCAGATCGCTTGCCACACCATGTACTTTTTGGCAAACTTGGATAGTTTCTGCTTGTGAATCTCCTCCGGAACGCTGAATTTGTCCTCTGCGGAGAAGAACAACAGGCCCGGCAGCTGACGAAAGTCCGCTTTGACGTAGGTTTGGTCGTCCATTACCAGGCGGCTTCGTCAGCATTTCGGTGTACAGCTTCCGGGCTTGCGTCTTCCCCACCATGTTTTGCCTTTCGTCGCGGTTAGGAGCCTTCTGAACCTTGTATGCACGCAGGCCCTCCCGCTGCTTGGTCCGCTGGACGAATGAACTTGACAAATTCAGCTTATTGGCGACATCCCGGACCGAAATTCTCGGATCACGTCTAAACTGCTTAACTACGCGCTTGTGATCTTTTTCACTGACGGAGCATCCATTTTTGCCGTTCTTCACCTTCCGGTCGATGGTTAGGTTCTCGAAGTATCGTTTTAGTACTCTGCTGACCGTGGATTGGACGATTCCCAGCATCTTACCGATGTCCCGATGTGACAACTCCGGATTCTCGAAAAGAGGGCACAGGATTAATTCACGACGCTCTTTTTCGTTCGACGACATTTTCCCAAATTTACGAAAAATTGACAGTGAAGCATGGCCAACGTGATCTATACACTTTTATCTGATTATAAGCGAAAGCTGAAGATATAATTCCTAAAAATTAAATTTCTACAGCGTTTTTACCGTGATGCAATTTGATGTGACACACCCTTTAGGGTGGTCCGAAAAAATCATTTGTCTTTTCCACTTTTTCCCAAAAATGAGTTTTTTCAAAAATTCATAACATTTGAACCACTGAACCGATTTAGATGATCGACATATCAAATATTGGGTGGGGGAAAAAGAAATATCGTATATTGTCAATATATGGCAACACTTAAATATATCTTGTGTTGTTCTTATCGCATCGGGTCATACTATAAAGCTATTTAAAGGCGTCAATCTGTGCTACAAGTGTCGTTTTGACAGTGTTGTGATTGTCCTTTTCAGTCTCAAGTTATAGCGCGTCAAAGATGGAGTCCACCAAGCAAGAAATTCGCCATATTTTACGTTTTCACTACCTGCGAGGTAAAACTGCAACGAAGGCGGCCGAAAAAATTCGTGTAGTTTATGGACCCGATACTGTAAAGATTCGCACAGCACAGAGTTTTTTTTTTTATTAATTCGTTTATTTTTACAGGCTCAGTTACTTAAGTTTAAAGGAGCCGAATTCTGAAATATAATTTTAAAACTATATATATATATATATATATATATATATATATATATATATATATATATATATATATATATATATATATATATATAAACAATTTTCTTACATCTATGGTTAGTAAGGTGGAAAACCGATTACTCGCGGTGTACTCGAGTTTAGAAGGGTGACATATTTTTAGGAGAAGAATGGGATATAAGGAAATTGTAACAATGTTGATGAACATTCAATTCTTAAATCTATTCGTATATATATAGTTTAGTCGATTTCGTTCTGGTGTATTGGCTATCGAAGATACTATGGCCAGACCCTCAACTCGGTTCTCTACTGTGAGCAGCTTGACCGTTTGAAGCAGGCGATTGATCAGAAGCGGCCAGAAATGATCAATAGGAATGATGTTGTTTTCCACAAGGACAACGCTCGGCCTCACATATCTTTGATGACCAGCCAGAAGCTACGGGAGCTCGGATGGGATGTCCTACTGCACCCACCGTATAATCCGGACCTGGCTCTAAGTGATTATAATCTTTTCCGGTCCATGCAAAACGCTCTTGGTGATACTAAGTTGACCTCAAAAGAGGCTTGCGAAAACGGGCTGTCTGAGTTTTTTGCAAACAAGGAGGGGGGTTTTATAAGGGGGGGATAATGAAGTTGCCTTCTAAATGGCAACAACAAAACGGCGCATATTTGACTTAAATTGGATAATTTTAGGTATGTTAAATAAAGTGTCAAATTTCGATCCGAAATACGACATTTCTTTTTTCCCAACCCTATTTTATTCTATTATTTAATAATATTTCAAAGGCTAATAACGGTGATGGTGGAATAGATATATAATCACCTGTGGCCACATTGGGTGTCAACAGCAAAAAAGACCTGCGGTAATTCCTGATTGAAAAGAAGAAAGAAAAGAATATTTTCTATGCATATTCGGAGCAGTGCGCATCGTCAGGAACAAATTGCCACAAATGACCTGCTTGTGTATTGTTCAAGGGAGTGCAAGATTAATCATTATTAAACCTACAAAACCACACACGAGAGTGTGGCTTTTCAAGGCCACAAATTTTCTACTAAATTGTCAATTCGAAAGTATCGATTTCAACGCCTCTTGCCAGAACTACTTGGTATTTGTACTAAAGAGTTTATTCTTAATTTTCTGTAATGTTCTTTCTGGTCGACAATAAATTCGTAGTCCTACGCTAACAATGCGGTCGTGTCTTGCACACCAATCTTTTTTTTCAAAAATTTTTAGAAATCGAAGAAATAGTGAAATGGAAATAAAGAATACGTGACACCACGTGTTGGAATCAATACGGCAGATAACTCAGATAACAGATAACAGATAACGACTCAATAATGTCAATGTTCTTGTTTTTAAGGATTATTCAGATATTTTGACACTTTCGTTATTTAATTTTATATTTTTTTAGATTTCGTAATCGACATTCTTCTATTCTTCCACTAGCTCTATGCTCTCCTCATTTGGTGATTCAAAATTTATTCCTGAGCATGGAATATTCATTAAGTGAAATTTTTAATATAGACCAAGTTAGAAGATGCTGTAGGTTTTTGAGAAGAAGTATGATCTGGCGACAGATCTAGCTTTTCAAATTCTGAGACGTTTCATATAAAGTTTATATTTCTTCCACATCACTTAGTATTGATAGAACAGATAGTCAGAATCCTTAGTTTGACAAGTTTAGCTGACAGGAGAAGCAGAAAACGTTTTCCCAGACACTTGTTTACGAAAATTTTCTGGTTGACGTTCTGTTTGCAATTAAAATTTAGCGTTTCAAACCACAGGTACACTGCTGTTCTACGCACAGGAGGTGTCACATGCACTTCTAACGTATTTGTCTACCACAAGCTTTAAGCATTTCAGTTTAGTAATGCACCGGGTTTTTTATAAACAGTAAACTATTGTCTAATGAAATGTGAAAAGCTCCCCTCACTTGAATCAATCAAGCTAGATTACGGGTTTAAAAATTCATGGTGGGACAATTATGCCTAGAATACCAAGATGGAACGATTGAACTTGATGTTGTTTTCTGAATACAAACATCTGCAACACCTTTGCAGAATATGAACCTCATTGTTATTAAGCCTTCGCTAACAAGGTGTACACTTGTTCTGTTGAAGTTTTTTTTTATTTGTTTGAGAATTAGTTCGTTCTTCCAAACCAGAAATGAGTGCATTTACCCTGCGGAAAGCGTGAAAAAAAATCTTGTACTTGAACCGATTTATTTATTATGGATCTACAAAAAATATATGGTTGGACAGTTATGCCCAAAATATCAACATAGGACAATAGTCTTATTGAACACAAAACTCAAATTTTTTCGACGTAGGACTATACTTAACAGGAAGATATGGTGGGTAAAATGAAAATCTTGAATGAGGGATTGGCCCATGACTTGAATGGCGGTCTTTCTCGTTATATCCGTCACCCAATTGCCGTTACCGGGATTGACATGACACGGCTCCGTAAAGATTGTGACATCACTGTTTGTTTCTGCCGTTGACTGTCCCAACAGTTGCCGTGCGGTGGTTAAGGTTAATTTGGGTTACCTCCATCACGGTAACTGTAATTACTGTGAATGGAACTGCACTGTGCACATTTACCTGTTTGTGCACAGTGCAGTTGAAGCCCTGACGTCGGTTACCCGCATCGTCATCGAGAACCTTCTCAACATGGTTTCTGAATTCTGAACTTCTGATTTCCGGCTCCCCCTCCAGCTCGAACTGCACTTTGCCACTCTGGATGCGCCTGGACTTCACTACATTCTTCCCCAGCTCCATGAGTCCAGGGTCCTCTCGCATCTTTTTTGAGAGGTCAGCGTATGACACGTCACCCTCAGCTTCAATTTTTCAAGCTTCATGTTCATGCACTCCTTGCGTTGCTGCTGTTCACGGTATTTTCACTGTTCTATCACCCTGGATTTCACAGCGCTTTACCTGCGATTCTACCTGATTAAAAATTGTCTTTTAGAAAAGAGACAGGGACCGTGTTCCGTGTGTTGTGGACATTAGCAAAGTCTAACTGTTTCAGAGACAATGTGTAAAAATTACCGGCGTCTCTATATAATTGAAAAACACGGGCCAGCACTGAGGACATTGCTGATTTTTTAGCTTCTCTTCAAGAGTTTTTTATTTCAACCTATTTCACACGTGTCAAACAGTAAATCAAATGCAACCTTATCTTCTGCTACCGCGGGTTACGTTAACGTTCAAAACAAACAGATCAGTTACTCGAAAATTGATTCCGACAGAGACCTGCACGTACTGCGAAACGAAACAATCAACGCTGGTACTTACCCCGTCCGTGCAAACCCCTGGAACATCAACTCCAATTAGGGAAAAACTATTAGAAGCAATATGGAGGCACGCACAGACGCCTTCGATTCAATCCAAACGCCGGGGACCATTACCGTGACCAAGCTATGAATGATGATGACACACAAAAAAAGACCCCCTTTCAGGACAGTCACCTCTGCTGCAAGCGGACACGATATGAATAATTTATCACACGAACTTGGTAGGTCCATTAGTGCAAGATCGCCGGTCGGCCGGTTGTTCTGGTCCTCACCCACAAGTGCTGCCCGGGGCAGGGCAAGATGAGCTTTGTTTTGATCGATTTTCTTCAAAATCGGCGGCCTCCGCTGCGTTGAGAAATTGGGTGTGCTCAGATTGAAAACTGTAAACAATAAATGCAGACGTTGACATTCGGAAATCAGTGGCCTATTGTTGGCGCATTGTCTGGCGTTGTCCTCTTTGGTCCGATCGGATCAATTGAGCTATTACACACTTTTTGCTGCAGTGACAGGTCACGCGATGATCGCCCTCAATCTTGGGGGGTTTCTCACGCTGTTGCCCTCGTGTGGTCAGGTTATTATTCATTTGGCCAACTGAAAACATTGTCCCAAAATAAACACAATTTAGCTGAGTGACAAAACAAAACAATCGATTCGAAAAACGGAAACTCGGCACTTACAGCAATATTACCTTCGATCATACGACCATTGCAATGTTGATTCGGCACAATTTGTGTTCACACCATCATAATTTGGAACGTGTACAAGAAATGCAGTATTCGCAGAAAATTTAAACACAAAATAGACCGAACAAAGCGAACACGCGAACTCGAAGGTTTGCACGAAAAGTAAACGTGTCTGAGAAACACAGGTCAGGTCTAAATTTAAGACCGGATGTGTCAAGGGTTTCCCACCCGAACAGCAGCAAATCTGCGTGATTCAGGGTTACTTTAGCGCTAGTAAGAGACACACTATTTATACAAAAAATAGTTTGCATTTGAATCGTATTGTAACCATGGTATTTTATCTTTTTTCCACAGATTTTATGAAGGACTTTCGTGAGTTGTAAAAGTAACGCTAAACTCTAGTCTAATCAAACCCGAAAACCGCACTGAACCCCCCAATCGGCTGTGTACTTAAATGGAAATCAACATTGACAAGGAGACTTAAACAATCATCAACGAATTGATGTAGGAGAAATTTTGAACCAGAAAAAATACCAAGTAACAATACGTTTAAGATATTTTGATCGTCCCGGAGAGTGATCGCAAGTATGGCCGCCGTAGTGTACGGTACCAGTCCCCGGCACAGCAGCCGTCATCACCAGCCTGGCCCGGGACAGAGCCACCTGGTGGCAACCCATTCGCCCTACCATCAACAGCATCATTCACTGCCACCCCATCACTCGACGACTTCCTCAATGACAGCGGCCGCCGCTGCCGCTGCTCTATCCCAGCAAATCATCACACCGCCGACATCGTATCTCTCCACCTCGACGACCACCATTTCGTCCTCGACCCACCAACAGACGATCTACTATCAGCAGCAGCAGCAGCAACAACAGCAACAGCAGCAGCAGCAAATGATACACTATCATAACATGCGCAATTCGAAGCGCAAATCCGCCGTCGAACTGCTCGCCGAAAGTAAGCCGTTCTACGTTAAATCGGAAATGGTGCTGGACCGTCAGCAGCAGCTGAGCATGCGCGCAAGTGGCTCAGGACCGGTGTCTGGATCATGTGAGTATTGATTGCCGTGTTTGAACAAATGTAAACACATCTGTACTTCGAGTTAGTTTTTTCATTTGTGCATTTGTGACACTACTATTTTCTGAACATCTCTATTGGGATGATTCAATTATCTTTTGATGATGGAACTCCGTTACTCTCGTACCATCGTAACACGTTATTGCTGTAATGACAGCTAGTTTGATCTGGCCAAAACATCACTGGACTATCATGAAACTTGATGAAAGGTAAAATCTGTTTTTTGATGCACTGCTTGTTTCGTGTGATACCGTATTCGTAGATACAAAAATCTCGCTGGTTTCTTAATAGACCATCACGGAGCGGAACTACGAATTACACAGTCTTTCCAGGCTCATACTCATTGCATCAACATCAGGGAATGTAATTCTGAAAATCTCGTTGGCACATTAAAAGTGCTTTTTTGAAAGTTTATTTTAAAACAATTATTTGCGACAGCGCACTTTTGAAATCAATGCAAAAGATTTGAAAGAAAAATTGTTTTCGTCAATGAGTAATTCTAAATGAAATCGTCCTAAAAATTAAAAAAAAATTATTTTTGATTCGAATGGATATTTGTATTCCGTTTGGGTTTGAGGAAATATGAGTTTTCCACAGCAAATGAGAATTTTTTGACTCAAGTGCAACTTTTGAAAAGGGCGTATCGATTTTAGTAAGAGAACTCTTTGATAATTTATATCTCAAAAACTATGAGCCGTACCGAAACAGTATCTTAGAAAGAGTTAGGGGAAGTGGGGACATAGCGGCCACCCTAAGGAATATGCACAGGGTTGCCAATAATATTTTTGAAAAAACTGGAAGAAAACTGGATCCTGTAAAACATTTATTTTAAGAAGACCGGCTATGATTTATCTAAATTGATTGTAGTGTTTATATGTAGTTCATAAAACGGTAACTGTAATTACTGTGAAACAATATTTGAGGGATGGTTTTATTTGGGCAACACTTGAAGAGTTTCGTATTTATCGCTTCATAAAATCCATAAAATCGCTGAAGAGCGTAGCGTATAGTTCGATACCTCAAAAAGGCACGGATCAGCATGAGATACGAGGTAAAATACCAAAAACAACTTCTCATAATGTTATTTCAATACTCAAAAAACCACAAACAACGTTGCTCAAGTATTACTTTGGTATTGAAATTATAAAATTTTGGTATAGAGAAGCTATCCTTCTCATTTTTTTGGTATTATTCATTGCTAATTTACATCTTATATTAGTGTTGTACAAACCTAATTTCGGTATCAAGATCAATATGAGGGACCCTTAAATATTTCCTCTAGCTCGAGAAAGTACTTTTGAAAAAATATGCATAGTATGCTTTCTTGCAAAATATACACTATGGTTTTCATGCATTTTATGCATGTTAGCTATCAGCTATTCAGGGGAGTTTGTTTGCATTAATTAAATTATTTATATTTAGAACTAAAACTCCTTCGAGTGACTATGAGAAACTAATATCCATTTGTTGTAAACGGAAGCAAGGTTACTTAGGTTTTATATTTATATCAATTAAAGACAATGGAAACCATTTACTCTATAACCTTCTGAACTTCAGAATGTTTTAGAGGATCTATAACATCTGATGTTTATATAAACTCAGAACCTGGATAGCTCGCGGACTCTATGAAATATTTTGGGTAAGTTTTCTTTAGATCATTTGGTCTGAACTTCAGAATGATTTGGAACATCCGATATTTATATAAATTGATACACAGTGTAGCACATTGATTCTTGGGTAGGCTGTTAAATAAAATTAACAATTGAGTGATACCCTGTTTTTAAAGTAGTTTGATAAGTTTCCAGCATTCGGGAAAGCTCTTCGTTTTGAAATTTTCGACAAAACGCCGACCGATTGAACAAAATGGGAAAAACCGAATTACAACCTCGCCTGTCGTAGAAAATTGAGATCGATCCAAGGTCGAATGGTAAATGTAAGAAAATAAAATTACATAAGAGATAGGAAGAGGGAGGGACAGATAATATTTATCATTGTAAATTTATTTTACATAAAATGGATAAAATTTGGGCACACATATGAAAAAACAGGATAAAACTGGACGATATTCCAAAAAACTGGAAGATTTCAGGATTCAACTGGATGACTGGATCGAGAAAAAAAAATTGGAAGAATCCAGTTTAAACTGGAACATTGGTAACGCTGAATATGCCCATTTCCAGCGCCCACAAATCGATTCAATTCCCGTTTCTCGAAGAATTCTATAGTTCAATTCATTGTTCTTCAAGATAGCAAACGGCTTTTACTATAAAAATTCAAAATAGTACATTTTTCATCATTAGAAAAAAAGGTGAAAAATCGAACTTTTTTTTTCACTTGGAGGTAAAGTGGTCACTCATACATATCAAGCTAAATGGGATAGATTTATGCATCCAAATTTGTTCAAATCATATTTGAAATACTAGGTAGATATATGAAACAAGCTTGGCGTATTCACCTATAGTCTCTATTTGAATTTTCTCATTCATACAAAACGTAGTAAGAAACACATAACGTTCCGCATAATGAGGCTTGGTTTAGTTGGAATGGCATATTTATCCAGGGTCAAAGCCACAAAAGGATCTTCTTCAAGAGCAGAATATGATGAGGTATATCCGCTTTAGTAAACAGAACATGGTTAGTTGTTATTCAGCTACGACCACTTTGCCCCCAAACATCAAAATAATTTCTATGCTTATTAATCGCTGAGATTGAACAAAATATCTGTTCACCTCTTCTAGAATATTTGAACAGTCGTCCAAACTGATTATTTGTCCAATATATTAGATTGAATAAACTAAATTTCACGAGAAATTCCTTAGATACCATGCGCCCTGAACTACGACCGAATGGTTATCGAGAGAGTAATTTCTGTTTTTATTTGTATTTTGACATGCGACAGCTCTTTTGAAGTACAGAGTGACTCGAAAGTCATTAAATTCTTCAAACATAAGGTGACTATCAATACGGCATCTATAGTAAATAGTTATACTACCAAACAATCAGGTGACTACTTTGCCCCCACTACCCCTATAGAGTATTGATGTTAAAACGTGAAAAAATACACTGAGAAAAATATTAGTGCTCTTTTTTTTATTTACAAAAAAAACATTAATTTGCAATATCTGAAATACATACGAGGGTCGTTCAAAAAATAAGTTTCAGCGCCTCAGAAATCGCGGAAAAATAAAGTTGGGACAAAAACCAAGGCGATTTTCGTAATCTACGTTTTATTTTCTATTTTTCTACATAATCGCTGTAACGTTCGAAGCATTTTTCATAGCGTGGCACGAGTTTTTCTATTCCGAGCGCGAAGTGCGTAGCGTCCAACTTTTTGAAATACGATGTAACTGCATCACGAATTTCTTCAGTGTTATCGAATCGTTGACCGCCGAATGCCTGTTTCATCACCGTTCTATTGTGAAGTTTTGGACTGATTAAGAACCGCGATTAAGAACAAAAGGCCAGGTTAATTGACGAAAGGAGTGTTCCTCATCCCCGATAATGTGCGGCCCCATTCTGCTCGCGTAACTCAAGAGCAATTGAAAAAAAAATCAAATGGACTGTGTTCGAGCATCCTCCTTACTCCCAAGACCTCGCCCCTAGCGACTCTCACTTATTCCCGGTGATGAAACAGGCGTTCGGCGGTCAACGATTCGATAACACTGAAGAAATTCGTGATGCAGTTACATCGTACATCAAAAAGCTGGACGCTACGCACTTCGCGCTCGGAATAGAAAAACTCGCGCCGCGCTATGAAAAATGCCTCGAATGCAGGGTTACCATATTTAATTCTGTAAAATTTTCTGAAAAAATCTGTGAAAAATCATTATAAAAATTATGTATCGAAAAATTAAGGGAAAAAAATGAAAATAAAGGTTTATTTTCATTTTGAGTTTATTTTTTCTTATTTATAGGTTGTTAAAGTCGTATCAATACAAAAAATAGATTATAAAAAAGTTTTTCTCATGATCCTCTGAATTGTATGATGTTTATACATGGTTTTGTTGAACTTTGCCTTAAAAATTTTCTTCAATTTCATCCTTGAAGCTCCTCCTTGGGCCGATATATAGTTCTTCGCTTTCAAAATAGAGTCTATTTGTTTCGTTGGCAGCGAAAATATTCGCTCAACGTACGCTGATGAATGTTATCAAAAAATGTCTTACAAACGACCTTAGCAATGGATACAAAAAAGTTCTCATCACGTCTTTTGACATTCAACGGCTGGTACCAAGTTATATCACAGCCAATCAATTTGTGCCCCATAAGATCCATCTTGAGTAGCCTGAATTCGTTATCCAAGCCTTGTATATTAGCTATTTCAATGAATTGAGAACATTTGCGCATCAACTCATTAAGATATGGTAGCTTCACCAAATTTCGAGTATCGCTGAAATCAAATTGATTGAAATCTGTTTTATGAGTTCAATATAGAAGTCACGCCAAATCAATTCGAAGGTCAGCTTCCTGGCTGCATCCAATCCTTTTTCAGGTTCTTCTGCATCGATACCAACCTAAACATCCTCAGACTTCTTCAGAAAGTCTTCAAAATCTTTCACTTCAAGGTTAACATCAGCAAACCGTTGCACGTAGCTCTCCAAACATAGGTTACCCAAAATGATCAACAATAACATTCTTGTCCCATTATAAAGTTTGCAAAATTAAGAACTTTCTGATTAAAAAGTGTAATTGACGTTATTGATCGCTGAAGATTTCGCTTTCGAGCCATCTCTTTGCGTTGCGTTCAACATTTTTTATCAATCAAGGTATCTATGTATGCACTGTAATAAATCCAATATTTTAAATAGAATTTAAAAAAAAACTGTAAATTCTGTATCTTTGCTGAAAATCTGTAATTCTGTATACAGCCATTCCATGTCAAACCGATATAGTAGTTCTCAGATTTTTGTCAAAAGTGGTAGTTTCGTTCTTTATCGCAAACTATTAGACCCGTATTTTTTTTTTTTTTTTGTTAGGGTGCACATTTTCATTTTAGGTGATCCGAAATATCGACTTTTTCTCCTTTTTTCCAAAAATTCATAACTTGTGAACTACTGAACCGATCTAGACGGTCGACATATCAAATTAAAGCTTCTAAGCTAGTCATTCTAGGAACAATGCCTCACTTGCAAAAAAATCTGGTTTTGGTTTTGTCATTATTGATTGTATTAGTTTTCATGGTCTCGGGACCAAGGGCGCTATATGTTTTTTATATTTTTTATGGAAAGCTGAGGATTTTTCACATAACATATCTCGAAACCAGGGAGGCGTTTTTTTCGTTTTTGAGTTATGATTTTTCAAAATTACCCGATGGTTCAAAAAATCATTTTTCCCTTTTTCCCCAAAAATTACTTTTTTCAAAAATGTATTACTTTTAAACTACTGGACCGATTCAGATGATCGACATATCAAAATAAATCGCACTAGCTAGTCTTTTTTGAAAAAATAGCACACTTGTCAATTAATTGGATTATAATCACATACATCCAGTCTAGTCGCATAGGAATGTTTAACGTAAACTGAAAACATGTTAACTTTGAAAAATCATAACTTATAAACGAAAAATAACACCTCTTTGGTATTGGGATATATTATGTGAAAAAACCACAGCTTTCAGGAAAACATATAAAAAAATATGGCGCTCTTGATCCCGAAACGATGTAAGCTATAGAAAACAGATATAATCAATAATTACGAAAACAAAATCCATTTCTATTTAGAGTGTAATATTTTTTCAAGACTAGCTTATTGGCTTTAATTTGATATGCCGATCATCTGAGTCGGTCCAGTAGATCAAAAGTTATGATTTTTTGTAGTGGAAAAAATGGGAAATTATTTTTCGGACCATCGATTATCTTTGAAAAATAATAACTCAAAAACGGAAAAAACGCCTCCCTGGTTTCGAGATATGTTATGTGTAAAATTCTCAGCTTTCCAAAAAAAAATGATATAGCGCCTTTGGTCCCGAGACCATGAAAACTATAAAAAACAAATACAATAATTAATAACAAAGCCAAAATTAAAATTTTGTGCAACTCCAGTATTTTTTCAAAAAAGATCCGCTAATTGTCTTTAGTTTGATACGTCGATCATTTAAATCGGCTCAGTAGTTCAAAAGTTATGAATTTTTGAAAAACGTGGAAAAATTTGATTTTTCGGACCACCCTAAAATGGAAAAACATATACACAATATTCTGTAAAATACAGAATATTCTGTATATGTGGCAACCCTTCTCGAACGTTACGGCGATTATGTAGACAAATAGAAAATAATACGTAGATTACGAAAATCACCTTGTCATCAAAATCAACTTTATTTTTCCGCGATTTCTGAGGCACTGAAACTTATTTTTTGAACAACCCTCGTATACAATTTTATGATGAAGTCGCCATATCCGAATATTTTTGATACTTCATGATCGTCACAATTTAAGGGATAGGTTCAGATGGCCGTACATTGTATTCAACACTCTTTGACAGATAATTTTTCGTTTTGTTTTTATCTGCCCGTTGATTTTATAAGTAAATGTTTTTGTTTAATTCATGTGTTTTCAAAACATCCTGGTACCAACACTAGTATTTATCTTGTCAGAAACAAGGATTGGTTTGAAAAGAAATGACAACTAATAATTATTTTAAACCCTTACGTTAACACTCCACAACTAACAATACAGACCAATACAAAACCTCTGTTTTCAAGCATCGAAAATTAGGAAAAAGTTTGGCCTGACCCAAACAATAGATTCAACTGACAAAAAACGAAAAAGCGCATAATGATATCTCTTTTAACAGAATACAACAAGTAATCAAACGTTTGCTGAAAACAACACAAATATTATTGTTGAGGTGAAATTAATTCATAGTTACTATTACGATGCATTTTTAGAAATTGGAGCAAATTTGTCTAGTGATATAGCAGAGAAAATCGCTAATTCTTTCAAATATTTTTCTGATTGGAATTATTCAACTGGAAGTTCAACTGGAAGATCTGTTGAAATGCTTATTGTTGATTTGCGTGTTTTAGAGTTTCTGAAAGGAAACAAAACACAATCTTTGGAACTTCGGAAATGGCTAGACAGCATTCCGATTCAAACATGCACAATAAATTGCAGCCTATTCCATTGCAGAGGTTATCTAGACAGAGCATTGACCGGTGCTGGCTGGATTAGCTCTTGAAACCTGGCTTTTATCTGAGAGTTGAGAAAAAAAAGCTATGATAATAATCACAATGTGTCCTTTCCACCCGCAATAGTTCGGATCAAAGGAATCATTATGCTGAGTAGTTTTTGTTGTGTTCAGCGTTTGTCACTCGAAAATTTTGAAAGTCTGTGCATTGAAGTTTCCACTGTTTGTGTCTGATGATCATTGTTCCTTCGGGTGGAAAGCTCCATCTTTTGAAATTCACCTGTTCATCAACCCGACATAAAAACAAAGTTAGGAGCGTTTTGAAGAATGGACGCAGCCACTATGTTGAAGCATAACCCCCCGAAAAGTGAAAACATAAAAAGAAAATTTTACTTGTTTCCGCCCGGGATCGAACCGGGGGCCTTCCGCGTGTTAGGCGGATGTGATAACCACTACACCACGGAAACAGATGGAGATTTGTTGTGAGACAAGCGTATTTGAACGATGTAGTTGAACTTATTTTGAACTGTTATTCATTGATGCTACTGCTGCAGTCGCGTCAACAATAGCATCTGTTTTATCGGCCTACGTTGAAGCTCGGAATCACGGAATACCCGTATAGCTCGCGGGAGATAAAAACATTTGTGACAGCATCTCACTATTTATGTCACTTAGGGGAGGAGAAAGCAACATAAGAAGAGTTATAAATGCAGCTGCTGCTAGTTGTATGATCGTGCGTTTCTCACGACCAATGCGCCAATACAGAAATATTTTACATGATATTAAATGACATTCGTTTAGGACACCCACAAAATATTGGCAAAACATTTCGCATTAGCTTAGCATAAATGGCATAATATACCAGATTGAGAAGCGTTTGTGGAAAACGAGCCGACGTTTCAATAAGGAGCAATTTTGCTGGTTTCATAACGAATTGTAGCATTTTTGAATAATTGGTTTATCAGTAGAGTTACAAAAAATTATAAATTCGATGCACGTAATGGAGTTTACATTTTTTATACCGTATGAGAAGCTTATGAGGACTTTCTCAGAGAAAGGATGTAGTTGAAATGCACAGGAATCACAAATCAATGCTTTAAAAGTTCGGATATTGTGCTTGCATTTTACTCCACAGCGTAAGTGGGTCATTGAGTAAAAATGACTATCTAAACACCCCAAAAGACAGTGGAGACCACCGTGAGGAGCTCTCGAAACCTATTTTTTTTTAATCAGGGATCAATAAGCGCTATCCCAAAGTGATTTTTTTCAACTTCATTAGAGTATTTTCAAGATTTGCGCCATATTTGCAACTGATAGAAGCTCAGCAGTTTCAAGCTGCATTATCGTATTTCTCTAAAATACATAGAAAGTTCCAACTGAATACATGTATATTATCAACAAGTCATGTGTTGTTTCAAAAAAACTATCAGGTTATCAATGAGTTTTGTCGTTCGACAAGAAACGCCGTTGTCAAGTTTTTTTTTTTGAAAACTACATTTTCTGAACACAAGAACTTCGATGTATTTTAGGGTTTAGATATCCATCAGGAAAGTGTTAGCATTAGGATCCAGAAAGAATTTGGTTCGTGGATCACCTCGAAGCTGTGAAAATGATACACTCAGATTTATATTGTAACATCACAGAGCTTTCTGTAAAAATTTGTTTGAAAAGACTTACTCACAGAAAAGAAACATTTCTTCAAGACAATGCATCTTTCGGGTATGAACATACATCTACTTGGTAACATGGATGATGTTTTCGGAACATTGAGCAATTTCGAAACATAAAGAAACATAAAAGAATTCCGTTGCGTGCGGACTTCCAACACGAGTCTTGAATATTGGCTTTCTTTTTAACATCATCTAATGCAGTTCTACCAATTCTCTAGTCACTCTTCCGCTGGCATTTTTTGGTGTGAAATTAAGAATTTGATAAGAAGGGCTGATGTGACGTTGTTCTGAATTGCGGTTATAATTACTGAAAGTGGTTCGTCTCATGAACTCATACAAACCTTTTTAAATGAGCTAATTTTCCAGACTATTTCTATAGAGTTTCGGATAAATTAATCAAAACAAAATGTTCGCTCGCCTCGATTATTAGTTAGCAGATATTAATCATCGATTCATCGAACAATTTTCCAACAGCGCTATTTGTAACGATGAGCCTTAAATGCAAATTTGACTGCCATACAAATGAAACATAAATTTCTGCATTACTCAGAAATTAGTCAAGCAAACGAAACTAAAGCTGGCATGTGAAGGTTTTAGGATGCAATAAATGTTTCTATGGACACCCCTTCCCCCTCTCTAAGGAGGGGGCTGCCATACAAATGAAACATAAATTTCTGCATTACTCAGTAATTAATCAAGCAAACGAAACCAAAGTTGGCATGTGAAGGTTTTAGGGTACGTAAAATGATTCTATGGTGGTTAGACACTCCTCCCTCTCTCTTAGGGGGGGCTGCCAAATTAATGAAGCATAAATATCTGCATAACTCAAGAACTAATCAAGCAAACAGAACCAAAGTTAGCATGCGAGGGTTTTAAGGTGCAATAAATGTTTCTATGGTAGTTAGACACTTTTCCCCCTCTCTAAGGAGGGACTGCCATACAAATGAAACATAAATTTCTGCATTACTCGGAAATTAGAAACTCTGTGTTGGGTGCTATTTACCTTCAAAATCCCCAAAAAAGGGAATATTTTGAAGAAAGCCTAAATTATGAATGGAGCAATAAGATGGCAGTAAACTCAAGTAATTAGAAATGCAACATCTACATGAGAATTCGAACATCTTCGTTCAAAAATGGTAATTTTTAAAGCCGGACAAACCATGATCGTAATTTTTCTATGGAGAAAATCGGCAAAATAAACATGAAAATTTGAACGCCTTATGTTGTATTACCAACTAGAGTCTTGGAGCTTTTCAACAAACCCAAACTCGTCTTGATTGCATGTAATTTTCATGAAGAAAAATCGATTTGCATTTACTAGTTGCGCGAACACACCTAAAATCGTACAAACCAACATCATTTACCCTATATCCCTTTTTCCTTTCAAATTTTCCATGTCTTCTTTTGTTGATATTGTTGGTTTTATGCCTGGATATTTACCAAAAAAGATAATTATGCATCGGCCGGGAATCGAACCCGGGCCGCCCGCGTGGCAGGCGAGCATTCTACCACTGAACCACCGATGCTTGCGAATGTTTTCCTCCAACACCGTCAGGAGGCAGATGAGTTTTTAATTAAGATACGAAAGAAGAAGGTCAAATGCAACCCAAATATAGCTCGGTACTTCTTCAATGAGAGACTCTTCCGGTGGAATTTGATACGATGCGGGATGTGCACACTATACATACTCGTGCTCCCTAATTATGCTCCGAGCAGCTGGCTGATACCGGGGAATTAATTAAAACAAGCGAAAATTGATTAAATGTTGTGTGCTGGCTTTCCGCCGTCCGCTTTGGTAGAGGGGGAATGAAGTGTTACACTTTTATCACCACCGAACTAATTGAAGACAGCAACCGGAAGTGTAGGGTTAAATTTTTGCATGGTTCCGTCGCAAACGCTAATTTTCTCGGTGCATTCTCACTCGCCCGATCGTATTTCGCTTGACGACGGCAGCACGTGCTCTGGGTTCTACGAAACTGGTTCCTTGTAAATTCAGAATGATTATAAGGGGTGATTTTCTTGATGATTGTTTTTTCAGTGCACTGTTTTTGACAGAATACGCGTGACTCGTACCATGTGTCAAAATTAAAGATGTGTAGTTTTCATTGTCATTTAATTATGGAAAGACTTACAAACGCTTCCTTCACCATTCCGTGCTGGTTTTTCGTCATTGTTTCTGATGACTTCCCGCACCCTGTTTGGCACAGAATCGCCCAGCTTTTGACAAGTGCTGGTTGTGTCCAAGATACGACCGCATTGTTGACGTCGAACTACGCTGTTATTTTATATAAGTCGCTTGTTTATACCATAGGATAGTATTCTATAAATCTGTAAAATTTGAGAAACAACTGCTTAGTAGAATAATCTCTAAAATGTTTTTTTCATTGTAGAATCAGTTGACGATAATTAATTGATGAGTCATTCATGCCCTCGCAGCACAATACACTAGCTGATCGTATGTCGCAATTTATTTCATGTCAATGCATTGAAAATTTACCTCGAACGCTATTCCGGTGGCCTTTTTCGCAATTGACATATACTCGGCTATAGTCGATTATATACATGTTGCACCAGCACCATTATTCCACATCTCTTAACTACATCAATATATCTTTGGCACAACAAGGAAACAACAACAATGACAACAACAGTATCAAATATAATGTTACATGTTATTTAGTATTTCCTCAGTGGAATCGCACCTCTAGGCATCGTTCGTACAACGTAAACCAAGCGCCAAACAAGCGTTCGCCATAGCATGTATACGGAGCCATACACAGGCGGCTTGAAAATACTAGGAATATAAACACTCCTCATCATTTTGCGCTATTCTCAAAAGAAATGCCTCTGTTAATATTACTGGCCTCGAAAAAAGTTGCATTACTTTCTTATGCACGAGATAAGCGTAACCTAATCACATACAAAATTCCAGAACGACATTTACTTTTTTGGTGACTAAACAAGCGCCTTCACCACCAGCGGGGGAGCTTGATTTTGGTTGCTGCCTGGGTAACGGCGTTTATATTTTCGACCGACGCGCCGAAGTCGCCTACTTCGCTGTTTTTCAATGCGGTGTCACACTCGCGAAGGGTCGGTTCAGTGCGAGCGGTTTTCACAGCCGGGTGCTATGATTGATGCTATAGGATCGTTAGCAAAATCTCAAGCAGAACTGTCAGTGGGATACCCAATTCATATGAAAACAAAGGGAAAATGTCAGTGGGATACCCGATATGTTGGCTCCTGTTAGTTCAATGGGGGTTCTCTAAAGACGTCACCCGGCTGGGTTTTCACTTCACCATGATTAGATGACGCTTGCCTCGACATTTTATTGCCCCTGGCAATGCGTTTGTTTTTTGCTGGGCTCGAGCCTGCCTCCTCTTCTTCTTGCTCATCACACACTACGCGAAGCGTCCAATTTATGACGCAGAAAGTAAAACACACGGTACAAATAACGCGAAAAACGAACTGGAAAAACTACACGACGATATCCAAGTTGAATTACCACTGGTGGGGTGCAATCTTAGATCGAAGCGCAGCGAAAGCAAAGTGAACTGGATTGCTCAACAGTCCGATGCCGAATGAAAGTTTGCCTCAGCGATATCCACTGTTTATACTCTAGGCAAGTATTCCCCTTAATTCTTCTTCTTTTTCTTTGTTCACGAAGACTTTAAATCCTACGATTTCCCCTTCGTTGCTCGTTATTGACAGCTCTGTTCGGGAAAGCACACAAACGGACAGAACAAATGTATGGGAAAATGGAAACGCTTAAAGTTTTCATGTATTTTAACCCTTTACAAACCAGTAGATTCTAATGTATAACATATTAAACAAATCTTAGGGAATTTCCGATTCGTTTAGTATCTAAATCGCCAAAATCCGTCCGCGGCAAAAATAGTTATTAACGTTAACTTTATTTCATAAAAACGTGACCTGTTTTCTGATTTGACACCCTTATAAAGACGTAGTTCTACGTCAAAATTATACATTGGCGCAAATCGCTACAAATCGCTAGGTGATTAATGACTGCAAAGAAGCGAAGACTACATCCTAAGTCCCACAAGTCCTATTCATTTGCTAATCAAACTGTATAAAACTGCGAGATCTAGCAGCGAGGGGCAGTCAGTCTTTTTCGAGCCATTGATCAGTAGGCGTTTTTTATATACCTTCATTTCAGAGAGTTTTAGCCTTCTGGGCAGGTGTATGACACGATTATCGCTATCTCACTCTACCTACCGTCACCGCCTATCTCACTATCCCTCTGCTGTAAAAGTTCATCATCGACATCACGATATGTCAGATGGTGGTAAATTGGTAATTCGCGATGACGTCGACGTCTGGTGGCGACTTCAAGTTAGAGGCATAATTTGGGTCCCAAAATCGTTAGTGTAATCTCTACCAGATTAGAAGACACGGAGTCGGTTTTCAAATTTTAAAATTTGAATGAAAATTTTCACATTATGTTATTTAATTATTGGAAACACGTATTTCTGACTTCCATTCAACCATATGGTCATACAATTCCAACAATGTTGCTGATTTTTTTCTTTATTATTTAAAGTTGTCTTCATAAACAATTTTCGTATGAGACTTTTTCCCCACCTGCAAACAAAAATGTTTTTAATTTAAACAGAATACTAATTTGATATGGAAAAGCTATTTTTCATTCATAATTTTAATTTTGAAAACGTTCACTCCGACTGAAAATCAGCTGTTCTTTGACGCTCCCCTAAACTAGTAAATGAAGCTCACTGCCGTCAACGCGGATCGCTGTTTTGAAGAAAACAAGTACTTCTGACGTGTGAGATGTTGGCTCCAAAAACATGGCGGGTGCCATACGGCTGCTTCTGGGCTAATTCGTCTCAGCGTAGTAGGCATTGTTATCACTTACAGGCTCTCCGTCACAATGTAACGGTCGCCATGTAACGTTTGGATATTTCGGATTTTTGATTTGTACGCATCTTCCTTGGATGGTGGTTAAAACAGTAATAATCTTTATTCATTTCGTTTAGTTCCAATATATCACTCTTCATTGAATGGTAAGGTACCTAAATAAGCATCGACCGATTGTCGCCTGCTGATGCGTGAGATTGGAGAGTCAATATAATTCATGAGAAATTGACACTTCACTGCTCATGAGCATGAACTTACAAATTCATTCTAATTAACATATCGTCATCCAATAATGAAACTACTGCATTTTAAGAAGCAGCTTATTCACGCTGGCTGAATATCTTGCTGCTCTCTTTTCACGCTCAATGAAGAAGACTCTCTCGTGCACGCTCCTCTCACTTCACGTTCAGTCGTTTCATTATTCACACCGAAGCGAAGTTTTCAATCGTCATACACAGAGCGAATTTTAATGTTTATAATTATTTACTCAGTCTAACTAATGATAACTACGAGGTGAGGTGTTGTGCAGTAGACCACCTATCCTTGGTGTTGGTGTAGTGGTAAACGCGATTCCTATGCCCTCGTATGTCTCTTTTGACAATTTTTTTAGAACGATCCGGAACATCCCATTTTGGTGAATGGTATGGCATTTCCGCATGCGAAATGAAACTCTTTGCAGTTTCATACCTCAATGAAAGCTTCTTTTCTCAAAAATCCAAAATACCTCAATGAAAGCTTCTGCTCTCAAAAAAATCAAAAATCTAGTTTCGAGAATGGTAAGCTCTGGTCCGGACCTGGCACCATGTGATGATTATATATGGTGGATGATATTCTTGTATATAGTGAAAAATTCGCTTGTAAAAATCGACTGTCCCAGTTTTTTTAACAAGGATAAGATTTTCTTATAGGAGAGACAGAATGGAATTAGCTTTAAAATTTCATCGAGCTACAGAACAAACGGTACACATTTGACTTGAATAGGAATAAAACTGAATAAAGTCTTGGAGTTTTAATCAAAAATAATGGATGCCCCTTTCCCCCCACCTATTCTAAATATGCATAATTTTCTTCCACAGATATGCTCTCACCGTCACGCACGCTTCCCCAATCCTCTGTTCAACTGCAGCAGTCCTCGCACCACTCGCAATCTCAGCAGCAGCAGCAGCAACAGCAGAGGCCAGCAAGCCGACGCAGCGCTTCATCCGGATCCGATTTGCTGCAAACGAAGCTGCGGAAGCTGCTGAACACCGCCGACAGCAAAGAGACAATAATTCCCTCAGACGTAGCCCTCAATTCTAAATACGGCCCGCAGTCGCTGGAGAGCAGATATCTCGGCGGGGCAGGCCTATCCAGCAACGACTGTATGAACAAAATTGGTTACGTTCAGCCTCCCAAGAACTACCAACAGCAGCTCACCGTGCACCCGGAGCAACCAAGCGATGTGTCGGTGTTCTTTCCTAGTGCGTTCCTATCGCCCCAGTCACTGCCACCGCATCCGGTAGGGGACGATGATCTCTACTTGTACAGCGTTCACGACAGCCTGGTGCTGACCGACGATTACCACGCGATCAGTCCACCGGCGGAGTACGCCGAGAACAGCGCTTCACCCGAGAAGCACAGCAACAGCCACAGGTAAGCGGACGGGAGACACCACAAACTATCCAAAAACTAATGCTTGTTCTTTTGATTGCAGTCGCTACAATTACCAACGCTCGTATTCGCATTCTCAAGCGGTAGTTCGCCAGGATGAGTCGGACTACTCGACCACTCAGTCGTACAACATCAACAGTCACAAATCACTTCCGGATCTACACTCCCAAATTAGTCGTCACTCGCCCCATTCGGAAGCCCTCAGCTGCTGCAGCCGCGGCAATCGTTCCAATCGCTCTGGCAGTTCTTTCAATCGTGACTCGGGAGGTTCCTCCGGGCACTACACCCATCACAGCGAACCGTGCTGTAAGCAACAACAGCAGCAGCAACAGCAACAACAACATCAACAGCAACAGAAGGACGCAATGATGATTGGTGGAACAGCAGACTATCGACGGGACAGTGGTTCATCAACGCAGCACAGTGGAAACTCGTACTATGCCTACGGGATTCCACCCTTGCGCTACGATTGTATCGAATGTCGTGCGAAAATTCGCGAGGAAGCTGATTGTTTGCTGAACTTCACAACACCGGAGGTTCCCGAGGCCTTCCAGGATGACTACAGCGAAAAGCAGAAACAGCAAAAATACTACGACGACGTTCGAGATCGGAGTTCCACAATTCGCAAATACTACAAATCTGCAGGACCAATGTCGCCGCTCTCGCCTGTATCCCCACTGTCTCCACAAGATCAACAACTAGATCTGAGCCCTCCGCTGGGAACGTTCAAGCGTCAGAAATGCCTTCGGTTCAAGAATCGCGGCCGTCAATCGGCAATCAGTAACCCCAACTCTCGCTGCGGGGACGGTCGTGGTAGTTCCGGTGGGGACGAAGATCGTCGACCTATTCTCCGGTCCAAGAGTGACATTAGCGATCGCTACTGGAATCGTCTAGCGGAACGCAGCGAGCGGGATCGAGAACGTGACCGCGAGAGGGAGCAACAGAAGCTGCTCGAGAAGCAACGGTCCCGCTCGGACAGTCTAACCCAGCTGGAGCATTTCTTCGACCGATTGGGACTAAACGACGAAACGTATGAACGATATATTGCTCCGTGCAAGGTGCGCAAGGCACCCAACTACAAAGCCAGCTCCGGCAGTGACATGCACCGTCTATCCGCCGACGACCCCATCGATTCGGATGAATCGAGCGCTGTGTTCTTCTCGGACGTTAGCACCATCGATTCGACTCGACTACCGGACAGTACCGAAACGAGTGCCGAGCAGCTGCAGCAGCAACAACAACAACAACAACAACAACAGCATCAGCAGCAGCAGCAACAGCAGCAAACCCTTCCGGGACAAATCGGTGGACAGTTGAACAGTTTGAACAATCCAGCCTTGTACCGACCGAGCGAACCACCGTCGATCATCGAACGCAACGCGCGCATCATCAAGTGGCTGTGCAACTGCAAGAAAATGCAGTTGACATAAGGCTGACAAAGCGGCGGGCGGCAATCGATGAAGGGTGCTGGTTTCTCCTCCAAATTGGTTCGTTTCAGGACCTTCGACGGTAACCTTTGAGGTGTGGATTCCGTTGTTTCAAACGAATTTCATCGGAAGCGAAACCAGTCGCCGGTAATCGACTCTTGCCGAGACTTCCGCCGGTAAACCAGTATAGCTGAGCAACTTCTACATATTGCAAATGTAGTTCGTTATTAGGCGTAACGAAACTCGGAATAGGAGGGGGTGTAGTGCTACTGATTCATTGGAATACGCAATAGCGGACAGAATAACCAAAGAAAGAAGCTACGTCTTATTGTTGTTTTAACAGAGGTTTTAGAACAGTGATACGAAATCGGATACAGGAATAGTTGTGGATGGGCGCGAATCACAGATCCAAACTAAATGAACAGCGAGTACACAGTAAATCAAAACCAATTGAATATTGACATTCATTAGTGCTAGAGATCTAGAAAAAAAATCAAATACTAATATACGCTAAGAAAACTTACGATCAAATCTCGCCCCCAACAGTAGTGAACCAACGAGTGTCGAATAGTTAATCCTCTTTCGTCGTTTGAAACAAGAACACACATAGCCGTTCAGTGTCAGTGTCCTCCGTTTCCGTTCTAGTGGTGTGAAATAGTTTCACCGACGGTAAATTCCTCAAAGCTCGCGTGTTCCACGATAGAATTTTTCGAACGAACTTGATTAGAAAATGTATCATGGATTGCATAACCAATTCATGATCCATATTCATTTGCGAATAGTTATTACACGAAGATTAAACATATTTCCGGTGCCAGCGAGAAGTAATTGATTCGACACCGAAAGCGATCATGACGTTCTAGTTCGCCTGCTAGTGTGTCATGAAACGTTAACCGAAGCAGAGTTCTATCGTATTCGTTTGTGTCATGATTCGTAGCATATATCAACAAACGAATGCCACTGGGGGAAATGAATTCTGCAAGATCATATTTGAACAAACGAAATTGAGTTATTCAGTGGAACGTTAAAATATTCGATCGAACTAGAAAGTTTCTGAAGTTTGAAGTTTGTTTAGCAATGTGAGTATTACTTGGGGTGATTTTTCAAACTCAGTGTATGATTTGGAAGCGTTTCTTGAAAGTCGTACTGTATCGTTCAGGTTAAAATTTCAGCTGCTTTCATAATGTCCACTGAATCTTGGTATGTCTAGCGAAAGCTCTCTCTCCAAAACATCGTCGTAGACATTTGTAAGCTAGAGAATCGATTTTTCAGTTCGCTGTCAGATGCTGACATGTGTCGAGCTTGAATTGTGCAAAAAATTTTGGCTTCTTCCTTAAACGATTTTGATCGCATTTTTAATTCCCGTCGAAAACCATCGATTCACTTCAACATGTTTCTCCTACATCGTTATAGCGGTTCTTCGGCTTTCGACTAGACTGTTCTTTTCAATAGCAAGAAAAAATAGCAGTGCACTGAGTCTGGTCACAACCTCACCCAGAAATAATCCCTTAGTTTACAAACATTTCTACGCTTTATTTCACTTAGTACTTCAGAGTACAGATGATTCAGATCTCTGAAACCACAAACTGCTGGTAAAATGGACCGTGAGCTTGATCTAGTATTCGAGTTCTCATTCGAGTTTCCCATTCAAAAATAAAAAAAAGAAAGATTTATTTACATGAACTTTTCAATAGTGAGGTTTGTCACTGAACAATCGCCAATCGCTGACGAGTGAAGTTCATTCAAAATCTTGAAGATTTTTAGAAGGAAGGAAGGTATTGAATTAAAGAGACTTTAAACTCTGAGAGTTCATTCGTCTCTTAAACTTTTAGAAACAATTTACAGTTAGTTACCTTTAATTTGACATCTAGCTAATTGGACAGACCTGTAATGCGACACGAATAATTGAACATTTTTGTAAACACCGAGTTTGGGACCCAAATTATGGACCCAGATTGAAAGTCGCCACTGTACCACTGTCAGCGTGAATGTCCAATAACTGGTCACAATCAAGGCGCTTGTATAAATGTATAACAAGTGAAGCAACATCATCACTTCATAGAGAAGGGGATTACGGTTTGTGGAGCGGGGGTTGTTTGTTTTGTTATTGCTAGGATACGCCATTTTTGTATTTTCACATGCAAGAGTAGTGGATGAACTGGATGAGAATGAAATTCTACAAAATCATCCCGTCTTTTTCACATAAATTCGCGAAAAGTAGGCATCGTTCGAATAAGCGTCGCAGCAGTTTGTAGAGAGCCGCCAGCAGCGTTCTGATGCTGTTTGTAAACAATACCGACAGCAATTCCAATATGGCTGAAAGTGCATTCCATATGATTGTTTCACCTGGTATATATAGAGGCGCCTTGGTCACAATCACCCCTCTGTGGATGAAACTGGGGCAGACCGCCCACTTTGCCCCCCGTACACTACACCACTGAGTTACTCGAACGATTTTCCTGAACTCACTTCGATATAAGCACAAAACGTATATACTTCAAGTAAGACCATCACATACTGGAATCATATGACGCTCAACGTGAAGGGGTACCCCGTTGATATTTGTTCACACGACCTGGTGGATTCGATAGACACTCGATTCAATCAACCGAACTTGACCAGCATTGTTAGTGACTCCTCGACCCTATCGCTCAATATTTCGGCAATAAAGAGTGTATCGAAAAGTAGTCTTAAACTTTCAAACATCAAAATAAAATCGAAAACGTTCAGAAAGTGTTTACAAAAGTGAATTTTATTGAAGAATATTAAGTTTAGATAGTAATGAAATCAAAAAAAGTCACAGGAGGGTTGTGTCTTAGACACGACCGCATAGTTGACGTAGGATTCCGTTAGGCTATCTGTTCATTTTCGATATGTTTGATGAATTAAACTCGTTGATAATGATTTGGAGGCCCTGAAAAGAGCCGTTTTGTTTGGTTGTTGGGTATTGTTTGTTCACTCCACCAGTGTTTACAACCGAGTGATGATGACAGAAGGATGATAATTAGTCGTTAGATGGTGCGTAACAGATAAAAGATGCCGAAGTGGAATGAGATATGATGAAAACCGCCCTGTGACCGTAGACGAGATGCCTCCTGTGTTACGTATGGATGGAATAAAGAAAAAAAAACTCATCAATGTAATATAAAATAATTATCAATACCGAACACAATTAACAATTTTTCTCATCAGTAAAAACATGTACATTAATATAGAGAAAACATATCTGAAATGGGAAAGTTAATTTCCTTTTATATTTTTTTCTATCTGAGTGTTTATTCAAACCAATGCGAATTTTAATTGAACTAACAACACCTAATACTATATGTAAAGCATATGGGAAATCACTTTTTCGAATATTTCTTCACATTTCCAACTTTTATCGCCATATGAACTTTCATTGGGTGAAAATGAACACAACAGGAACACATCTTGGTTTCTATTTATGAAAATTGAAGTAAATCGTTTCATATATCAAGTCATTTTTAACACACATGCTACCATATACAATTTTACACTTACACATGTGCTAAATTTTTCACAATATACGATCGGTTATTGATATGAAATTTCACGAAGTAACCAACATTAAAGTTTAAAATTTAAATTTCATTTGCTAGAATTAATCGTATCACTCACCTACTTGCAATATAAACAATCCCCTCCCCCCTTGCATATATTTGCAATGCCGATTTCCCCCGGGCAGCTTGGTTTAGATGTCTCTGTTAGGGAACACATTTCGGTGGGAACAAAAGCTCCCCCTACTTTTATGTATTTGCAATGCCGATTTCCCCCAGGCAGCTTGTTTTGATGCCTCTGTTAGGGAACCACCGCATGTATCGTCAATTTCGACTAATCAGATGTGGGTACTTTCGTTAGGGTAGGGGTTGAGATTTTTCAATTCTTCGATAATTAGTTTCATGACATATATTATTTTATTCAATATAAAAAATTGTTATGGAGTGTCGAAATCGATGGACGCAAAAATTTCATCAATTCATCATAAAATGACTGAGCGATACGCATTTGAAATTGGACAATTTTCAAGATGTGCTCGATTTTTGATTTTCAATTTGTACCCCAATATGTTCCCGAAAGACGTAATCCTACGCCAAAATCTAGCCCATTGTTGGTTTGTTTCGTCATCCATGAGAATGCACTGGTTAGGATTGTTCAAAATACGCGCATATAGTTTTCCAGCTCGTGTTTTAGCGCGATCTTGCTGCTCTGGCATTTGTTTGGCCACCTTTTGCTTTTTATAGGTCTTTAGACCATGTATCTGTTTGGTCCGCTGTATCATTCCAACACCGATTTTGAACTTCTTGGCCAAATCATTAATAGATGCACCTGTTCTTCTGAATATAATTTACAACTTTTCGGTCCAATACAGGACACACTCATTACCAAACTTTGCGACTAACTTTGATTTTTTTTTGTTATTTTGTGGTATGTAACACTCTTTTCGGTGCACCAATTGTGCAGAATTTTCTTTTTTTGTTTCCAAATCAATCCGCGACTAACTGACTTGTATTTCGATTTTTGACATGTAAACAAAGCATGCTCTGATTACACGACAATGAAAGTTCACCCGTTTGTGTGTAATAACGTGTTGAATGTTTAAGATTACTTTTCGATACACTCCACAGTGTAAAACATGGCATCGTCAACGTCTACTCGCGTAGCTGTTTTAGCTCTCTCTAGCTATCCCTGACCGGCTTATACCGCTGGACGGGACATCTTGTTCGATCGGGAAATTCCCATTCACTGGAATCGGTACCAGTATGTACCAGGTACCAGGATGTTGAATAGTCTTCGAGAAAATCGTGTTGATGCTCACTGTTTTGAGTGTGTCGAATTTCAGAACCAATACTTACTGCTAGAGCCATCTATCGACAAACAGTGGGAACTCAGTTGCACACCTAAGGCCGTCTACACATTAGGCAACAGCAACCCGATCTATGTTGGCGATGTCAATCGCATCGCCAACTCAGCTCTGCACATTGAGACAACTCGAACGCGATGAATTCGTTAAGTTTTTATCCGTCATCATAAACTGCCTAATCGCTGGCAGAGATGCCATTTATTTAACTGCCGAAAAAATCATACGGAGAGCAAATTATGAAAAATTGGTTTGAAAAAAACTACTTTACTTGGGATTTTTCTTGACACCAGGCAAAGAAAAAATAAATAAAAACTTAATTTCACAAATCATCGAATCAAATTGAATGCATACGCGGCTTCTTAAAACTACAATAGAATCAAAAGGGCACATTTGAAATACAATTTACACTATAGTAGAAAAAAAATCTGCTTATCTGGCATTCCTGGATGTACTTTTTTCGAAGGTGTTTCATCTCATAAATCAAACAATAATACCATTTTTATTTAATATTCCTTCGTGTGTACAATAGATTTCAGAATTTCTTTTGGGTTCTGCTTTTTTTCTAAATTCTAAATATTTCTAAAAAATGGATGTATATATTTATTTTTCGTTGGAGTAATACCACAAACCAGCAAACAATATTTACAAACATAAAGAAATCATTGAAATAAGAATACAGCCGAAAAGAATTATATAAAGAAAACAGAAAAATTTTCAACAATTCATCTAAAGAATGATTTATGTATACACTAACGCTAAATATGAAAAATTCTCCTAGGGGTCACATATTCGCAGACCGCACCTTCGCACATGGTACAATCGAGAATCAGGGATGATAACGGTTTCCCGGGAAATCTGACCAGAATTATCCAATCTTAGGCTATCTGTTGGTATTTGTTGAATCATTATTATAACCGACGGCATCAAGCTAAAGGTGACATATTTACCTAACATACTTATTTCGGCTCGCTGATAACAACAGACAGCAACAATTGCTGTTAACTTGGAAAAAACACATCCAGCGGATTCTGTGCTTCTTGCTCGATCTCCAATATTATACGCATCCTTGACCAATTCAGCACTCTTCCCGGACGGTATATCAAGAGAACTTGCATATTGATGGCATTTCCTAACGTCAAACGAATATATATTATATATAAACTAAACCAAAGTAGCAAAATACTTACATCTCGTTCGTTCATAGAAACAGATGCGCCAATATTGTAAACACTGTTTTGCATCACCACTGACAGATATTGAAATTCAATGAACGCAGAAATCAAAACGTCAACAACAGCAATTGAACGAAAAAGTTGTCGACACAAATCGCGTGCGACTCGACATGCTAGGTTGAATCGAAAAAGTTGGTCCGACCTAAGTTGCCAGTTGCCTAGTGTGTATGCTCTCATTTGATTACACATGCTCTCATCTTATTTGACATATTCGTTAAGTTGCTTTCCAACTTAGGTTGCCTAGTGTGTAGATGGCCTAATACAACAATTCGAGTGAGCTTCGAGCTCGGAAAGATGTACCTCTTAAACAGGATTCTGAATTATGCCGAAAGTCTCCACAAATTGATTCACATCAGTGCTGTGTTCCCTTTTATTTCGGTCGAAAAAAGCTCATCAAGCGGATATTTTCAAACATTGTGAGATTCCAAAAAACCGCACTTGCTCATTGCGGCGTTATACCAAACTGCGTATACTGGAAAATGTCATAACTGGTTCTGATTTATTAATTTTTCCAGATTATGTGTACTCGTACATTTAAAAACATCGAAACTAGTTATTGATCTCATCAAAATTGAAAGTCATTTGATGGATCGTCTTTAATTTGAATGCTGTTTGGAATTGCGAGCTCCAGAATACATTTGGTGTGAGCGCATAAGAAAAAAATTAAATTCACAATAAGTACAAGAATCCGAGAGATGCATCGGAAAAGGAACGCTACGAAACGAAATGTCACGGAACTGACACTGAACTGAAACCTGTGGGTTGAATTTTAATCACTCTGTTTTGACATATAATCAAATATATTTGCATTATTTCGATCGTAAACACATTCAAGATATCTGTGGCATTTTATGTTTTCGGTTTGAAATTATGTTACGAATGAATATGTTGTAACCGCTTGCGTGTTATCCGTAGAATTTCACCGGAGATTATAACTGCAACTGAAGACGAGAAACCTTCAACTTTTTAAGCTGAGTTTCGTTCCAAACTCAAACTCATTCTCTTACAACCCCACCTTACCATCACGTAAGACACGGAGCAGTTCGTTGCGTCGCAAAGATCCCATTTCCTCTCAATGAAACTACTCTTCGACGCAACGACAACTGACTGGCCGTGAGTATTCAAACCCCGGAAAGAAAACTCTGTTTGAACGAAATTGACTTTTCGTCCGAATCTCATGCGATTCGACATCTTATGAAGCGAAAAAAATTAAATTGTTTAGGAATCATTTACTTTTGACTTGAGTGTTTAGATTTATTAGGAAACATGAAACAAATAAAGGTGTAACACGAAGTAGAGTACCTATATAAACATAATTTAAAGTACTATTTTCTAGTCTAATATATTATGGAAAAAAAAAACAGAATCAAATACCTAATTGATACAAGCATATTACTATCACATAATAATAAATCGAATTAATCTACTTACTAATTAGTTGGTAGAGGAAAAAGATAACAAACCCAAAACAACGCTGTTCAAATTAAACAAAAGAAAACAAATGTTCGTTAATACTCCGGAAATAATCTTCACATTTAACGATAAAGACGGAAACAAACAAAAAATATATAACGAATAAGCGTAGATACAATGATACAATGAAACACAAGCGACAAATTCTAACTTTTCCTTTCATTCGTTAAGTTGCTGAAAACATACATACGCCCAGCTAACGCTTACCCGTCTCAATAAACAACAGAATACCACATAGCTACGATTCGCAAACCTAGCCCCTCTAGCCCCTAGTAGACCAGCAATCTATCGTCAGTACCCAACCGATCAACTCAAGCAGAATGCTAGGAAATAAAATAGAAAGTGCTATGCAACGTAGAATCAGATGAAACCAATTTAAATCTAGCTGCAACACGCGTACTGTAGAACAACTTTAAAATACACCCACACATACACAAATAATAATCAAAGAATTAACAGCAGAAGAAAAACGAAAATAAATCAAAAACTACGATCAAAACTAAGCAAAATATTACCAAATGCAATAGCAATAATAACAAGTAAAACAAAACTTTCCCCCTTTGTAGCGGTTGCGCCGAAGAGAAATAAAACAAAGTAATGCAAACAAAACAAAGCAAAAGGTGAATACAATGTGGAATAATTTAATCAAAAACTACAACGTGGCAGATCTGTTTGGAATCGCATACAAACCGTAGCATACACACGCAGCATCATTATGAAGATCATAGGAAAAATCAATAAAAATGAACAAGTATAGAAACGTGACACGTGGCGGTATTTTTTTTCTCGTTTTCTAGCTATCCGAAATGTTATCAGAATACCTGGTATGTGATTTAAGTTCCGAGACGCAAACTGTATTTAATTATGAGGAGTTTCTACTACCTGGCATACTACTACTAGCTCATTCTATTAGGTTATACATCAATAACCCAAATTTTAGAGTACGAATAATTATTGGTTGGACCCTCAGAAGGGGAAAGGAGATTTCAGAGAAAAGTGAGAAGCATTCAGGAAAATAACCAATATAAAAATCTAAAGGGTGTGTCACATCAAATTGCATCACGGAAAAAACGCTGTAGAAATTCGCCCAGTAGACCGATCCTTTTGAAAATTTTAGACAGTAAAATAAAAACTATTAAACAACTTTTGGCATTTTCTTTTTATTCATACTTCGAGCCCAAGCCCGTATGCTCGCACCTTCCTCTTTACCCCGTCCATAAGGTTCTGTACAACGTCAGGTTGTAGTTTTTTTGAACAGAAATCCATTTTCTCTTGAAGTCCGCCTCCGATTTGACAACTTTTGGGTTCTTCCGGAGGGCCTGCTTCATAATCGCCCAATATTTCTCTATTGGACGAAGCTCCGGCGCGTTGGGCGGGTTCATTTCCTTTGGCACGAAGGTGACCCTGTTGGCTTCGTACCACTCCAACACGTCCTTTGAATAGTGGCACGAAGCGAGATCCGGCCAGAAGATGATCGGGTCCTCGTGCTGCTGCAATAGTGATAGTAAGCGCATCTGTAGGCACTCCTTAAGGTAAACCTGCCCGTTTACCGTGCCGGTCATCACGAAGGGGGCGCTCCGCTTTCCGCAAGAGCAGATCGCTTGCCACACCATGTACTTTTTGGCAAACTTAGATAGTTTCTGCTTGCTCGCATTTTTGCCAAAAATGACTTTTCCAAAAATTCAACACTTTTGAACTACTAAACCAATTCAGATGATCGACATATCAAATTAAAGCCAATCATCTGGTCTTTTTTGAAAAAATGCTATACCTGCAGAAAATTTGAATTCTGCTCTCGTTATTATTGATTGTATTCGTTTTTTACTGTTTTCATAGTCCCGGGACCAAGCTAAACAAATGAAACACAAATTTCTGCATTACTCGAGAATTAATCAAGCAATTGAAACCAAATTAGGCATATGGTAATTTAAAGGTGCAATAAATGTTTCTATGGTGGTTAGACACTCCACCCCCTGTCTAAGGGGCGGTTGCCATACAAATGAAACACACATTTCTGCATAACTCGAGATCTAATCAAGAAAATCGAACCAACTTTGGTATGTGGAGGTTTTTGGGAGCACGAAACTCCATAAACTTTCGTAGCATTATAAAATAATAACCGCAGTTATAAACAAGCGACTTAAATTAATCTACATCGTAGTTCTACGTCAACAATGCGGTTGTGTCTTGACCACAACCTCCTATATTTTTTTCTTATACGTTAAACCGTGCTGAATAGTTATTTTTCGTACAACTATCTTCATTTATAAGACTGGCCATTTCAACTTTATTGTTGTATTCAAGCGCGAAACACTAAAAAAAACTGAAATTCCAATGTTTCATAACTATAGAACCAGATGGAAAAACTCTCACTCCTTTACAAAATTAACGCCATTTTAATACGAATTACGATAAGTTTCTCATGCGTAGGTCATCTTTAGTTCTCAATCAGTTCAAATAACCCATTCGGGGTGGTTACGACCAAGCTGCGCCATGTTGTAATGGATATCTCGTTCTACGCAGAAGATACTGCTCGTTTAGGCTCCTCAAATCACTCATACTACTGGTAAGCTGCATCTACTATTCGTCCGATCACTCCTCATAAGTTCCTGACAGGATTTTGATTTGTTAAACAAGCTGACCAATTCAGAATCTGTAGCGCCTATTCATTAAACCATGCCATTACCTTCAAGATTTTATGAATTGATGCCAAATTACCCAATTATCACATTGTTTTTAATGCAAAAAAACGCACAGGAAGGTTGTGTCCGAGACACGACCGCATAGTTGACGTAGGATTCCGTTAGGCTATCTGTTGATTTTGGATATGTTTGATGAATTATTTCGTTAAAATCATTGATAATGATTTTGTGGCCCTGTAAAGGGCAATTTTGTTTGGTTGTTGGGTATTGTTTGTTCACTCCACCAGTGATTACGGAATGGTGATGACAGAAGTATGATAAACGGTCGTTGAGTGGTGCGTATCAGATAGAAGAAGCCGAAGTGGAATGAGATATGACAATACACGATCGGTCATTGATATGAAATTTCACGAAGCATTAAAGTTTGAAATTTCACGAACATTAAAGTTCCAAATTCAAATTTTATTTGCTAGAATTAATCGTATTACTCGGGGGAATTTTTATATAGCAAGTAAGGTGCAATCTAAAATGCCCCCAACTTGCATATATTGCAATGCTGATTTCCCTCGGGCACCTTGGTTTTGTTGTCTCTGTTAGGGAACATATTTCGGTGGCTCCCCCTACTTTCATGTATTTGCAATGTCGATTTCCCCCAGGCAGCTTGGTTTTGATGTCTCTGATAGGGAACCGCTGCATGTGTCGTCAATTTCGACCAATTAGAAGTGTATATTTCCGTTAGGATAGGGGTTGAGATTTTTCAATTGTTCGATAGTTAGTTTCATGACATATATTATTTTATTCAATATAAAAATTGTTATAGAGTGCCGAAATCGATTGACGCAAAAATTTCATCAATCCACCATGAAATGACTGAGCAATGCGCGTTTGAAATTGAACAATATTCACGGTGTGCTCGATTTTCGATTTTCAATTTGTACCCCAATATGTTCCCGAAAGACGTAATCCTACGTCAACAGCCGTAAATGATTCTAATAGCGAATTCGTTTTTAAAACTGAGTCAGTGCCAAACTGACTCTGTAATAAAAAAACGGAGGTAAATTATTCTCTTTCAGATCAGAAGAGCCAAGTGCGGTGTAAAAATATAAAAGTTTGAATGAAAATTTTTACTTCATATTGTTTGATTACATGTAGTTCTGACCAGAGTTGCAAAATTTCACATTCACTTTACTGACAGCGCAAGATATTGAGACAACATCAAAATCAACCACCAATTCCCCTGCAGTTCATGACAAATGAACCAAACTTAATTCCATGCAACCGACACTCAGTCACGTGGAACATTTGGTTTTTGCATTATTCCCCACACTCATTCGTTCCACTGTCTCACTGAGAATTTACGCCCGAAATTTTCATACGCATCTTCGATCAGCTGACAGTGGAAGGGAACAAAATTCCATACAAGGAAATAACATCTCACTGACACCGCGTCAGACGTTTAAACGCGTGTTCGTGTGTATGTTTTCCTGGTATGTTTCTAGCCCCGGTCCCATTTTTTGTGCCGCTTATTGCACACACATCGATGGGCAACAGCACATTTGAGTGCTGAGTTTATGGGTGTATGACCAACGAAAATTTCACCTGGACGCAATGAAAGGTGATATTTTCGGCTTGATTCACTGACATCGAGAATGAACTGATATTTCTGTTGATGGAACGAAAACTATATCAAAACAAACGAGATGGTGAGCCAGCGGTCATAGGCACAGCGGCACCGCGATAGAAAGATGTGACGAGTGTCGGTGGAGATATTTTGCACTGATAAAAATTGCTTTTGGATTTCAACATGTTCTTTCGAAATTTTGCATCCTTGGTTCTGACACTCTTCTTCTTCTTCAACGGCACTAACGTTCCCAGAGGAACTTCGCCGTCTCAACGTAGTATTACTTACGTCATTTTTATTAGTACTTAGTTGAGATTTCTATGCCAAATAACACGCCTTGAATGCATTCTGAGTGGCAAGCTCTAGAATACGCGTGATCACAGTGCAAGTCGGAGGAAATTTCTTTGACGAAAAATTCCCCCGACCAAACGGGAATCGAACCCGAACACCCGGTATGTTAGTTATGACGCTAACCACTCGGCCAAGGGAGCACGGTTCTGACACTCACTTAACCATTTGTCGAAGCATTTCCTGTTTGTTCCACAAATAATTGCTATTATAATATAAAATCATCATTAGACACAGTTTCGTTCAATATGTTTCTGCGATATCGGAAAAAAACCTCTTATTTCATCACATAAATTAAATATTCGATACGTTAAAATAAATTTCCATTCATAATTTTGATTTTGAAAGGAGGTTTATTCCACCTGAATATCCATCATTATTTTCGCCTCCCAATGAAAGCACACGTAGCTTAATGCCGTCCACTCGAATATACTCTTCAAAATCAGAATCCGAATTGCATTACGATTCCAATACAGTTGAATTTCACTCGTTGGGCTATCTTTAGTTGGGCTTCGATTTAGTTGGGCTCCCGTTCGTTGGGCTATAGCCCAACTAAATCGAAGACAAACGTCAATTCTGACAACGTAAAATTTTTTTCGAGGGGCTCGTGGATGGTGTTTTTAGGTTTAAAATAAATTTTAAATGAATCATTGAAATAAATAAAATCGAATATTATTCAACAAAAACAATATTTATTTTAAACGTTTCAAACAAAATTAAACAAACCACGTAAATTCATTTTCAACAAAATGGTAGAGTTCTTCAACATGCTCGTTTTAGCCATTCAACTTCAGTGATTTTCGAACGTAGCGCGTTCAAACGGCATACTTCTGCAACATCATGCTTCATATAGCGAACTAGGCAATCAATTGACTTGATTGCATCGCCAAAATCAGGATCTCCGGTACTAGTAATGGAAGTATCAAACGAATTACTTCCATCTTCTGTGTCTACCAACCATTCTTCTTGCATTTCAGGTTGATCTTTCTTGAGAACTGATGACAAAATCTCGTCATCAGAGAACACTTCACTGGTTACCCAATCTGGATTATGATCACCATCATACACCTGATCTTTGATCCACAGATCAATATCTTGCTCAGATGTTTTTGTTCCTGCCAAACTGTCAATCCTGGACACAAGCGCTTTGAAGTCATCATCGGCCGCTTTCGAGTCTACATTAACAGCATCCTCCGGCAAACCATCGATCAATTTCTTCCACGAATAACGTATAGTTTTGTCAGATATCTCCTCCCAAGAGGTTGCCAACCACGATATACACTGTTGAAGATTAATCTTCTTCAATCGTTCTTCGAAACTAAAGAGGAAAGTACATAAATAAAACCTCAATTAGAATTTAAATTTAAATTTTGAAAAAGCACAGACGAAAAACTATCGTGCGCATAGTTTTGTGTTCATATTTGGAATTAATTACAAAAATTTAATGTTTAATATTTGGAAATTTACCTTAAGTGTTCGTTTTCCAGAATTAATGCGAGCATCAGTTTTCTTTTATACTTTCGCTTGATTGCATTGATGACCGATTGGTCCATCGGCTGGCATTCAGCAGTTACATTTGGTGGGAGGTAGATCACTTGAATCAGTCCATCGTCACTCTGTAGAGATTCGTCAACGTCATAATGACTGGTGCAATTATCAAGAACCAGCAATGCCTTTGGCTCCAATCCTCTCTCGGCCGAAAATTTTCGAACAGCGGGGACAAACTCTTCGTGGAACCATTGACGGAACAACAGTCTGGTCATCCAAGCCTTTTTGGAATGATTATATGAAACGGGAAGTTCTTCGATGTTGATTCCTCGTGGTTTTGCAGCAGTGCAAATGAAATACAACGGAAGCTTTAGGGAACCATCTATGTTGGAGCAAGGCATAAACGTATACCTTGTCTTGTTTTGCTTCCGTCCGCTTGCCACGGTCTCATCACAGGTAACGACAGAGCGTGTGGCTAGGAGCTTGATGAACAAGGCAGATTCATCTGCATTAAAGACTTGGGATAGTGATAGCTGCATTTCCTGAATCTTCTTCTGTAGAACCTTCTTGAAATTTAGGTACGCTTCAACGTTCACCGATGCCTTTTCTCCTGTTACGGCTTTCACGCGCAATCCAAACCGCTGCTTAAAACGATGCATCCAGCCATCCGAAGCAGAAAAACCGTGCACCGCATAGAGCCCCCGGTCCTGGAACATCTTAAACAGCAGCTCCGCCTTTGCTTTAAGAATATCCACTGTCAACAAAATGTTGGACTGCCGCTGCTGTAAAATCCAGAAGAGCTTCTTCCAGCAAAGGGAAGTCTGCTCTTTCAATGTTTTTCGATTATTTACACCATATTCCTTGAACTTGTCCACCGCCTCACGAATTGCTTCTTTCTTTTGGATTATTCTCGTGACCGTAGAAGATCCTACGCCGTACTTCTTCCCAAGAAAGTCATGCGTACCACATCCTGCTTCAAAATCTTCAATTATGCGAACCTTCTCCACCAGCGTCAGGAAATTGCTCCTCCGTTTCCGGTTAACGTTCGTACTGGATCCTTGCAAACCATCCATTTTGAGCCTGGCGATCGAAATGAACGTATATTAAATCTACGCTAATTTTAATATCAAACTTCATTAAGAACTTACCAATTAAACCAACCTAGAACGAAACTCAACCACGAATGAAATAAACGTCAGTGGTGTGAAAACTTTTCTGCGTTTCCCATAACAACAAACAATCGGTGTGACCCTCGATCGATTTTCGACTTTGACAGTTCAGCCCAACGAGTGAAAGTCTTTCACAAATTGGGCTAAGAGCTTAGTGCAACGAGTGAAATTCGACTGTAATACAAAAGCAAAAGCGACAGGTTTTCAATTTTCATAGTCTTTATTTTTAGATTTTCCAAAACAATACTCGGAACTTGACAGTTCAGTATAGTTGTATTGGTGAACCCGAGTGTCAACCCGTGAAACACCTCAGTGCGAAACTAACAGCTTTCGAGACGAACCCAGTGCGACACTAGGTGGAAACTGAGTGAATAAAAAAACGTTTTGACAGCAGTTAGTGCGACACTGGGTTTTTTTTTTATTTAAATCGTTTATTTTTACAGGCTCAGTTACATAGGTTTAAAGGAGCCGAACTCCTTACTGTATTGTTACTAGTATATATACATTTTTCCTTAATTCTAATGTTAATAATATAGGAAACCGATTACTCGCGGTCAACTCGAGTTTAGAAGGGTGACATATTTTCTTCAGGAAAAGGAGGGGGACACTGGGGTTGAAACTGAACAAAAACGAATTCGCTATAAAGTACTTCGTTGCACTTCTGACTGTTCATCATTCTTTGTGTGGACACCGACTGGACAACATCGTTGCTGGACGAGCTGGACGGCGAGGGATCGAGTGCCTTTCTCAAGGCAAGAGGGTGGAGGTGGTAGCGCTGGAGTAGAGTAGAGTTTTCAAAGGGCCTTTCTCAAGGCTAGAGACGAATGAACTGCAAAAGTTTAAAGTCTCTATAATACAATACCTTACCTTACCTGACTGTTCATTCGTGTTGGTGGTAAGCTATCTAAACCAGGCCTTTTTGAGAAAATCCTCCCCATACTATAAAAATTCCATCTCAAAAGTTGCGGAATCTAAAACTAATGTGGAAGCTAATCCTAAGGGTTTCACTATTTCAGGAGAACTCCTCTGACTGAGAGAATTCAACGTGAACAGAATTTCTTCATACTGGAAGTATTTACCGAACGTGTCAGCCGGCAGTTTGATGACGCCTCTCTCCGCAATGTTCTCATGTTAATGTGAAGGTGGAAGCAAGCCTTTGTAGTCGTATTGGTAAAACCACGTGTAAAAATGGGGTAATAGTGTTTGTGAGAGAAGAGCAATTTATTTCGTTTGTTTTGATCTTTGTACGTAAATAGATCAATTCACTTATCAGACTGTGTGACGCTTCACTGACACGAGTCTTAGAATACATTTAAAAAAAAAATAACAAATCAATACTGAAGTTAAATGTAGAATGTAGAACCCTTTCTACAATTTTGATGAATAATAATATCTTCTATATCTCAGAATAAACCCAAATTTATCCATCTCATGATCAGTATAATCTGAGCTACTCCCATATGGGATTCTTAAGTTTAATCCTCTTATCCTTCCCATTCTCGTGTAATTTGATATACGGGACATGAGGTTTGATATAATTATTTAAACGGAAACTGGTCAGTAGCGTCGGTCAGAAGCATAATTTTCATATGAAACATCTGATGAGTTTCAACGAATTTGCCAAAAGCAGCAAATGATTCAGATTTTCTCTAGACGGATATCAAAATTATGGAAAAAGAACTAGAGAATAATTGAAAAATTATTAATTTAAAAGCTTTGCAATGATAGATTCATTTTTTCCTTATTTGAAACTTAAATATTCTTTCATTCAAAGTATGTCTTCAAAACAATATCGGTGAAAATATCTATTACGTGAAAACAAAAGATCAATGGCCTTATCCGATGCAACTATCGTCCTGTTTTGGGTCTTGTCCACCAATTGCGAATGTTTGAATTACAAAAACCAGCTCTGCAATGTTGGAAAAACATTACTGTTATTTTTTCATATTAAAAATATCAACAAATCAATATTAAACATAATGATCGTTTTGGGCCAGTGGCCTCCATTGCCATTTTATGGGGTTGCAACTCTCTGTTAGTCTAAAACTTAAAATAGAAACAAAAAATTTCTATTTATTTAGGACAATCGAAATTAGACCTTTCGCCATGTTTCAATCGGTCTACGGGAGCTACATTTTTAGTCCTAAATTACATCCCATAGCGCATTTATCGAATCCAAATAAACAAATTTACGTCCTCTGGATACGTCAGGATTTCGTTCTAAAAATGCCACCAAGCGGGTAAATTGCTGTTTGTTTATCTTTCTTTCTTAAAAAGCAAGACAAGATTCAAAATGTTAGCAAAAAAGCTAAATAAATCCGAAATTAAACTTACTCCATTCCGCGTGACTAGCTTTCACCATCTAAAACACAAGTGACAAGTATCGTGGTATTCAAAATAACACCGAGTTCATCAAAGTTGTAACGACGGATGAACTCTTCCGAATTCTACACACGCGGTGGCAGCCGAAATAACGTTGCATACATTTCACTTCGTTTTCACCGTGAAGTGACGTTCGTGATCAGGCCATTAATAAAACGCACAAACAAGGATTGACGTCAAGTTTGAACACTTTTCCCGAAAATGAATGACAACAAACCGAATGACAAACGGCGCTGCTAACTTGGTTGGAATTGTCCGATTTGAATTTTCATTACAAAATAATTTGAAGAAAGTCACGGAAAAAATTCCAGAGTAATGAGACACTATTTGATCAACAAAGCTAAGTGTTCGGAATTTGAGACAAAACGATAAGTAATATTACTTTATTTCTTGAAAATTTCAAAAGAATCTGATAGAATTTCAATTTATACTAGTTATCTTCATCTAATGTTTCTTTCGCCTTATGACTCACGTGTTCTTTTTTTTTTTTTGCTATGCCAGTAAACCAGACGGGCGCACCATTTCCATAATTCCTATTGTACTGTACAGTTTACAGAATACACAGCTTCCTCACTCACTACACAAGGCCTTTGAAATAGTCGAATAGCAACGCAGCAGATGACCGAAAAACAAACACTCTTCGAATGCAAATACTTCGAATACTGGCAGATTCTAGTGACTGTCTTTTCGGGGAAAAAATAAATCACTACAATTGGAAAAGATCGTATATTGAAGTAACATTCATAAACTTATACTATTATACTTTTGATATTTTCCTTCATCATTTCCTGCGCTTGCCACCAACCTTTCCGGTCCCTTTCTTGGATTTCGTAAACGGCTTCTTCTTGGCAACTTTACCATTTTTAAACTTCTTATCCACCCCACTGGACGAACCCTGCTTCTTGCTGATAAATCGATTCTTTCCACTTTGCATCTTATTTTTGCCACTGAAACGAGCCTGTTCCCACGCCATCTGTTTAGGATTGGCGTTGTCCTTATTGAAGACTTCACCCAGCGTGCCGTGGGATTTGTCCTTCGCTCCGACATTCTTCTCTAGCATTTCCGAGAAATCATCCGCCGCAGCGAACAACGAGTTGAAATCATTCGTCTTCAACTTCTTCTGGAAGGCCTTGTCGCTCAAACCATCAGCATTCTTCCGTTTCTTTTTCTTCGATTTCAGACTCGAATCTTCGTCATCTTCCTCACTGTCTTCCTCGCCTTCTTCGTCGTCACCGCTTCCATCCTCATCCAACGAAATGCTGCCGTCGTCACTGAATTCATCCAAATCGCTGTAATCACCCTCGTCGTCATCATCATCATCATCCTCGTCGTCCACATTTTCTGCGTCATCCCAATCACCAAACTCTTCGTCATCTTCGCCATCCTCTTCGTCCGCTTGGCTCTTGCTGCGTTTCTTCTTTTCAGCCTTCCGAGCCAGATCCTGCTCGAATTCATTTATAAAATCAACCTCACCATCCAGATCGGCATCGCCATCGTTTCCGCTGGCCACACCTAACCGATCCAGATACGAATCAAACTCATCGTCATCGAGAGATTCCGCGTCCGATAGATCCTCTTCGTCGCCATCCTCGATGCCCTCGGCAGCTTTCTTGGCCTTCGCATACTCTTTGGCGAGACGAATTTTCTCCCTCTTCTGCTCGAGGAACCTGTTGGAATAGTTGATAATTTATAGATTTATAGATAATTTATGCGTTTTTTTCAGGTTATGTTTTGATGAATATTATAGATGGTGATGGTGGTCCCGCTTGCGTCCTCTACAAAGGTTTGAGCAAGACGAGTTATCTAAAAGATATTTTTTTCATAGCATTGTAGTCAGTTTAGCACAAAAAACACGAATCGATTCCGATCAATGCCAAAAGACTAATCAATACTCAGTCTTGTCACAGAGCCTCAGAGCCGATACGTTCCCGACAAGGCCCTTACAGCCACGTGGTCTAACAGAGCACAAGTCTAACCGCCAGCCTTGTTTTGAATTGACTATGAATAGCCCCATCTAGAGAAATCGAGAAAAATTTCTAGACCGGACCTCAGAAAACTTTTAAATTCTCATCCTTTAAGCCGGATTCAGTTTGCGGGTCTTCGTAGCCACTTGGTTACGCGTTCGCTTCCTAAGCGATCGATCGTGAGTTCAAACTCAGGGCCCTCAATTGACCATCTTTGTGTTATTATAGAATAACTACGTCCACGCAACCATCATCAACGATGGAGATCGATCCACGGTCGAAATAAGATCGATTCATCCATACAACTGCTCTGCTCTGCAAGAAACATCGGGCTGCTGTTCTATAAATAACCCAACAATGATCAATATCAACTGTCTCCGCTGTCCGGTCTGCTGAACAATGGAAGAACAGATAGAATACCCTTACGCCTAAATGGCTACTACAGTGTTATTTACCATAATGTAATGAAACAGAAAACCTAACACCTAAATGGCTGGCTTCTACTACTACTGTGTAATTTACAATTTATAGAAACATAAACATATGTACATGTACACGATAAAAACCCGGCTCTGTTACAGATAAAATGCTGCTAATGAGCCTAATAAATAAATAAATGGGATAAAAAAAGCCGGGTTCAGACGGTGCGAGTAAGCATACGAGTCGGTCTAGTCAGTTACTGCAGTGCACCTACTCACACCGTGTGAACACGTCATGCCAGCTAGTGTCATGTGTGATCCGGCGTGCGAGCTACTTCAAAGTTTTTGACGTAGAACTACGTCTTTCATTAAGGGTGTCAAATCAGAAAACAGGTCACGTTTTTATGAAATAAAGTTAACGTTAATAACTATTTTTGCCGCGAACGGATTTTGGGGATTTACATACTAAACGAATCGGAAATTCCCTAAGATTTGTTTAATACGCTATACATTAGAATCCCCTGGTTTGTAAATGGTTAAAATTCATGAAAACTTCAAGCGTTCCCATTTTCTCATACATTCGTTCTGTCCATTTGTGTGCTTTCCCGAACAGAGCTGTCAATAACGAGCAACGAAGGGGAAAGCGTAAGGTGTAAAGTCTCCGTGAACAAAGGAAAAGTAGAAGAATGAAGGGGAACACTTGCCTAGAGTATAAACAGTGGATCTCGTTGAGGCAAACTTTCATTCGGCATCGGACTGTTGAGCAATCCAGTTCACTTTGCTTTCGTTGCGCTTCGATCTAAGATTTTAACCCCAACAGTGGTAATCCAACTTGGATATCGTCGTTTGGTTTTTCTGTTCGTTTTTCGCGTTATTCGCATCGTGTGTTTTTCTTTCCGCTCCATAAATTGGACGCTGTGTGATGAGCAAGAAGAAGAGGAAGGCAGGCTCGAGCCCTACAAAAAACGAACGCATTGCCAGGGGCAATAAAATTTCGAGGCAAGCGTCATCTAATGATGCACGCGATGTTGGTGCAGTGAAAAGCGCTCGCACTGAACCGAGCCTTTGCGAGTGTGACACCGCATCGAACAACAGCGAAGTAGGCGATTTCGGCGCGTCGTTCGAAAATGTAAACGCCGTTACCCAGGCAGCAACCAAAATCAAGCTCCCCCCGCTGGTGGTGAAGGCGGTCGCTCTTGACAAACTCATCAGCGAATTCGCATCGATGGGTGTTACAGCAGAGTACAAGCTGTGTGGCATAATTCAGTCTTTTTCCAAGCAGTTAATATTGTTTGTTTTCCGTCATCATAAGGGCTTCGTTGGTGCCTTTGAGGATGCATCAATGTATTAAACTGACGTTATGGCAAAGCAGGCGTTAAAGTTGTGCGCCAAAAAATTATTTGGGGAAAACCAAGCATCTTGAATGTCTTACTGGAATGTTACAAGTTATTTGGGTTCGCGTGCCAGTCGCAAATCTGCCTTCAACTAGGATTGAATTTGCGCTTATATGTATGACGTCTTATATAAAATAACAGCGTAGTTCTACGTCAACAATGCGGTCGTATCTTGGACACAACCTCCTTTAATTTTTTAAATTTACTCGCACTCGCACCCTTCAAAACGTCAAAAACAGAATTTGGCGCTCAAAACAGGGTTGTCAAATGTAAAGAAATGTCTCTATTTTTTAGATATTTGAAAATATGTGAAGATAGACATGAAATTTATTGAAAAAACAAAAAAAAAACCCTCATAGTTTCTAAACGAAATCGTTTTTATTTTGTTTTGCACGCTGGCGGGGCACATTTTCTTTTTGAGATAGTTTTCTTGAGAATCTCTAATATAGAATCATTATCAGGCACAATTTTCATTCAAAATTCACTCACAACTTGCAAAAAAAGTATTGTTCTAAAAAACAGAATACATATTCGATTCACATTTTCATTCATTATTTTAGTTTTTGACGTGTATTTATTCCTCCTGCTAATCTACTATCATTTTCATTTCACAAATTGGTACACGAAGCTGCTGGCGAGGCGAAATAAATAAAATTAAAAAAAAAATCTTTTAGACTGTCATTTATAGCATCACATACTTCCGTAATTATCTTAGCTATTAATGCTTTCGAGATTCTAAAAAATATCGACAACAATCTGAATGATATTCCAAAAGAAAGGCACATCAATGTCGTTTTTTAATTTTATTCTTGCAGGTATAGCATCCCTTATGAGTGTATCTTGGCGTTGTATTTTTGGACCAATGAAATTCAACAGTTTTTCCACTTATTCAGGTGTTTTTCTCAACACTGCTCTGTACTCTAGAGCAGGGGTTTTCAAATGGTGCTTCGCGGGAAATTTGTGCTCCGCAAAGTTATAGCAAATGCTCCCACTTGAAAACCCACCTTGGAAAAAAATCTTTAATTTAATTTCACTGGGCTGGGGTGATCTATCTTGTTTATTCCAGGTCAGATATTGTGTAACTGCGACGTGTAACAGAAACAGAATTGTTTTCAGCTGGGTAATGTCAATGCAAATAAGATTTGTTTTATCGATTAAAAAATGTAGGCACTCCATCAAATATTTTTGCTATAAAAAGTGATCTGCTATAAAACAAATCTGAAAACCCCACGGTCAAAGTGTATTTTGCGATAAAATGATAAATGCAACTGAAAACCTGAAACAAAAACTGCAAAAAGAGAAGTCGATTTCGGATCAATCATTTGTTAAATTCGGACCTGATTGCTGTTTCTGACTATTTGATGGACATTTGAAAATCATCTGGCATCCCTGGTAAGTCAATGCTGTAGTATCTAGTTTCTCGTCAGCAGCTCACACTGTGTGAACGGACAAGGCGAGTCAACAAATTGTCAAGCGAGTTCACCGGCCCAGTAGCTGCTCACTGTCAAGTCAGCTACTAGCAACGTATAAATGGGCCTTTATACCTGTGTAACGCGACCGACGCTCAAGCTTTTGTAGACTACTTTAATTTTTTTTAAACAAATCTAAATATAAAGGGTGTCCCAAATTAAATTGCATCACGGAAAAACGCGGTAGAAAATTATCTATTGGGTATTTTTACTGCAAAATTTCGGTAAAAGTAGTTTAGAGTGTACTGTTTACACTGTATTTTTATCGTTGTCAGTTTTTCGAAAATTGGAAAAAATGGCGTCACCCGAAAAACAAAGCCGCGAATTGATTTTGCGCAAGCACCTGAAAAATCCTCAATTCTCTCATCGGGACATCGGAAAACAACTCGGAATCGTGCAGTCAACGGTGAGTCGTGTGATAAAACGTTACTTTTTGAGCATCGAACGGAAGGAGGTATGCGGTCAGAATAGATGTTCTATTAGTGATCAGAATCATAAGAGTGTCGTAATGGGTTTAAGCAGGATCCCAATGCTTCGGTCAGGAATGTGACCAAAAAGTTGAATCTGTCCAAGTCTTTCCTTCAGAGAGCCAAGAACCAGGGGAACCGCGTACGTACAAAGTGCAGAAGGCTCAAAATCGTGACGAACGGCGAAATATGGTGGGATGCTGACGAAACCTCATTATTTCATCATGGATGATGAGACTTAGGTCAAGGCGAACTTCCGGGCTACTGTTCTTCGCCTAGCGATGCGCTCATGTAGCAAATGTGCGCCGTTCGTGACTACTTGTAAACGGGTTGGTCTACCTAAAGGAGTGTCTATAAAAGCGTCTGCTTCCTCTGTTGAAGCAACACGAGGACCCTACGATCTTCTGACCGGATATAGATTCGTGCCACTGTTCAAAGGATATCCTGGAGTGGTGATGGAAACGTACATTCGTACTCGAGGACATGAACCTTTCCCAGTGCCCCGGAACTAAGGCCCATCGAAAAATACTGGACTATTATGAAGCAGGGACTACGGAAGTATCCCAAGGTGATAAAATCTGAAGAAGACATGAAGAAAAAGTGGATATCTGTACAAGGAAGCTTGAGCCAATTGTACAGAACCTTATAAGTGGAGTAAGGCGTAAGGTGCGAGCATACGGTTATGGTATTGAACTTGAATAAATTAAGTATGCCAAAAGCTTACTAATGGGTTCTATTTTATTGTCTGAAAGTTTGAAAAGGATCGGTCAACTAGCCGACTAGATCGGCCGTGATGCAATTTGATGTGGGATAGCTGTTGCATAGTGAATGAAACCCTTCACTACAACCCTGGAAACAATCAGCTGCTGTCTGGTGCGAACAACGACCTTTTACGCAACAACAATATTCGTCCAGACAGCAATACCAAACACAGCAACAAGCAAAAGCAGCAAACAAAGCACTATAGTAAGTGTAAAAGGGACTTGTACGTGAAACAGGACATCTCGCTCCTGCTGCAGGATATCGGAACAGACATCAAAGCAGAGGGCGAAATTCACCACAGCCGAAGTTAATTCGGTTAGAGCTGCGGATGGGAAAAATGCTGATCTGCGGAGCAGATCATTCCAACTTGGTCCGCCGCGGAGTATTCATTGTATATGGAGAAGATTGTGCCAGATTATCTGTTATATTTGTGACCTGTAAAATAAAATGTAATAAATGTAAAATGGATTATTGTTAAATGTAATGTACGAGTGTAATGTAGAATATTGAATATTGTGAACCTGAAAATGTATTGTTAGTAATGTGAAATGTAATAAACTGTTGGTCACTATCCGGTGTAGTTCATATTCGTCCGCCGTCGGCACTTGCTGCAGTGGAGAAAATTTATCAATGGAAGGTTGGTGCGCCGTCGGAATTATTTTCATTGACGTAAAATGCATTTCGGATCATATGGTTCTACGTGGAATCGTTCGTTCGAGCGTTGTTTAAACATAGTGGTGTTGGCACCTTCTGGTAGGCTATCGAAGACGCCAGGTAGCCAACATTAATGGTCCTTCGAACCGGATAAGCGAAAATTGGCGGATTTTGGAATACACAATCAACGAAACAGCGCGCTATTGTGTTCGCGATTTCTATGATCGCCATTGGAATTCGCGTTTCAAAGGGATGGATCGCCATAATAAGCACTTTTAGTTCATTTGAATGGTGAATCGCCATCCTTTAGTGTAGTGAAAAGGGTTTTATCTCGCGGAACAATCGTCATAGAAAGCAAATAATCGCGGAATTGTTTCACACTGGCGGTTTTTGAGTTGATGAAGAATACTTGGACTAGAACTGGACACAATCTTCTGGACCATCGGCAAGTGTAGACGTATTTTCTGGAGCTCAGTGGAATTTTAAATATTTATATGGAGTTTAATTTAATTGTGTGAACGATTGTGGACGTCCAAACGAATTCAAACATTTTGTGGAAATTTATTGACGTGTTTGGACAAATGTACTACGTGTGACGAATTTAAAAAAAAAAAAAAAAACTTTTACTGGTGTGTACGTGTAACTGGACCTGCGGTGGAGCATTACTACTTTTCTGGAGTGGACGAAGCTGGAACCTGGAGCGGATCAGGACAAATTCAATCGAGGCAACCTTGGGCATTGTGACTATTTGGTGGTGGAAATTTTCTTGCTGGACATTCGGGCAACTCACTGCTGGACCTGCAGTCAATTTTGGACCGGTGAAAAGGGCGCAGCCTTCTGGGACTAGGCGGTGGACGAAGAGGAAGCGGACAAAATTTTTTTGTGTGGTGAGTGGAACTATTGCTAGTATATGCCAGCCGAAGTTTCAATATACGGTGCTACACAATTAAATAAATAAAATTTTACACCTCTTCGATTCACTTACTACAAATATATACATAATGGCGTCTGGGAACAATTGGATGTGCTGCATTATTAATGTTGGAGTGAGCGGACATATTTGATCCAGCTTTTGTTGCATTATCGACATAAAGGGAGCATAAACTTGGCATTCTCCACATTTTTCTTCGTGTTCAGATTATTTGAGCGACCATTCTGAACACAAGAAGGGATTTCTTGGCAATTTGGCATTCATATCTCGGAATTTGGATCAAACTCTCGTTCATCTTTCGTTTCGTTGAGAGCGCTTGTAGTATCACGGATATTTGGTGCAGCTGTTGTTTCTCCAGGTGAGATACAACAGTATATGGTCCGCCGGAGCCTGGAAAATTTTGATACTACATACTGGTTTTCCTCCTCTTTTCCTGTAACCTAACTATTCTGGAGTTCTGAGGTCTGGTTTACCGATCGTGTGCTGGTATTCCGATTCAATTCAAATCTTTGGGCAGGAGAAACTAGTTTCACAGGTAATTTACACAGTATATGCCTGGCGAAGCTAGGCTTTCATTCGGAATACTACACCACTCTCTTCACTTCCGTTCGAGTCATCATGCCTGTCGCAACTGGTTCTACGTTGAGGCCTCCATCCCTACGGTTGTTGATAGCCAAGCTGAAGGAAATCCAGTCATCCTTCAATGACATCCGGCGCTTCATTCAAGGCTTCCGTGGGGACACCAGCATTTCCGAGGTGGAAATTCGTTTAGAGAAACTGGATGAACTCTGGGAGAAGTTTGGAAATACGGTGGTCGAAATAAGGGTACATGATGACTACGAAGAAGCGGATGATCTTGAAGGGGAGAGAGAAGAATTCAGTGACAGGTATTACGCAGCTAAAACATTTCTTGTGGACAAAATGAAGGAGAACGAGTCTAGAACCACTCTCAATCAATCCTCTCGGACCACCGACTTGTCGACACAGAGTACCTTTGAACATGTGCGTCTGCCTCAAATTCGGCTTCAATCATTCAGTGGAGACATTGATGAGTGGTTGAGTTTTAAAGACCTGTTCACCTCTCTCATTCACTCCAAAACCGATCTACCTGACGTGGAGAAGCTGCATTACTTAAAAGGTTGTCTCCAAGGCGAAGCGAAGAGTTTGATCGATACCCTGCAAATCACAGCGGGAAATTACCAAATTGCTTGGAATATCTTGCTGAACAAATATAACAACAGCAAGCAACTTAAAAAGCGACAAATGCAGGCCCTGTTCAAATTACCGACGATGGTGAGGGAGTCCGCTGGTGAACTGCATGCCCTGCTGGAAGGACTGGAGAGAACCATCAAAATTCTGGATCAGATAGTCAATCCCGCTGACTACAAAGATCTACTACTGATCCATATGGTGACAACCCGCCTCGATTCAGTGACTCATAGAGGATGGGAGGAATTCTCGGCAACAAGGGAGCAGGATACCCTCCAGGACTTGGTCGATTTTCTCCAGAGAAGGGTACAAGTGCTGGATTCCTTGCCAGTAAAGCCAATTGAGAGGAGAAATCAAATTCAGCAGCAACAACTTCAAGAGCCCGGAATTCGATGTGTTGTGTGTTCAGCAAATCATTGGCTTTATCAGTGTTTGGACTTCCAGCGAATGCCTATCGCTGACAAGGAGAAAACATTGCAGGCTCACTCTCTTTGTCGTAATTGCCTCAGAAAGGGTCACCGGGCAAAATATTGCAATTCGAAGGTTTCTTGTCGAATTTGTAAAGGTAGACACCATTCATTGGTGTGTTTTAAAGCGGAAGGGAATGTTCAGACAAATGTCGCGAAATCACCAAGGCAAAAACATTCTACTGGTTCGGAGGAAAATCGAGGAACTTCTACATCCTCACAGGTGGTTAATCTGACAGGTGGTTAATCTTTATATAAAAATCTCGTGTCACGCTGTTCGAGAACCCTCCGAAGTGCTCAGATTGCCAAATGGCAATCGCGCTGTTGTCATCAATCTTGATAAAACACCAACACCAGCTCACATGTATAGATCCGAAGCGCAAGTTGTTGAAGACGTTGCTGGAATCGTGGTAGGCGACTGCACAGCAACGCGAGAAATTGTGATTCAAAGAAGAAGCAATAATCTGGAGCTCATCGTCGACACCGTTCATACGACGCTCTTCATCTTCTTCTTCAATTGCCTATACCATGTGACATGCCCTGAATATATTCTGAGTGACAAGAGTGACAATTACTAACTGAATACGGGTATAGTCAGTCAGATAGTCAGCTGACTATCCTCAGTTGACTATGACTATGTAGAGTCCTGGTCGCCACAGCAAGCCGAGAAAAAACGCTGATAAAAATTTATTTCATCATGAAATTTTGTGGATTAGACAACTTAGTTTTGATTTTTTTTTCATATTTTTTTAATAAAATAGGTGATTTATCTTGCACATTTGAATTTGCGGTAGTTTATAATTAATTTTGAGGGGGGACGATTCTTCTGGGGATTTTTCCTTAAATGGATTGTAAGCGCTTGCTTGGAATGAATGCGTGATGAAAAAAAATGGATGGGAATAGACAGAAAGATAAACAGGGATATATTGGAATTCTTGAAGAAAATGTGTGGGTTATATCTATGATATAACCGCAAGTGGGACTACCATTGGCTTAGTAATCGTTTGTTTGTATCGACTAAATTATTGAATGAAACAATTTTCGAATTCAATTGAATTCGACATATTTACTGTGTGAGTAACGAATTGGAACAAACGCCATGTAATGTAAGGCACCTTGGTTTTGATGGCTGTGTTAGGGAATATACTTCGATGGAAACAAAAATATACTCCCCCCCCCCCCTTTCCTTTTGCATGTGCAGCGGTTGCCCGCTAACTGGGCGGAGATAACAGCCCAGTTAACGAATTACGCTCGCTAACTGTGCTGACTTTTTAAATGTCAAAAAACACCGAGGGGAACGTCAATGGATGCACTCAAAAGATATTAGTTGAAAAATATGGAAGCGCAAAATAAAATCTACACTGAGGGAAATAGTGAGTGAATATAACGAACTTTTTGATAAATGCAATCAATCTAATCATTTTCTACCGTGTGCTAATTATTGATTTAGTCTACGTGGAGAAATTGGTAAACATATATATAAAGCAACACCATGATTCGTACGCCGAATATCGGCTACATTTTCCCGGTGAAAATGCACGTGTTATAATTATATCAAAACTCTTACCTTCGTATAGCCTTATGGCAAACATTAAAATGGTAAATGCGTGCTTTTCTCACCACAGTCTTCAGATATGACACATTTTCAAGTTTACTTATGTTATCGAATAAAATATACTAACCTCTGGTAGGGATGTCCATTGAATCTGACATTCATTTTACATACCCATAAAACAAAAAATCGCATAACTTGGCATATTAGATGTCGCATATAAAGTGAGGTCGAATCAAAATCATATACAATGGCAATCATTAGGCCTGATCACGAACGTCACTTCACGGTGAAAACGATATGAAGTCCATACAAATGTCTTACAATTCATTTCGTTTTCACCGTGAAGTGACGTTCGTGATCAGGCCCATTGTGTAAAAAGCGAAAACCACTATTTTTTTATCCTTACAGATTATGTCTTAATTCGGTGTAACAAATATCGGTTTTATGATATACACCATCGTAAAATCGATCTATACGAAATCATATATGTATATCAGGCTGATGCAGTTTGTGAGTCACATGAACATATTGATTAAATCAATGCAGTATTGCGAAAAATTGTATTACATGCTGTGGGAAATTGTTCAACAGTAAATCATTTTAGATCGTGATTGAGGCCATATTACATGGTATTAGGAATTTGACATATCAAGATCCGCTGTGTCGTATGTACAGTGTCGACATCTATTTGGTGATATGGTGATAAAGGGAGGCAAATCAATCTCTACCAGATCAGCAGGCCCGAAAGCAGCTTTAAACTGGTAAAATCTGAATAAAAATTTTTACTTCATGTTATATGATTACTTATAACACGTAGCACTGAACCTTAATTAACCATTTCTATAAAAATTTCAAGACATGTTCACTAAACACAATAGACGGCCAGGAATGACGTATTCGATAGCATCTCTTTCGTTTCATATGTACGTGTTTTAAAGCTCTTAAATTATATTTCGGGTGCCCGTGCGAGATAGCTGCTACTATACAATCAAAGTAACCAGAGTTCGAATCTCATCACAGAAATTTTCTTAATCATCGATACAATCCATTTTATTCAATTATATCCCACTCCCACTATATATATCAGGGTGTTCCAAAAGTTTTTACCTCCAAAAGCCAATCGCTTCCTAAGTGTTTGGCACTATCCTGAATAGCATAATCATCACCATCCTAATTCTTTTCACACAGAAGAGATGCCTCATCTTGCATGGGTTGCTATACTCGGCATACACTGCATATGCTCATGCATATGCATATGCTGCATATGCTCAAACGGAGCAACTGCGCCCATCATGCACTATCGTTATCGCAGGCCACTCGGTAATCCATCGTATGCACGAGACCGTCATGTAGGCTTACGAGACTGTGCTCTGTTTTGCGTTCCACCATTCGATGAGCGCATCGCATGCTGCCTTTATGCGTGCTATCGTACCTCTCTTATGGCGGGTTTACATTAGGGAGATCTATAGCTATAGATGGATTTATTCACGTGAAAATAGGTGTAAACGGGTGAGAATAAATATGATACACTTATTCGAGGTATATATAACTTGAATAAGTTCAGCATATGTAAACGCTTGTGAATTGCTCACTGGTGAGAAATCACTAAAGTTAGATGCAGTTCTACTTCAGGTGAATAAATTCACCGAAGATATGAATATATTCATTATAGAAGTTCACGCAGGTGTAAACGGTTGATGCGATTTCTATAAATCTCATCATATTTCTTCACATGAATATATCCCTAGTCTAAACCCACCCTTACGCAGGCCACTTGACGTCGTATCATGCGCGTTATCGTCTGCCCCTCTAACGCAGGCTGCCAGACTGTGCTCCACCTTGCTTCTAACATTCGTGACCATTGAATGCACCCATCATGTTCTCGTTTGTACGGATCCGCAAACGCACAGATGGGTAAAAACTGTTGCAACGTCCTGATACATCATTTGTATCCCATAAATACTCACATACATAGAAAAGACAATTCGAAAGGTTATAATTACAGTTGACGTAAATATTTTCCGCCATTTTTCTCTATGTATGTAATAAATCGTATATTCGTGTGACAATAGCCGTATAAAAGACATACTAATAGTTCATTTATCCAAACTAATTCGCAAGCTTTTGCCAAGTTAGGTATATGCCAGTTAGATGCATCATATACCACCCAAAATATCTGATAAATGATGATGTATGGTTATACGATTCAATGTTGGCTGAGTTCTTCAATAAATCCTCAACTGATGTACTTCATCTATTGTACAAATATTGCGAAATTCATCCAATTATTGTGCTAATCAAACTCTCCAGGTGGCACCGGCAACAAAATACCATATGCATTACCAACTCGTCAATCACTCGGCAGCAAAATGCTGCGAGCATGGAAGTGAACCCATCTGCAAATTGTGCCAGCATAAACAAGTGCCCAAGTCTGAAAAACCTCAGACTATCGCCACACACCTCATTCGCACCAAGTTCCGATTTTCTGCTTCTCAAACTAATCGATTATATTATGTATGTTGAAACTTGTTTTGATAGGAATAGATGAACAAAACATAATCTTTTTTGTCATTATTGCAAGAACTGAAAATACAATAACAATACGAATGCAGCCCGATAATAATAAATTGGATGTTGGTTGTGCACCCGTGGCCGAGTGGTTAGCGTCATAACTAACATGCCGGGTGTTCGGGTTCGATTCCCGTTCTGGTCGGGGGAATATTTCGTCAAAAAATTTCCTCCGACTTGCACTGTGATCACGCGTATTCTAGAGCTTGCCACTCAGAATGCATTCAAGGCGTGTTATTTGGCATAGAAATCCTAACTAAGTACTAATAAAAATGACGCAAGTAATACTACGTTGAGACGGCGAAGTTCCTCTAGGAACGTTAGTGCCATTGAAGAAGAAGAAGAAGATGTTGGTCCGAAATCCCGAAACCAGTATCGATGTTGAGCCGATATTCTGCTATATATTTTGACATTTGTATTTACGAATAGTTAGTACGGTAGAAAATGACTATCTAATTGGTACTAGTTACTGTAAAATTTGTTATATATACTAATTATTTCTCTCAGTGTATTGATGATTGTAGATCCGTTGAATCCATTGAAATACCCCTCACATATTTTGCTGTTTATATTATGTTTGACGTTTAACTGATTTTTAACCCTCCCATAGCCCAGTTAGCGTGCACCCAGCTAAAAAGCAGGCAAAGAACGCCCAGTTAGCGAACGAGTGCTGTATTTGCAAAGCGGATTCCCCCGAGTACATTGATTTTGAAGTCTGTGTTGGGGAAGCCGTAAATCGGACCAATCAAAACGTGGCATGCAGGGCGTTTAGATAACGCTTAACATTTCACAGTTGTTCAATTGTTTATGTCATGAAAAATAACATGTTATTCATTGTGATAGATGCGTAGAAATATTTTCTATCAATTGATGCAAACATCTTTCCGATCAATTGAGAAATGTTCGAGTTATAAGCACTCGAAATCTCTCATTTTTTCCTGCGTGTTCTGTTTTTAGGTTTTTATTTTACCCCCCATATAGTCCGGCTAGACGTAGACGTAGACATAGAATTCCGTGACCGGAATGAATCGCCGCAGTAAACAACTGTAACAGAAACAGAAAAAAGTGTAGTAGGCTAGTAATATTGTGGCGCGGGAAAAACATCATGTGTATAAAAGCCTCACATTTCTTCTATGAAGTAGCAGTTCATGCAGGATAACGATCCGAAGCACACCGCCAAGACCAAAGGGATAACCAGGATAATGAAGTCGATGTCATGGAGTGGCCAGTGCAGTCACCGGTTATGTACCCTATAGAGAACCTATGGGAGATCGTGAGAAGGTCGGTGTGCAAGGAAAAGTCGAAGAATAAGCAGCAACTGTGGGGTAGAATCCAAGCTTGTTGGTACGCCATCCCGGTGACCACGTGCCAGAAGCTGGAGGGATCCATGCCGAACCGGGTGCGTGAAGTGATGGGCAAAAAAGGTTACACGACCAAGTACTAACCCTAGAAGTTTCATAGTATAAACTTGAAGCGTTGTAGGAAAAAATGGGGCATTCCGGAATAGTTCAAAATAGTGGACGCAGTAGTTCACACCCAACAATGGAAAAAAAAGGATACCGAGTCAATCTAGAGCAATTTCGTACAGAATACTTACTGGAAAATATATCGTTCGTCCTCCGTGCAACGATCGGCGGTAAGCGACTGCACAGGGATTCCTCTGGATCCGCTTGGCACGTAATCACCCTTCCGTTGGGCCACTCCGAGAATCCTTTTCTTGGGAACATTTTCCCCCTCGGCTGTTTCCTCCGTTTTTGGCTTTTTAGGATTCTTGAAGGCGAACCGGTCCAGAAAATGACCCAGCGAGAAGTCTCTCAATGGATCGCCATAATATGTGAGGGGTGCATCTGAAATTGAGATAGAATACAATCAAATTCGAGCTTCGAAGAAAAAAGGACATTGAATCTCACTGTTGATGATGCAACCGGCGAACTTCTTCACCGTTGGATGGAAATATTGCAAATAACGCGCCAATTCATATTTCACGGTGTACTTTGCTCCGGCGAATTCAGACGCCCGATGGTATGGATCGTATTGGGTGACTTTACGATTGCTTTCCGTCTTCACAACCGATGTTTCCTCATCTTCCACTGCTTCTGTGTACGTTGCTGCGTCATTCGATGGAACCAACCCATCAATCAGAAGATGCTTCCGCTTCCGGAGCACCTTATTGATCACAATTAGCACTCCGCAGACTCGAGCCGGCGGAAAATAGAACGCCACCTGCAGCAAACGTTTGATGAAAGCTTGTGCCCGATCCGAAATGGGGTCATTCTGAATCGCCCGATGAGTGATGTAGAAGAAAATGTTCGATATTCTTGGCCCTATACTGGCTAGTTGTGGATCGAGCAGCTTTTTGTACAGTGCATTGTAGAACCGATTCTGTTCGACACCTTTGGCTTCCGTAATTTCGAGCATCAGTGACAGTCCCTGGCAAGCGATGGAAATGTCCGCCATGTGAATCATCCGGTAAACCGTATTCAACACCTCCGGCTTAACCAAATTGGCGACGTCAACATCCCGCTTGACGTTGCCGATTGCCTTCCGAATGCAAGCCAAAATCGCCTGCATAGTTCGCGAGTTTACTTCGCCCTTTTCGATGAGAATTTTGAAAAACGAAAAGCAGACGTTAATCATTTTTTCGCACGAACTAAAATCTCCATAATTGCTGATCGCTGCGAGGAAACTTAATGCATAGTGCTGAGCATTCGCTGAAATGTTATTTCGGAACAACAGTTTCTCAGTTTCGGTAACAATTATAGGACACATGGCCGAATGTCGCTTGACGACTTCCGTCAAGTGATACAACGCTTTCACGGCCACCTTCTTACTTGGGTCTCCAAGTTTGTTCACCAGCAGAGACAACAAGTACGCCTCCTTTTCGGGAATCATCGTAAACAACTTCGAAGCATGTTGAATAACCTTCAATTTGGTAACATCCTGTCCGGTCTGAACCAACGCTGATAGATTGTTCAAATACGCGAAATAGATATCTCGCAGCGCATCTTCGAAGTGCCAGTGGGCGTAAATTCGATCGCGCAATCCTTTTTCAAGTTCCAACTTTTTTACATTCTTCCAATCAGCTCCCCGAAGCGGAATCGAGATCAGCTTCCGAAACGCTGGCATGATAGAATTCAGCATCAGCTCAGTGACGACTTCCACCACATCCACGTGTCCCTTGTTCGACAGCTTGACCATCCCGACGATTGATTCCAGGGCTTGCAAATTACACAGCGGATTTGTCTGCACCAGCAGCGCACCCGCATTGGCCCGATCCCGCGAGGTACCTTTCTCCAGGGCCGTCATCAACCACTTCGCATCTGATGGATTATTTTTCATCTGATTCCGACATTCCGCCTCGAATGCCACCCGACACAGCTTACGCAGCTCGGCTATTTCGGCATCCTTCAAGTCCACCAGTTCGCCCACGGTGTTGTATCCGTCGAAGTGCTCATACCAACGCTTTTCCATGCTGTCGACATCTTCCTTCGTGCTTTCGGTCTTTGTACTTCGTTTAGCATCTTTCTTCTTGTTCGTCTGACCGGTATCGGTTTCGTCGGCTGTCTGCGAAACATCCACCGGAACCTCTCGCTGTTCACCATCATCCCCGAAAACTATTTTCTTTTTCTTGTGCACCGGTTGTTGCTGCTGATTGGTATCCAGTTTTGGGACATTTTTACTGACATCCTTCTTTTTGTGTGACTTTTTCGATTCGCTATCAATTGCCATGCCGCTGTTTAATGACACTTTTATCAGAAAATAAGAACTTGTTTTACGCGCACGTTATTTACTACATGTGCGCGACCAATGTGATCGTTTTGTTGACATTTACGCCAATGTTTATGTCTTAATCAAGATGATACATGATAGAAGGTGTAACCATTGGAACACTAAGTTAGTGTGGAGCGATATATGAATATGCGTGACTGAAAAAAACGCAATGAAAACAGGATTGTTCGATAAATCATATAACTTTATTCTAATTTATATTGTAAATTTACTTGACTGTTGGATTCTGTGGTCATTTCAGCATCCTATTTGAATCGTCGTTTTTTACGAGGGGTGATTCAATTTACGAAAAAACCACAAACCACCGCAGTCATGAAACTGAAAGCGTTTTTATATTACAGAGTCAGTTTGGCACTAACTCAGTTTTAAAAACGAATTCGCTATTAGATTAGGCAGTAAAACGTACTATTCTCTTCAGTGGTTGGAACAGAAGTGAAAAATTTTATTTCCTAATTTATTACATGGTTGCTGTGTTTGAATCTTCGGTCTGAACGCCTACTACTTCTAACAGTCCTCCTCGATCAGATCCGGACGAATTCCTACTTCACAGCGTAGTTTTTCCAGTCGAAGTCGTTGAAGTGGCTTCGTGAGAACGTCGGCCAACATGGACTCCGTTGGACAATACTCTATTTTAATGATCTCCTTCTCTTGCAGGTCGCGAACGAAGAAGAACTTGGTGTCGATGTGCTTGCTGCGTCGTTCGATTCGGTCGCCTTCCACCAACTTGATGCAACTTTGGTTGTCCTCAAATACAGTAATGGGACCATCGATGCCTACGCCGATTTCCTCCATCAAACGTTTGGTCCAGACGAGCTCCTGGCAGCCTTCAGCAAGCGCCACGAACTCCGCTTCAGTCGAACTTAATGCAACGCACATTTGCTTCCGCGAACCCCACGCAATTGGTCCACCTCCGAACATGATGAGGATACCGGAGTTCGACTTCCTGTCGCGAGAATCTCCGGCCCAGTCCGCATCCACAAACATCTTCAATCCACCGGTCGATGAACCTAGCTGCAGCTTGTGGTCACTGGTGGAATTCAAGTAGCGCAGGATCCTCTTGGCTTCAGTCCAATCCTGGCCGTTAGGGCAGCTGGACTTCTGCGCCAATATCGAGACACTCACCGCAATGTCCGGCCGTGTGTGCACTGCTACGTACAGGAGACCACCGATCAGACTCAAATAATCGTGGTTATTGGGTAACTGATCCATCTCCTCTTTCTGCTGTAGGTAGCTGATGTCGATAGGAATTTTCGATGGTTTCGCCTTGTCCAAGCCAAAACGTTGTGCCAATTTCCGGATGTACGAGGTCTGGTTGATCTTGAATCCGGACGCACTTCGTTCCACCTCCATTCCAAGGAAATGACGAACGTCTCCCAAATTCGTCACGTTGAAATGGGCTTGGAAACCCTGGAAGATACCCTTGAATTCCTTTTCCGTCTGCGTCACGACGATCATATCATCAACGTAGATGAGGATATACGACCACGTACCATTCTTCAGTTGCACGTACAAGCATGGATCCGACTTCGTTGGCTGGAATCCCATGGCCTTGAAAACGGAATCCACTTTCCGGTTCCATACGCGCGCTGATTGCTTCAGGCCGTACAAACTCCTCCTCAAAAGGCAGACGGTTAGCTCATCACCCGTCGTGTACCCTTCCGGTTGCCGCATGTAAACGGTTTCTTCGAGTGTTCCGTTCAAATATGCGGTCTTGACGTCGACATGCTTGACGATGGATCCCCTACGGCTTGCCATGGAAAGCAGAGCTCGGAAGGTTGTCTGCTTTGCCACCGGTGCGAAGACCTCATCATAATCGGTGCCGTACTTCTGGGTGAAGCCTTGTACAACGATTCTCGCCTTGTGCCGTACCACGTTTCCTTTCTCGTCCCGCTTGGTCTTGAACAGCCACTTGCATCCGACAGCCTTCTTGCCTGGCGGTAGTTGCACCAGTTCCCACGTTTGGTTCTCCAACAGCGCCCGAAATTCTTCGTCCATGGCGGCTTGCCACTGGAACGCCTCATCACTTCGTAACGCTTCCGCCGGAGTTTGAGGATCGCCGGTCTTCCTCGTCGCCCGTCGCTTGCTCACCGTGAGGCCTTGCTGGGCGGCATTCGGTCCAGCTTCGTTTTGTGGAACTGGGGAATTGTGGAACGGAAAGTTTTTGTTCGTGAAGACAAAGTCATGGTACTTGTCTGGAATCGCGCGCTTCCGATCACTGCGCCTCAACACCTGTGACTCGGGTGGATTTGAAGATTGTCGTGGAGGGAGCGCCGGAATTGTCACGTCAAAAACGGTTTCATCGGATGATTCGCCAGCGCTTGTATCAACTTGCGAAAAGAAATCCTCCTCGGAATCCGATGACTCCTTGGGATCCGACGACTCTTCATCGGTTGTCTTATGATCGTCAGTCTCGGCTGGTTCTTCAACATCCGGCTCGGTTGGTTCCACCGGTCTTGCTTCCGGAACGTCGTCAAGGAAATCGAGACTCACGAAATTCCGGACTTGAAGTTGCTGTCCGCTCGTAGCTGCAGGTTGCGTCTCGATTTGGGGTGACTCGTTGAGGAAAACTACATCCCGACTCTTGAAGACATTCTTCTTCACCGAATCGTACAACCGGTATGCCTTGGTCTGCTCATCGTAACCGACTAGGATGCACTCCTTCGATTTTACGTCCCACTTCTTCCGCTTTTGCTTCGGAACGTGCGACATCGCCTTCGAGTCGAATACACGAACATGGGAAAGATCAGGCTTGCGACCGGACCAGGCCTCCTCCGGTTTCAGCTTGTGACCTTTGGTAGGGGAACGGTTGATGACGTACGTCGAAGCTGCTACCGCTTCCGCCCAGAACGACTTCGGTAGTTTCGCCTCGAACAGCATGCACCTAGCTCGCTCAACGACGGTTCTGTTGACTCGCTCGGCCAACCCATTTTGTTCAGGAGAGTACTCGGTGGACGTTTGGTGTACAATCCCTGCATCGGCAAGGCGTTTCTGAAACGATCGGTTAGTATACTCCTTACCATTGTCGCTGCGAAGAACTTTCAGCTTGAACCCGGTCTGTCTCTCAGCTAGGGCTCGGAACTGGTTGAATGCATGTAGGACCTCAGCTTCGAATTTCGTCTCCAGGAAATAGATGAATATCCGCCGTGTCCAGTCGTCCACGAACGACACGTAATACCGGCTTCCGTCGATTGACTCTTCTTCCATCGGTCCGCATATGTCCGTGTGGACAAGCTCCAGGACGCCATTGGCACGATGACCGTTCTTCGGAAACGGTAGACGGGTTTGCTTACCCATGGCACATACTGTACAGTTGCCCATTTTCGTTTCCTTGAGCCCATTCTTCAGTAGCTTCAGGCTATGGACGTTGATATGACCCATTCTCCTGTGCCAAACGTTCAAATCGGCTGCCGTGGATGCGAGCGACAACGCGCTCTGCTCGTCACCCTCTTCGAATCGGAACAATCCACTCTTCAAGTCATGTATCCCGGTAGCTATCACCTCACCATCCGGATCAATCACCTTCACGCCTTGGGTGCTGAACCGCACTTCGTGACCATGGCGAACGATCTGACTCACCGACAGAAGATTGTTGGACATCGTTGGAATGAACTTGACATCGTTCACGTCGATGGGGGGACTCTCAGGACTGCACTTAGCTGAAAGCTTGACGACACCCGTGGAAACAATCTTCATCATTTGTTTGTCGGCTGCCATGACAACGCCACTCGCCGGTTTTTCACCATGTAGCAGGCTTCGATCCTTGGTGAAGTGGTCTGATGCTCCACAATCAAACACCCAGCCATCGTTGCTATGGTAACCGCTGGTTGTTAGTACCGTGCAAAACGCCGACCCTTTTTTTGTCTCGTTTTTCACATGGCACTCCCTGGCGATGTGTCCGTATCGATGACAACGCTTGCATTTTGGACCTTTTGGCTGCTCAGCTGACCGTCCTTCGGCTGCACCTTGCTTCGGTTTTGATGGAAACGGTTTTCGTCCAACGAACGCCGTCTGGTCCTTGGAAAATTGGACTTCCTGGAGCAACTTCGTCTTGATGCTGTCGCCGGTGATCGGGGTGCCGGAATTTTCCAGCGCCATGATCATTGGCTTGTACTCCTCCGGAAGGCCCGCAAGCAGTAGGGAACCGACCCTCTCCTCGGAAATGTCGAAACCAACTCCCCGAAGGCTATGAGCGGTGGAAATGATCTCCGTTACATACCTGTCCACCGTGCCGCACGACGAGAGGGTGGTGGTGATGAGCTTCCTGAGCAGTCCCACGCGGCGGGTTAGTCCGGTGTCCTCGAAAGCTGCTTCAAGCTTCGCCCATACCTCACGGGCCGTCGGTGCGTCCTTCACGTGAATGTAATTGACGGGATCCAAGAGCAAAATGATTTTCGCTCGTGCTCTTCTGCACCTCCGCTGGTCCACCGCTGGCAGCGTTCCGTCCGCGTTCGGAATCGGCTTCACGGCTTCCCACAGCTCCTCCAGCTCCAGGTACGTCTCCACCGCGAATTTCCACGTTGGCCAATTCTCTCGGCCGCTCAGACGCTCGATCGGCGGAAGACTTGAAAGATTCTGCTGGACTTGCTGCGGGATCGCTTGACCATCACCAGCTCCGGTAGACATCTTGCGAAAAAATCTTGAAGAATAACTGGGCTCACAACCTATTAGATTAGGCAGTAAAACGTACTATTCTCTTCAGTGGTTGAAACAGAAGTGAAAAATTTTATTTCCTAATTTATTACATGGTTGCTGTGTTTGAATCTTCGGTCTGAACGCCTACTACTTCTAACATTCGCTAATACAGTAATTTACATTTAATGCGGCATACCGAGGCACCACTCAGTGTTGCATTAGAGGAGATTGTGACCTGTAATTGGACATTCGCGCTAACAGTGGTCAGTGTCGACTTCTGGTGGCGACTTTCAATTCGGGTCCCGAACTAGATAGTATAACCTCTATCAGATTAGAAGGCATGAAACCAGTTTTAAAATGTTAAAATTTGAATGAAAATTTCTACATCATGTTATTTAATTACTTGAAACACGTATTTTTGACTTTTATTCAACCGTTCGTCTATACATTTCTGATATTTTGACTGAAACTTTTCATTATATAATATATAATATGCAATTGTCTTCAAACACAATTTTCGTATGAGATTTTTTCACCACCCGTAAAAAATATGTATTTCATTTGAATAGAATGCTAATTCGATACGGCTAAGTTAATTTTGATTCATAATTTCAATTTTGAATACGTGTTCATTCCGCCTGAAAATTAATTACTATCTTTGACGCTCCCGAAATCGTGAAACGAAGCTCAGTGCCGTCAGCGAAGCTAACAGCAAGCCCGATCAAATTCACCGTCCAGTGAAATACAAGAGACGAAAGTATAATGTCCTCACCATCAAAGATAAGAACATAGTCTTGGACCTGCTAAATTGTGGTAAGACTGTTCTACAAGTGGCTGACGAAACGGGCCTTCCACGGTCGACGGTTTACGGAATCAAGAAGAAAAACGATCCAGTTTCACAAACGGATAAGACCTCCGACGCATGTATTGCTGAATGAAGTCGTCTTATTGTGGCTCTACCGATAACGTCAGAAACACATACCGATATCAGATGCACTCTTAAGTGGAAAATGCAAGCTTCTCCACGAAACATCGTGCACGACGCCCGATTGTCGATTTAGAGCAAGTTATGGTTGGTTACGTAGCTTCAAAGCTAGAAACGGGATCAGAACGTTAACTGTCTCGGGAGAGAAACTTGACGCGGATATTGCTATATGGATATTGCTTGAATAAATTGACGGAGATTATAACATCAAACAACTAAGTGCTGATGATATCTATAACGTTAATGAGACGGCATTAGTTGTAAAGGTCTTGCCTACAAAGTCATTGGTTGGTTGTAGCGAAAAAACTGCACCCGGACTGCACACCTTGCAGCAATGCAAGTGGTAGCCACAAATTACCATTACAAGTGCTTGGCCGCGCATCAAATCCTTGATGCTTTAAAACGCAAGGCGTGCCTGATGGGATACACTATTTTTCAAATAAGAAAGCGTGGCAAACTAGTGCGACGTTTACTGATTGGTTCTACTCCGTTTCCGTTCCTGAAATCAAACGGAAGGCAGCTGCACAGAATATACCGACTAAAGCGCTTCGAATTATAGATAATTGTACAGCACATTGCAGTAAAGATAAGTCTCAAGTGGATGACGCAGAAATTCAGGTGATCTTCCTTCCTCCAAATGTGACAAGCATTCTGCAGCTTATGGATCAAGGAATCATCAATGCTTTTAAGAGTAATAATGTCATTACATTTTCGAGTCCAAGTTAGTGAGTATTATTTTTAGTTTTTAGTTATCCAGTGTATTGCTTCTGTTGGTGACATTTTCGAGGTCGACCATGAAGAGCAAGATTGCGATGCTAACGAAAGTGCTGAGGGTGATCTTAGTACTTCGGGTTATATGTACTCTTGGAGCAGTCAATCCGAAAAACGCACTGATTATAAGAATGCTATCATAGATGTACTTAAAAATGTTCTTATTGCTGTTGGTGATGACCATAAATTAGTGGAAGTCGAAAAATGGAAAAACGAATATGAAAATGAAATTATTCGCCTTCTTAACGAATAACAATAGTGAATTGTAATTAAGTATATGGCATGATAACAAAAATACAAAATGATTGATTGTAACACCATGAATTGTTTTGATTGGAAAAATGGTTGAAAACACTCCTTAAAATTTATCGTGTTGTAAAAATTCGCACAATGGTATATTCGTGTTGACGGCATTGGTTTTTCACTTTCAGTTTATAGAACTGTTCATTTCAACACACAATATACACATTGCTTACCCTGTTTTATTATTCCGCGGACGCACTTGAACATCCTTTAATCCATATCGTAAATAAGATTTGTGTTTTGAGGCTGCAATTAATTAATATAGATAAGAACATGCGGAAATAACATTAAAATATCCATCTAAACCTTTTTTGATAAGTTTATTAATGTTCTTATTTGATTTCTTCAGGCCTTGTGAGTCCATTTTGATGTTTTTCTCTTCTGGTTCTAACTTGTTTTTCACATTCTGTTTTTCGTTTTTGCTGTGTTTGTTGATATTCGCGTTGACTTTACTGTGCTTCATTTCATGATTTCGGGAGCGTCAAAGATAGTAAATAATTTTCAGGCGGAATGAACATGTTTTCAAAATTAAAATTATGAATCAAAATTAACTCATTCCTATCAAATTAGTATTCTATTTAAATGAAATACACTTTTTTACAGGTATTAAAATAATCTCATACATAAATCGTGTTTGAAGACAATTTTATATTATATATAATGAAAGGCTTCAGTCAAAATATCAGAAATGTATAGACAAACGATTAAATAAGAGTCAAAAATACGTGTTTCAAGTAATTAATTAACATGATGTAGAAATTTTCAATAAAATTTTATTATTTTAAAACTGGCTTCGTGCCTTCTAACCTGATATAGATTACACTATCGAGTTTTGTCCCAAATTGAAAGTCGCCACCAGACGTTGACACTAACCACTGTCAGTGCGGATTTACCTCTGTCCAATTAGATGTAAACATGTCCAATTAAACATGTCGCATTACAGGTATGTCCAATTAAAAAAATGTCACATTAAATGTAAATTACTGTAGGATGTGAAGAGATCCAAGTAATCGCCTCGCATAGCATCGCATCGCACGCCAAATGTATGTTCATTGGCATATAAATAGGTGGATATGGAAAACGAAGCAACGATGGAATCTTTAATGCATCCGAGCTGTTCAAGTTGATGGAAACAATACAATTGAATACCACAGAGTCCAATCTCCCTGGAACAGCATGTAATATGATGACCCAAGAACACACATAAGTTAAGAACTAATGAAAAGTAGTACTTCTTATTTAGTTAACATAACCAATTTAAAAAAGGAAGATTGCCGAACACCTTATAAAATAACACGAAATAAATATGTCCTGAGAGAAAAGTCCCTGTTAAACGACGCCAATTTCTAAAAAAAACATTCCGACGCGCCTTCTTCCAGCACTGCCTCCAATACCGTTAAACCTGGAGATCACCTCAGCAAACAGAAAAACAAATTGACCACGTTTTGATCGACGGTCGGTGACGGTTCTCGGCGTCATCGACGTCAGAGTCTATCGTGGTGCTAACATAAAACACCAGACCTCATCACGGTACCACCTACGACGACTGAAGGTATCGAACGTCGCTGCAACATACTCGCAGCGTCTGGAATCTGCTTTACCGTTACTGGATGCTGAACCTCTCGATAAACGCTGGAACACCTTGAAAGAAGCAACGAGGACAAGGGAACGAATGGAAGAGAAAGAGTGTGGGGAGATGGATCTGCTTTATCGTTCTCGAAAATTGCAGAAATTCTTCAAGAAACTAAACGCCTTCCACAAAGGCTTTGCCCCGCGCCGCAATGTGCAGGAACCATGAAGGAGGCATCTTGACGAACGAACATGAGGTGATCGTAAGGTAGAGGCGGGATAATCGAAGACCACACAAAGTCGAGCGGTGATAATATGGCGGAAAATGTGCCGAGTGCACAGCTCACTCAATCGCTAAAGTGACGATGCGTTTGTTGCAAGATTTGGGCATTTGGGCACGAAGCATGGACAATACTCGAAGAGGACTCACAAGCCCCTGGTATTTCCGAACGCCGAGTGTTCAGAACAATATTTATTTATTTTATTTTATTCTATTTAACCAGAATACATGACATAAGACATTTGTCTTTTAAAGTGTCACTAACGCAGCAAAATTGTTCACACAATGACTAGCAACCATTACTACATATTATTCAACTTAAATCTAATCTATTGATTGAAAAATGATAAGCAGCCATTTTTGAACATTACTTCATGTTTAATACGTCTCAAATTGGAAGGTAAACTATTCCAGTTCACCACACTCCTCACTATAAATGAATTGCCGTACATAGCTGAACTATGGATAGGTACCACAAGGTTGCAGGTCCGCTGACTTCGAGATAGATGTAGTTTGGAGAACAAGTAGGTAGGTCTCTGGCGAGTCAATATCCTGAATAGAAACAAACAAGCACGCATGTTGTAGAAGTTACGGAAGGGGCAACCAATTAGGTCTTTTTGCAAATGCCGCACTGTAGCCATACGATTTAAACTGAACACGTATCTCACACAATCGTTCAATGCCACTTCTAGCTTTGATCTCATCGCAGAACTCATGTTAAAGTGTATTACATCTCCATATATAAAATGCGGCAGTATTAACGTTTTAAACAGCTTCATTTTGATGTTTTGCGGAAAATCAGCAGTCGATGTTCTCAGACTACGAATGCAAGAATAAATTTTGCCACACTGCAACGAAACAGTTTTTCCAAGGTTGCTCTGGAAGATGACACCAAGATTATTTGCATGATTACTGAAGTTCAAGTCAGTTCCCTCAATATTCACTCTTGGTAATCCGTCGAGGAAACGAATATTTCCGAACATTAAAACTTTCGTCTTCGTAGGATTTACTTGAAGTGTGTTCTCTCTAGCCCAATGAATTATTTGTTCTAGATCACGGTTAATACAGAGTATTAATTGCTCAGCTGACATGCTAGGCTGTATACAGAATAATTGAACGTCGTCGGCAAACAATATACGGTGATGTACAGGAAAACGGAGTATAGAGGAGGATGAATCACGAACTGGCGCAACTCTACGCGGCTCAGCATCCAGAAAGTCACCAAGTCTGAACGAGTGCGATGGACAGGACATGTTGCAAGATTATCTTACAGCCCTATAAAGCCCTATGAAGATGATGTTCGCATCGAATCCAGAAGGAGAGAAGGAGAGGAGCCCAGCGAGTGAGGTGTTCGGACCAGGTGGATCAAGACTTGGTGAGAATCGGTGCAGCCGGAAGTTAGAGAACTGCAACTATGAACCGAGTTCATTGGCGGAACAATGTTGCGAATCAGATTAAATCTCTTCAAGGGATGCAGTATCGTGTTTGTCGTCGCAGCGGCTTGAAATGTGATCACTTTCTATGAGTTGTTATGCAAGTAACAACGAATTTTTTGACGTAGGACTACGTCTAACCGGAAGATATAGGGGGTGAAATGGAAATCTAGGCACTGAACAAGTAGGAAAAAATGCAAGATTTGGAACGCTTATAACTCGAGCATTTCTCAATAGATCGCAAAAGTTTTTGCATCAATTGATAGGAAATATATCTACGCATCTATCATGACGAATAACATTTCATTTTTCTTGAGATAAATAATTGAATAATTGTGAAATATCAAGCATTGTCAAAATGCACTATGTGCCCATTTTTGATTGGTCCATTTTGTGCTCCTCAAATCATACCGACCAAAACGGGCAACCAGAGCAGCAGCGAAATAGAATGAAGCACGATTGGAAAGGAAAACGAAAAAATGAACGAAACATTGGTCGCAGTCTCACACATGCGTAATTCTCGAGCCAGCCAGTCAGCTTAAAAATCCCCGCTCCGCTGCCGTAACGATCTTTCTTTGTGTGGACACCGACTGGACAACATCGTTGCTGGACGAGCTGGACGGCGAGGGATCGAGTGCCTTTCTCAAGGCAAGAGGGCGGAGGTGGTAGCGCTGGAGTAGAGTAGAGTTTTCAAAGGGCCATTCTCAAGGCTAGAGACGAATGAACTGCAAAAGTTTAAAGTCTCTATAATTCAAGACCTTCCTTCCGTAACGATCATTCTCATTCAAACTGTACACCACATCGGTTCGCATCACAACACATCAACAAACCAACCCAAGCAGCCATGTCTGGACATGGCAAAGGAGGAAAAGTGAAGGGAAAGGCAAAATCCCGCTCGAACCGTATTGGTCTGGAGTTCCCCGCAAGGGTAGCTAGGCCGAGCGCGTTAGTACCAGTGCACCAGTCCACCTATCCGGCGTTATATAGTTTCGGCCGCCGAAGTGATCGAGTTGGCTGGCAAAGCTGCTCGCGACGATAAGAAAACCCGCATTCGGAACAGAACACATTCGGTTCGGTGGACATCAAGACAACAGGCTGTTGCAGCGAGTGGCGAGTGGCAAACGCAATCGCAAAACGGCATCAGGTAGCAGAGGAAAAAAGTATACAAACTGCTTTGGTGGCAAATCCAGAACAAGGCGGCATCGAGGGCGTTCGAAATGTTTTTTTTTCAAAACCACGAGTACTAAGTTTTCTAAATTGGAACCATTCCATAAAACAAGGCGCTATTCAGGGCCATTAAACCTTCCAAAAAAGAGTTTAGGAAATACAGTTCAATGCTTTCTAAAACATTATCCAAAATAATAATAAAACACAAATTGATTTTTTCATAATTTGTTTGCCAGGATCTGATGAGTATGTGAATTTGGCAGTTGTTCTGAGCTTATTGATAGTTGGGGACTTTCCTGATTATTCAATTTTCACCAATTCTTAAATTGTTTCCAGATTTCCAGTACAGTAATTTACAATTAGTTCGACATTTAGCTAATTGGACGGACATGTAATGCGACTTATTTAGTTGGACATTTTTGTAAACAAAAAGATCCAAATTATGACCCCACATTGAAAGTCGACACTGTACCACTGTCATCGCAAATGTTCAATTACAGGTTAAAATCGCCTCCAATGCGACACTGATTGGCGCTTCGGCACGTCGCATTGAATGTAATTTACTGTACAACATGTCACAAAGCTGGATGGGAAGAAATTTTCCAACTGTGAAAGCTGTGGCGAGTGGCAACAAATCGCTAAACAGGAAGGTTTAGTCGAACAAGATGGGGATATCGACGGAAAACAAAACAATAATCTCTTTAGATTGAATTTTGTGATCCTGAAAAGGACCCTTTTTAGCCTGCATGTGAATCCAACGAGCGAACAAAAGGTAAAGAATGTAGTTTTTTGCCATCGCTCCCTTTTAACGCTCATTCGTTCGTCTCGTTGGACTCGCCCCTCTGGCTGAGTCTGCCGATTTGTCTCTATCCTGTGAGTGTGTACCGCTAGAGTATAAAACACGCGGACCCCAAAAAAATATCTTATTTTCTTTCAAACCGTAAACCCGTGTGGTTGTACGGCATCGGCATCGTGGACGTAACAAAGGAGGACAAGTTAAGGGAAAGGCAAAGTCCCACTCGAATCGTGCAGGTGTGCAGTTCCCCGTAGGTGTATCCGCCAATTGCTCCGCAAGGGTAACTAGGCCGAACGGATTGGTGCCGGAGCACCAATATACCTAACAGCGATTATAGAGTTTCGGCCGTCGGAAAGCTCGAGTTGGCTTGCAAAGCTGCTCACGACAATCAGGAAACCCGCATCAAGAACAGAGCAGCTTCGGTTCGGCGCTCATCAAGGCAACAATTAGTTTCAGTGAGTGGCAAAGTGTTTCTCCGGCACGTCGCATTAAATGTAATTTACTGAACAACATGTTCAAGCTGGATGGGAAGAAATTTTCCAACTGTGAGAGCTGTGGCGAGTGGCAAACGCAATAGCTAAACAGGAAGGTTTAACCGAACAAGATGGGAATATCGAGTGATAACAAAAACACAACACCAAAGGTTCTTTTCAGAACCATCAACATATTCATAAAGAGTAAACAGTAAACTAATCCATTTTTCAGGTAGACAGGTAGGTATTCACGTAGGAGAAGAAAATAAAACAATATATTTAAAATATATATTTAACAAAAGCTGTCCCCTTTGTATAGTCCTACGTCAGTCCGGTTATGTCCCCGACATTACCCACCCGTCTTTTTTTAAAACTTCACGATGTCGAACAAACCGAGAATTTTTCATAATTAACTTGGAGAGCGTGTGAATCACACAGGCGAGGTAACATACCTGTTCATTGTTCATTCACTTTGATACATTTTCAATATGTTCACCGAAAACCAGTGGGACGATAAAGTTTGACATTTACAGTTGTTTATATTTTGATTGTGCAATTTATGGAAATTGTATGAGTTTGTTTATCCCCCATCAAAAAGTTCTCCGCTTCGTGGAGCGATTATTGTTTATATGCTTAAATTATTTCCCAGTTTACCATTTTTTCACGGAATAATACTGAATTACGCGAAAACTGCGACAGGATGCCACCGAAGCGGAAGACTACCACAACGGACGAAGAAGATGACGAATATCGTAAGAAACGCGATCGTAATAATCAAGTATGCGCCAATTCCATATCATAATTTCGTCATCCCAAGATTAATTTTCACTCTTTGCTGTGTCATTGAAGGCGGTCAAGCGAAGCAGGGTGAAATCCAAACAGCGCACGGAGGAAACTCAGCAAAAAGTGAACGAATTGCGGGTCAAAAACGAAGTGTTGGAAGATAAGATTAAGAATCAAACCAAGGAATTGAAATTCCTTAAGGAGCTATTTTTGACTCAGGCACAAGCGAAGTCTGATAAGCTAGTGGGTGTTAACTTGGCGGAACTGCTGAAGAGCTCCGACGAGGAGGAGCCGGAATCGGATGAGGGAAGCATGGATAGTAAGAAAAAGAAGAAGAAGCAACGGAGTGACAGCGGCAAAACTGGAACCAGTAAAACATAAGTTTTGATCAAATCAGAATTATTCTAAGATAAAACTTGTTATATATTGTTTCAACACTTAATATGTTTAAGGTAGTCTTAAGGTCACCTACTGTATGTTAATATGGAGGATTAGGAATAAAGTAATCAATCCTAAACATAAACATTCAAAGAGATTTTAATTGACTGTTTCCAAGTTTTATTCTCGAGTCGTCACTTTGACCTAGTTTTTGCTTTGTTTTCCATGTAACATGAAATTAAATAATGATTGCAACGAAGTTTTTGCTAATGAAACTGCAAAGCGAAATATCTGCGAGGTCAAGAGCCGCGCAAATGTTGTCCTCTTTATGATTCCACGATTGTGTCGCCATCAAATTCCTAGCAGATTGACTCTTACAACTTCATTCGACTCAGCAAGGAATAATGGTAAGAGTTGAATACTCACAAACACTTGAAACGCAATTGCGATGAGCAAACGCTTGTACTTATTCCCATGTGCTCTCCACCACCTCTCTCAACACCATCCTTATCTACATCTCCCAAGCAATGATACACACTTTCTGCGTTCACTTAGCAATTAGTAGTTAACAAACGTGGAGTACGCGAAGTCGTTTTTAAGGGAATCACGAGTCAACAATGAATTTTGTGGAGGAAATACTTCGAGCCTTCGATCAATCGCTCATTATCAGCTGTTGGAAGTACATTTTTCCGGTGCTGGTGGTACTTTATCTGTTCATTTTTCTCTATGACAAGCATCGCTATGGAGGAAAAGCGGCAAAACCACCGACAACGCCAAACGGGGCCAAGGAGAAACTAGATGGAATAGAATATGTTGGAGGTTTGTTGCTGAGAATCTGATTCCAAAACTGTCGCATTTGGTTTTCGCATTTCAATTCGCGTTACAGAAATCGAGACGGGCGAGTTCGACCCAACGCCTGAACTAGAAGAAAGAGAGCATATTCCGTTTGCAGGCGCCAAAGTGACCCTGGACAAAGATCCCATCAAAGCTGCAAATCATTTCTACGAAATCGTGAACGATCGTCGCAGTGTTCGTAAGTTCAGCCGACGGCCGGTCGACGTGTCCGTGGTCGAAAGGTGTATCCACGCAGCGGGAACAGGTCCAAGTGGGGCTCACACCGAACCGTGGACTTTCTGTCTCGTTTCCGATCCGGACATGAAACTCCAAGTTCGCGAGATTATCGAGGCCGAAGAGTTTATCAACTATGAGCAGCGGATGTCCAAACAGTGGACCACCAATCTGAGACCTCTGAAAACAAATCACGTGAAAGAGTACCTCACGGAGGCACCTCATCTGATTTTGATTTTCAAACAAACCTACGGCATTAAGCAAGACGGTGGCAAGAAGCAGCACTATTATAACGAGATATCAACTTCTATTGCCACGGGTATCTTGCTCTGTGCACTCCAAGCCGCTGGTTTGAATACACTCGTAACAACACCCTTGAACTGTGGACCTGCCCTCCGAAATCTCCTGGGTCGCCCATTAAACGAGAAATTGTTGGTACTGCTCCCAGTTGGTTATGCGGCCGATGATTGTACAGTACCGGATTTGAAACGCAAACAAGTTGAGGATATTATTGTTAAATATTGATAAACTTTCACGATACTGTTCAATAATACCCAGTGCTCGCAAAGTAGACTCCAACAGCTTGATAAATATAATAAATGAAAAGGAAATGAGATTTTTCAGTGTTTGTATCAAATACAGTATTAATAACTGTATGGTTATCATCGTATAAATCTATCCCATTTTGTATGATATGTGTAATTGTTCATTTTACCAATTCAATTCAATTCCTTGTTTTTAAGAGGCTTTTAAATTGCGGTTCATTCGCCTCTATCATTTCACCAACATCATGTGATCATTTTAATCTAGAGTCAGTCGAAAAATTGAGTAAACACATGCTACTTGACGATACAGTAAAACCAGTTTTTGTGCGGTTTTTTTGCGCGAATTTCTGTTCTTGTACGGTTTGTTTGTGCAATTTTTTTGGCGGTGTATGAAAAGAAGCATATTTGGCGAAGTTATCGTCCATTCAGTTTTTTTCGATGGTTTATATGTATTTCAGTGCGGAAAAAGTGTATTTGCGTCTCAATTATCCACTTCTGAAATCATTCCCCTTCTTTCATCACATTTTTTTTTATTTAAATCGTTTATTTTTACAGGCTCAGTTACATAGGTTTAAAGGAGCCGAACTCCTTACTGTATTATTACTAGTAAATATACATTTTTCCTTATTTCTAATGTTAATAATATAAGAAACCGATTACTCGCGGTCGACTCGAGTTTAGAAGGGTGACATATTTTCTTCAGGAAAAGGAGGGGATATGAGGATATGTTCACACAATCACACTCATCACACTCAATTCTTAAACCTATCTTATATCTAATATGTATTTACATTTCATCTTATTCTTAAGAAGGGATCCGATCTCTCACAAAGGAAAAGGAAAAGGAAAAACTAAGGGTATAAGGACAATCACACACGAAGATCGATAGCTTTAAGGAATACATATATTTGGGACATGTAATCAAGGTCTAACCGAGCCGAGAAAAGAGAAAAAATCAGCAGTGTGGGTCAGCAAACTTAATCTTTCATCATATTACCAATTTGCGGGAGCAACACTGTTTCGATATAACCACATTTGTTCATCGGTTTTTGCATTATTTTTATAATACAGGTGTGATTATTTTACTATTTTCAATTTCAAAATGATTATGTAAATTGCTATTTCATCATTTCGAAACATATTTTGAGACAGTTCTTGTGTTACAATTAAAAAAAATTAATGTTCGAATTTATACGGATTCGATCGATTGGTTATTACTATTTTTTGCTTTTTTTCTTTGCCTACCACTACTTGAACAAAGCAGGGAGGAGACTTCCTTCTTACTCTACGTACTTTGAATCATGTCATTGTTTTGAACGGGATTTATTAGTATTTCCGAAAAATGTCCTCGAAAAAAGTGACAAAACGTGAAGATCAAAGAAAACTGAAGCTCTGTGTTCTCGATATCATTTGCGAACAAAAGGGATATATTGTTTGGGCCTTTTTCTGCTTCACAAACAAAAGAGACACGTAACAAGGCGTGGTCGAGCATAGGAGAGTATGCAAAATCAATTGGAGCTCTACCAGGCGACAAAGATCCGTTATATATTCACGTCTCGGTGGCCAAATGTCCGAAAAATGTCGATGGTATGTATAAAGATATTTCAATGATCACTTTGATAAAAAAAACTACAAAACTTTAGGAAAAACGAGACAATGTAAGAAAAACCGGAGCTAGCGGCGGACCGGAAACTAGGACCAATGATGTCGACATGTTAGTTTTCGATATTATTGGCGAAAAATCACCAGTCCTTGAGGGGCTGGTTATTCCAGAAGGCATGGAGGAATCAGCGGAAGAAACTTTTCACGAACAAGAAATACAACCTACCACATATTGGGCTTCTAAGAAATCCTCTAGAGATCAGGTCAAACCCTTTGAATCGCCGCTAAATGTGTCGACACGTAAAAGAAGAATAAATGGTAAATATCCTAGATAAATTTATCTTAAAAGTACTCATTGTTTTTGTAATAAATTTTCATTTCAGAAAAATTAAACGAAAAAGATACACCTGCTTTCGTTTCTACAGGAGAAAACGCAGATTTAATTCGTCAAAAATTGCAATTAACTACAGAAGTCCTTAAGAAAGAACGCGATTTGAAATCAATTGAAATTGAAAAGATGTTGAAAGAAAGTCATCTAATGAACCTCAAAATTTATGATTTTGAGCTAAAGCACAGCCTTCGAAGATCCAAGTATACGGAAAATCTGGAGAACGCTCTAGTTGATTCCTCCAGTGATTTATTTCAAGTCGAGTACATTTATCCAAAGATGGACGTAAATATCGAAGAAACGAACGATCATATTTAATGTTTGGAAAATAATTATAACAAGAGATAGAGATAAATCAAATACATTTGAAATACAAAAACATAGTTTGATTACATTTATTTAGCTATCCGTATTCTGACAAGCTTTGACTAGCAATTATATTTTGTATTTGTTTTCAAAAAAAATCCATGGTGGTATGGTTAAGTTTCCTTATGGATATTACACTCCTGTGAAAATGTTTCTAGCTTTCAACACATAGAATGTATGATTTGCAACTGTCGTCTACGAGCATCAATTTCTATGTCTTCATCAATCAATTCAGAATCATGCTCATCTTCACGTTGCACTGGATTCACAAGATTTAGGTCATTTGCTTCATTTTCCCTGGCTATATTGCATAATGTCGCACAGCATTTCACTATTTGTCCAGCAAAGCAGGGATCTACCCTTAAATGGTTCAAGCATGGAAATTTTTCTTTGAGAACTCCCAGTGCCCGCTCAACTGTTTGCCGTGTGGACTTCAATCTGTTGTTGTATCTACGCTTACGCTCGCTTGTTGGGTCATTGTTCAATGGTCTCATCAACCATACCTTCAACGGGTAAGCTGAATCACCTAATATGACTCCATTGGGGAATACGTTTTCTTATTCCATATGCTGGTACAAGCGACTTCTGCGTAACACTCTTGCATCGTGTACACTTCCAGGCCAATTTGCACTCACGTAGAAAAACTCAAGTTGTGGGCCACAAACTATCATACAGTTGATGGAATGGAAACCTTTTCTATCAACGAAAGCTTCCTCATTCAGTGTAGGCGCATCGATTGGAATCAACGATCCATCTATAATTCCTATCACGCAAGGGAAGTTTGCTATTTTATAAATTTTTTCCACTACCGCCGAAATATTCGATGGCCAACGAACTGTGCGCTGACACAATCTTCTGTTAATCGCTGCCACGACGCTATGTACCGTTCTTCCCACTGTTGATTTGTGAATTCCGTGACATAGCCCGGTACCATGGTATTGGCTTCCTTGTCCGAGCCAATGTAAGGTTGTACACAATTGTTGGTATGGCTTGAGTGCACCTCCACGGTTTGAAAGCTCAATATCAGGACCAATCACACGCAAAATTTGCTCTACTTTCCCAGGAGTCATCCGAAACGCTGCATAAAAATCAGCCTCATGATTGAAAGTGAAATTTGTTCTTGGTGCGTAATATTTCACTCTACGGTATTTTTATTTACACAAATTAACACTTTCTTCGTCACTGGATTCGTCCAAAAAGTTGAAACGGTACATTTTCGTACAGAAAAATAAAAAAAAGAAAAATCGAACTTTTAAAAAACAAACTTGTAAATGAAATTATGTGTCCACTCGAAGTTATAGAAAAAATTACAAGTCAACACTAATAATTTGTTGTTTTATTTTGTTTATGCAACATTCACTTGTAATATGTAATATGTAACGCTAATAATATTAGTGTAAACAACTTGTAATATTAGACTTGTAGATTTGTACTTCTAGATTCGTTATACAACAGGAATCTACAAGTTACAAGTTACAAGACTAATATTATTAGTGACATTTCGATTATGCAACAGGGCCCTGGACAACATTAAGGGGGGTAGGGGTTACTAAAATGTCCACGTTTGTCCACGGTGAGGGGGAGGGGGTATAGATTACATCCACGTGGACACTAATAAATATTTTGAAAAAAATATATAGATATATATCTATATTCAACAATATATGAAAAATATTCTGCTTTTCCAGAAAATTTATCCGTATTTCTGAATATGATAGTATTGATAGTACTGCGCGGTGGAAATTTGATATTTCTTCATATCGTTGAAAATTTTTCTGAAATATGCATTCTGAGAGTATCGCATATGAGCTGAGAGCAATCGATTTATTTTCATTGATTTTAAAGAATCTCGCATTAGCATTAAGTGCGCTACATATACAGCGTCACCGTCACCGTCCCGTCAACTATTCTCTTGGACTTATTTTGCCGACGTCAAAGTTGCTGGTTGGAAATCCATGGGAGAATATTTGACATTTTACGTTGACTTCACGGTGACAGGACGTTGTATGTGTAGCGCACTTTAGGCCTTTTTCCCACTGCAGCGGAGCGTCAACGTGGCTTGAGCGTGGCGTGTTCAATGCGATTCACATACAACATCCACGGCACGTTCACGTTCCGTCCCGTCACGTTGCGTCAATTATTCTTCCAAGCAGTTTTTATGCAAACATTCACATACACATGCAAACATTCATATGCAACTTCGACTTGCCGTTGTTGGTGTATGTGAATGCTTCAATAGGAATTGCATGGAAGAATAATTGACGCAACGTGACGGAACGTGACGTGGACGTTGTATGTGAATCGCGCTTTTACTTTCCGTCATTATATTTTAAGGCCTTGTTCTCACTGCAGCGGAGCGTCAGCGTGGCTTGGACGGGGCGTGTGATGCTTACAATTAATCGTGTGTGTTCTTACCGATGTGTTCACACCAGGCTGACGTGTCGTGAGCGGGGTTTTGGCGTGTGGCTGGCGTACAAACGAAAACACTTCACGCCGGCAATATTTGTACTTCTCCGATTCTCTCTTGAATATGTTTGCTTGTAGTAGTGACAAACCCGCCAAAACCTCGCGTACGGCTCATCATCCTAGTGTGAACACATCGGTAGGAACACACAGGATTAATTGTAAACGTCACACGCTCCGCCCAAGCCACGCTGACGCCCCGCTCCAGTGAGAACAGGGCCTTATTCATCAGAATTGAGATGCTGTTATCGAGGGGATTCAGACGTCACTAAAGCATGTTGGAATGTTGTAATATTGGAAATACACGACATTGTTTTCGATGTTTCGATTCAGCTTCCACTCTCAATGTAAAAACCGCTTCGTTAATGTTTTTTTAAGAAATCAAACTACATTTTGACGTGGGACTACGTCTAACCGGAGTATATGGGGGTGAAATGAAAATCTAAACACACAACATGTAGGGAAAAATGAAAGATTCCGAATGCTTATAACGCGAACATTTCTTAATAGATCGGGAAGATATTTGCATCAATTGATAGGAAATATTTCTACGCGTCTATAACAATTAGTGAATTTTTATTTTTCATGAGATAAACAATCGAATAACTGTAAAACGTCAAGCGTTATCTAAACGCCCTTACTGCCAAGTTTTGATTGGCCCGTTTTACGGTTTCCCCAACACAGACATCAAAATCAATCTACCTGTGGGCATCCGCTTTGCAAATACATACAAGAAGAGGGTATCTTTGTTCACACCAAAATGTGTTCCCCTAAAACGGACTTCAAAAATAATGTGCCTGGGGGAATCCGCTTTGCCAATACATGCAAGTCGGAGGTATTCTTGTTCCCACCGAAATGTATTTCAATATAATATATATGCTTACTGAGACAAAGGTAGTCCCACGTAAACCTTGCGGTAATATCATAGGTATAACCCACCCATTTTTTTCTCATGGGGACCGTATATTTAAAGAAGTTTGCCTAGCAGCGACGCCCTTTTCATTGAGTTGTAATATTTTCGGGAATACGCTTCTAGTTATTGGGTTGTCCAGCAATTTTTTGTGCGCAACTGATGATAATCCTCAATATATGACACATCAATTAGCAGGTTCCTCACAAGTATCTATGTTCATGAGCACCTGGTGAAGCTCGATTACGTAAAACGATACAATGTAGGAGTTCTACACCTTTTGACCGAAAATATTAAATGGATCGCATCTCTATCAACAACTCGCTTTGTAAATGCAATGAAAACTTCGATATCTATATAGAGGGGTTACTCTACTAAAAATGTGACGTTTATTATTAGTTTTTAAATGCATATTACACAGAATCGTTTCTACGATATACGTTATAATATAAACCATTAGACGGTAATTTTATCCAGCATTTGTTTCGCCTGAAACATCAATAGTAGAAATAATAAAACAAGTGAGCAATTTAACAAACAAAAGAGGTATGTTTTGCGAGCGGATGCGAAAGTTAATCATGTATTATGGATTCTTTCTTTCAACTTCGTTCCCATGAATGTTGTATGCAACACAAAATTGTGTGCAATAATTCGTTTTATCAAACAAATTAGCAAGACCTTTTTCGAATGTAAACGTATCAAAGCAATCAATCAACTAATTTTCCGATTTTTTTCCAAGAAAGGGGTATAGAAAATGTCCATGCTTGTCCACGGAAGGGGACGGGGTGCCTGAAAACGTACTTTTTCTGTCCACGTGGTATGTGGAGAGCCTCTGAGGAGTTCTGGAACAAGGTCTTTCATACGGATGAGCCGAAAACCAACATCTTTGAATCGAATGGAAGACAGATGACATGGAGTAAACCAGGATCGGTGCTTCATATTCAGCATTTGGTTACCACAGTAAAACACGGCGGCGGTAGTCAGTTGATGTATGGTACATTGGCGGCTTCTGGTACTGGAACTGTGGTGTTTATCGATTCGGCGGTGGACAACATGGCTTAATTGATCTTCCTGAAACGTAACCTGCATTCTTCCGTTCAGAAATTCGATCTCCCTCGTTAATTTCACTTTCAACAGAATAATGACCCGAATCAAACTGACTTCGTGGTGCGGGAATGCCTGCTCTATAATTTCCCAGTCATCTTAAAACGCCTCTGAAATCACTGAACTTGAACGCTATTGAGTATCTATGGTGGGTAATCAAGAACCTCATCATTACATATTTAATACTATTGTCGGAACCAGTTCGTCTGAGCAGCGATGATTGTATCCGGCTTTTACACAACACAAAACATTGTTCGAAAGTGTTTGGTGGCTTCATGTAAATCTGTACACTGAGAGAAATCTTTAGTAAATATGACCAATTTTTTGGTACATGTTACCAATTCTTTAGTGATTTTCGACCCTACTAATCATTGGTACATTTTACGAAAAACAATTGGTAGGCAAATATGTCAAGCAAAAATTACGATTTGTTATACCGATATTGGATCAATATTGGTCGAACAAAAGCGATTCGTCGGTTTAATAATGGCAGATTTATTGGTCCACCAATGGTACAATATCAGGGTTGAGACAATATTTTTAATTAACAATATTAATTCAAAAAGCTGTGTAACTATATACAAAAGCAGTAATTCTACAATTATAGTTACATAATAATAATCATAACATTGTAATTTATAATACAAACAACAGTTCCTTTTTTGGCTACATCGCTGTTTTTTTTCCTTTGGGGACAGTGACAGCTGATTAGCAGACAGTCGATGATACTAGAAAGCAGCACTCTGCCTCCATATTTTTTCTCCCTTGTCCTGATGAAAACATGAAACATAAATATGTTAATGATTTTATATTAGTTTTTAACTAGGTAGTGCGGACTGAATCAAAACGGCTGTCTAAAAAGATCCAATTGAAATGTCAAAACAGATCCAACGATCAGGAGTGTTATTTTTCTTATGATAATCAACACTATAAAAAAGGTATTGTTATCAAAGGCAAAAATAATTAACATTATAAAATGAATGAACTACATTTTCCGTCAATTGTTTAATTGATCATTGCATCTCTGAAAGAACATCTCATATTGCAAGGTATCAAAACCTGACAGGATATCAACAACCTACGAATAACGCTTAGTTCACTTCAAGATTTCAATGTGAGAGCAAAATTCGACATTGGCGAATTTCGATACATAAATACATAGCAAAAGTGAAATATTTTTTTTATAACGTTTTTTCTAACAGCCTTGCTAGTGAAGCTGACCGAATGGAATTCGCGTAATTATGATCCGCTAGTGCTGATGATGAATATAACGGTAAAGCAATCTGCACTTTTTGTTGATGATGGACGTAATCCTCCGAGTCAAATGCCGGTTTAATTGTTGGGAAGGCATTACAGTTTCTCACGAGGTTTCCTTTCCAGTTGAAACGAAACGATGTATTTCTATCAAAACGATCCTGATAATATGTATGAAAGGTTAGCTACACTTGGTTTTCAATAATTCAAACATCGTACTTACTCCACAGATACGGGAATCCTTATTCGGAACTAGTTTTTTTGTCTCCGCAAAAATCGACCCAGTGCGTCTGTAAAAACGTTTCCAAGGGTATACAATAAAAGCTAACGCAAACATTTTCACTCGTATTCGGGCAGCCTTTCACTGAGCTACGCATTTTCAATGTCTACTTTCACTAATATAATGTTTTTCCGAACGAAATAAAAACAAACGAAGTCACAGTCACGTAAATGTTTACTCCTGCGATTTGAAAATATTCGATAAAAAGTGGAACGAAGAGTTGCCAGATGATTTTTAAAAAAGGTCTGTAAAAATATGTGAAAGTCTGTTAAAATTGTGGAAATGTCTGTAAAAGTGTGCGGATCTGTAGAATTGTCTTTCAATGTTAATTTTCACAGATTTATTAATGCTTTATACATCGAGATGCACGTAAGATTGTCTTTTGTATATTACTATATATTTTGTGTATGTATATTTTGTATATATACAGCCGTTTCATGCCAAACCGATAAAGTGGTTCTCAGATTGCGATGAAAAGTGGTGGTTTTGTTCTTTATCGCAAAACATTAGACCCATATTTTTTATTTTTTCGTTGGGGTGACCATTTCCATTTTAGTGTGGTCCGAAATTCCCACTTTTTCCCAAAACTGACATTTTCAAAAATTCATAACTTTAGAACCATTGAATAAGTTTAGATTATCGACATATCTAATTGAAGCCAATGGGGTAGCCTTTTATTAAAAATATTGAGCTAGCAAAAAAAAATTCATTTCCGTAATTTCGTTTAATTTTATTTCGTATCGATTATAGTTGTTTTTTATTGTTTTCATTGGCGCTATATTTTTTTATATTTTTCTTGAAAGCTGAGGACGTTTTACATTACATATCTCGATTTCAGATATGCTTTTTTATTTTTTTAAGATATGATTTTTCAAAGTTAACCGGTGATTCGAAAAATCATTTTGCCCCTTGAGAACCACTATATCGCATTCACATGGAATGGCTGTGTATATATTTCCAAATTTTCGTGAAACGTGGTAGATTTGTCCTTTATCGCAAAATATTTGACCAATATTTTTCCATTTTTTCATTATGGTGCTAATTCATATTTTAGGGTGGTCCGAAAAATAATTTTTTTCGGTTTTTTTTTCCAAAAATGACTTTTTCGAGAATTCATAACTTTCGAACTGCAGAACCGATTTGGATGATCGAAATATCAAATTAGATGGTATTTTTTAGGAAAACACTTGAAAAAAAAAGGATTTTGTTTTTGTAATTATTGATTGTATTTGATTTTTGATGTTCTCATGGCTTCAGACTAGAGGGCGCTATATTATTTTATATATTTTTTTTGAAAACTGAGGTCTTTTACATAACATATCTAAAAATCAGAAATGTGATTTTTGTCATTCATGAGTTATGATTTTTCAAATTGAACCAATGGTACGATAAATCATTTTTTTGCCTTTTCTTCCAAAAATTACTTTTTCAAAAATTCATAACTTTTGAACTAATGTACCGATTTAGGTAATCGACATATTAAATTGAAGCCAATGGGCTAGTCTTATTTAAAAAATTATTGCACTTGTGATTCCAGCTGCATATATTTAGTCTAGCTGCATAGAAGTATTGAACGAATACTGAAAACAACTTCAATTTGAAAATTCATAACTCAAAATCTGAAAAGACACTTTGTTTCGAAATACATTACGTAAAAAACCCCAGCTTTCAAAAAAAATATTTAAAAATATAGCGCCCTCTATCTTCAATCGAAAAAACTATGGAAAACTAACACAATCAATAATTACAAAAACGAGAATCCACATTTTTCGCAAGTATGTATATTTTTTCAAAGAAGATCTATCATTGGCTTCAATTTGATATGTCGATTATCTGAATCGGTTCAGTTGTTCAAAAGTTATGATTTTTTAGCATGAAATTTCGTAGTATAGTATATTAAATGTATAGTATGTATAGAAAATGAATGCAATTTTTCATTCATCGTGAAGAATCATATCGTCTCTTTCGTCTGCAATGATGTCAGGGCAAACGTACTTATGAAATCATGAAACGTTGACGTGTACAATATATTGTTACAAAACAAAACACCAACAGAATGCAAAAGATACTGAAGTACTGTCGTCGGCCACTGAGCGATACTATGCTCAGACATCACTGCGGTCCAACCTATTTTGCGCACGTAACCACTGTGGTGACACTGGCAGTTAGGCGCTAGTTTGCACACGTAACCATTGCGGTTAAGCCGGACGGCAAAGTGTTAATGAATAACTCAAAAAATTGGTCTAACGTAATGTGTTTTGATATAAAATAAATATAAAAACTTTTTATGTATTAAAACTATGGAAAAATGTCATACGGTGAGTCAAATATCTTTGATGTGATGAACGTCGCATTGAATGTAAATTACTGTATATTCAAAAAGTCTGCAACAAAAATGAAAAGTATTTTACAGGTATGTCTGTGAATTTACAAACATATCTTTAAATCTGGCATCTCTGGTGGTCTGAACATTTGTTGCAAGAAATCGCTTGAAAAGATGCATGAATTTGCTTGAAACTGAAGTGGATTGAGTCCGCACCACTTAGGTTTTTAATGCCAGCTGAAAAAGAAAATAAAAAAAGCTTCTCCCCGGCGGAAATATGGAAAGATTCTCGACCGAGGAGATGGATTCAAATTAATATTTAATGAAAACAAAATACTTACCTCCGAATTCCAAATTGCACATAAGCAATTATACTGGACAAAATAATCTGGCAAATCCCCTCGGAGTCAGATTTCTCCATCCCAGCTGTACGCCGCTTCCTGAGGGGTTAAAATAGTGAAAGAATTTTGTCTTTCGGTACTCTCTTGTGTGGTGTTTTCGCTAGAGTACTTCTGTAGAAATGAAGAAGTGGCGGATTTTAGCTAAAGAGGCTTGTTTATAATTGTATCATGAACCTGTTTACCTGCAAAATTCGATCGCGAGGAAGTGCTGTTGGTGAAATCCTTACGAACAAGCGGAGCACGGACTTTATTTTTGTTGATTAATTTTAGTTTTGACGTAGGACTACGTCTAACCGGAAGATATAGGGGGTGAAATGGAAATCTAGGCACTGAACAAGTAGGAAAAAATGCAAGATTTGGAACGCTTATAACTCGAGCATTTCTCAATAGATCGCAAAGGTTTTTGCATCAATTGATAGGAAATATATCTACGCATCTATCATAACGAATAACATTTCATTTTTCTTGAGATAAATAATTGAATAATTGTGAAATATCAAGCATTGTCAAAATACACTATGTGCCCATTTTTGATTGGTCCATTTTGTGCTCCTCAAATCGTACCGACCAAAACGGGTGACCAGAGCAGCAGCGAAATAGAATGAAGCACGATTGGAAAGGAAAAAGAAAAAAATGAACGAAACATTGGTCGCAGTCTCACACATGCGTAATTCTCGAGCCAGCCAGTCAGCTTAAAAATCCCTGCTCCGCTGCCGTAACGATCATTCTCATTCAAACCGTACACCACATCGTTTCGCATCACATCACATCAACAAACCAACCCAAGCAGCCATGTCTGGACATGGTAAAGGAGGAAAAGTGAAGGGAAAGGCAAAATCCCGCTCGAACCGTGTTGATCTGGAGTTCCCCGCAAGGGTAGCTAGGCCGAGCGCGTTAGTACCAGTGCAACAGTCCACCTAGCCGGCGTTATATAGTTAGTTATATAGCCGAAGTGATCGAGTTAGCTGGCAAAGCTGCTCGCGACGATAAGAAAACCCGCATTCGGAACAGGACACATTCGGTTCGGTGGACTTCAAGACAACAGGCAGTTGCAGCGAGTGGCGAGTGGCAAACGCAATCGCAAAACGGCATCAGGTAGCAGAAGAAAAAAGTTTGTTCTTTATACTGTTACTGTACTGTACCACTGTCATCGCAAATGTTCAATTACAGGTTAAAATTACCTCCAATCCTATACTGAGTGGTGGTAATGCGACGTGCCATTGAATGTAATTTACTATAAAATATGTCACAAGCTTTCCAACTGTGAAAGCTGTGGCGAGTGGCAAATGCAATCGCTAAACAGAAAGGTTTAGCCGAACAAGATGGGGATATCGAGTGATAACAAAACAATAAACTCTTTAGATTGAAGATAATTTTGTGAACCTGAAAATGACCCTTTTTAGCATGCATGTGAACGAGCGAACAAATCGCAATGAATGTATTTTTTGCCATCTCTCCCTTTTAACGCTCATTCGTTCGTCTCGTTGGACTCGCCCCTCTGGCTGAGTCTGCCGATTTGTCTCTATCCTGTGAGTGTGTACCGCTAGAGTATAAAACACGCGGACCCCAAAAAAATATCTTATTTTCTTTCAAACCGTAAACCCGTGTGGTTGTACGGCATCGGCATCGTGGACGTAACAAAGGAGGACAAGTTAAGGGGGAGGCAAAGTCTCACTCGAACCGTGCAGGTCTCCAGTTCCCTGTTGGTCGCATTCACTGATTGCTCTGCAAGGGTAACTAGACCGAACGGATTGGTGCCGGAGCACCAGTATACCTAACAGCGATTATAGAGTTTCGGCCGTCGGAGTGCTCGAGTTGGCTTGCAAAGCTGCTCATGACAATCAGAAAACCCGCATCAAGAACAGAGCAGCTTCGGTTCGGCGCTCATCAAGGCAACAATTAGTTTCAGTGAGTGGCAAAATGTTTCTCCGGCACGTCGCATTAAATGTAATTTACTGAACAATATGTCACAAGCTGGATGGAAAGAAATTTTCCAACTGTGAAAGCTGTGGCGAGTGGCAAACGCAATAGCTAAACAGGAAGGTTTAACCGAACAAGATGGGAATATCGAGTGATAACAAAAACACAACACCAAAGGTTCTTTTCAGAACCATCAACATATTCATAAAGAGTAAACAGTAAACTAATCCATTTTTCAGGTAGATAGGTAGGTATTCACGTAGGAGAAGAAAATAAAACAATATATTTAAAATATATATTTAACAAAAGCTGTCCCCTTTGTATAGTCCTACGTCACTCCGGTTATGTCCCCGACATTACCCACCCGTCTTTTTCCACTCGTTGATTTTCGTTACTGTTACTCTGCTCCAACGTGCCATATATTATGGTAATAAATTGTTATCTACGCTTAGAATCTGAAAAAAAGATATTTAGATATAGTGAATCAAAGCAAAAAAAACGTTTACCTCCAAATCGCTTCGCTTCCAGTAGAAAAAAGGTGACTGCACACACACATTTGCTAGGCATGAAAACACACAAGGCTACAAATGCTATGTAGTAAAATATACGAATCTTTGGTAGGGATGTACTTTGCATCTGACATCAGTTTTACCGAAGTTTGGTAATATGTACAAAAAATGTGTACAATTTACCAATGTTTCAACTACACTGGAGAAATAGTTTAGTAAAAGCAGCTACCAAATCTTTAGTAGCAAAAACATTGGTAAAATATACACATTTTTTGTAAATATTACTAAAATTGCGTAAAAAAGTCACAGGAGGGTTGTGTCCGAGACACGACCGCATAGTTGACGTAGGATTCCGTTAGGCTATCTGTTGATTTTGGATATGTTTGAAGAATTACATAGTTAAATTCTTTGATAATGATTTGGTGGCCCTGAAAAGGTTGTTGGATATTGTTTGTTCACTCCACCAGTGTTTACCGAGTGATGATGATAGAAATATTGTAAACAGTCGTTGGATGGTGCGTATAAGATGAAAGATATCGAAGTGGAACGAGATATGATTTCCTTGGGTGAAAACAAACACAACAAAACTGACAGCTTAAACCAAACGACCCGTTCTCGAGCGGGAACACACCTTGGTTTTTATTAAGAAAATATAAATATAAATAAATCGTTTCATATATCAAGTCATTTTTAACACAATTGCTACCATATACAATTTTACACTTACACTTGTGCTAAATTTTTCACAATGCACAATATTCCATTGGTATGACATTTTACGAAGCAACCAACATCAAAGATCCGAATTTAAATTTTATTTGCTAGAATTAATCGTATCACTCATCTTACTTGCAATATAAATATGCCCCCGACTTGCATATATTTGCAATGTCGATTTCCCCTGGGCACCTTGGTTTTGATGTCTCTGTTAGGGAACACATTTCGGTAGGAACAAAAGTTCCCCCTACTTTGATGTATTTGCAATGTCGATTTCCCCCAGGCAGCTTGGTTTTGATGTCTCTGTTAGGGACCCGCCGAATGTGTCGTCAATTTCGACCAATCAGAAGTGGGTATTTCCGTTAGGATAGAGGTTGAGATTTTGCAATTGTTCGATAGTTGGTTTCATATTTTTTCTTCAATATAATAAATTGTTATGGAGTGCCGAAATCGATTGACGCAAAAATTCAATCAATCCATCATGAAATGACCGAGCAATAAGCGTTTGAAATTGGACAATTTTCACAATGTGCAAAATTTTCGATTTTCAATTTGTACCCCAATATGTTCCCGAAAGACGTAACCCTACGTCAAAAGATGTCAGACGCAATGAATGTTCCTACCAGGAATTCGTATATTTTACTTCATACCATTAGTAAGTTTGCTTTTATTGTCATACCTAACAACTGTGATGTGCGCACTTTGTCTTTTGTCTTTTGGAGACGAAGCGATTCGGAGGTAAGCACTTTGTTTTTATTGAATTCAATTATGTATTCATCTCCCCCGAGAATTTGTTTTCATATTTTTGGCGGGGAAAATATCACAAAAAATTTTGATCCATATTAACATAATTGACCTAATACCATTATTTCTTTTTTAGTTGACCTTAAAATTATATGCAGTACAATCATTCATCATAAACAAATCGGAAATAAGTATTCGTTTTTTTTACATCATTACATCAGTCACCTCGGTCGGGAAACTATTTTCATATTCCCGCCAAGGATAAACATCAGTTATATTCTATACATTACAACACTTTTGACCTTTTTCTTTGTTTTTACAGCTGGCATGATCCCAGACTCGTAATACTTATTTACCAAAAACCATCCAAGTTATGGGATTGAAGGTAACGGCGAGTTTGTCGCTAAGATTGGAATCTTTCTTCAACACATCATCGACCGTAAAAAACTTAAGGTGAACATACATAATTTATTGCATATTTAATATCATTAACATATGTATTTATTTTCTTCATAGGGACACGAGAGAACAAAATATGGATGAAACGTGCTAATTCTACCGTCACTCTGCTAATCAGCTGCTAATCAGCTAATGCAAATCAGAGCGATGCAGCAGGAAGAGGAACGGGAACTTGCTTTGGAAATGCTCATCAAATTGAGGTGGTTGAGGCTGCGATTAAAATTTGCCTCTTGTACGCAGTTTATAGAATGATTCCAACGAGAATTATTGATGTTGTTTATAGAATAAGTTATTAGTATAATGTATTCTAAGTATGTAGAATTAAACGCAATCAAATACAATTTCTTGTGGAGGCGATCTGGCGTAGTGGTAACATCCATGCCTCTCACGCTAAAGGTCACGAGTTCAATTCTCACTCCCGACATTCTTCCAAAAATGGAAGTAAAAAGTGACGAACCAGCCAAATGAGTTGAAAATCACTATAATACAGATATATAAAAAAAAAAAAAATACAATTTCTTAAATTAAAAATAATCATTAAAATAAATAAAAAATATTGTCATTATCCCTGATGATTACTTCTCACAAATATGAAGCAAAATTTTCACTGTTATTGCACCAATGTTGGACCAACAATTTGTAGTTTGTTTGACATATGTGCCTACCATTCTTTTTTTGTAACATGTACCAATGATTAGTAGGGTAGAAAATGACTAGAGAATTGGTAACATGTACCAAAAAATTCGTCATATTTACTAAATTTTCCTCTCAGTGTACTAAAGATTTGGTAGCTGCATTTACTAAAGTTTTTCTCCAGTGTTGAGAAGAGCATCACTGCTGGGAACACTTCTCCAGAGAAAATGTACGTGAATAAATCGAAGAATGTGTTGTTCGTCTTCCATTTTCCTAAATCCTTGTTCGCGGTTCGCGAAAAAAATAAACGATTTTTAAACGTTAACTTATCACGGACTCTCGAATGATCGAAAAAAAAAACTAAACGCGATGGTTGTTCGGTGTGCATCTTGCATGCTTTGCATCTGATTCTTTCAAATCGAAATCAGCATTTGAATTCTACGTGGTATGTTGGCAGCCCCTAAAGTAATCATGTACTGACAGGTTTGACGAAAAGATTGAAAGAAATGGCTTTCAATACCTGAACATTTGTTTGTCGTGTTTCGTGTCAAATATATTTGCTCAAATTTCTCTGTCAAAAAGTGTCAAATATTTGGCTTCGGTCAAACAGTGTATGAGTACCTCTAGCATATGCCCATCTAGAGGTAAACTTAAATTTCCATTTATAAATATTTTTCAGTGTAGCCAGAGTATCCAAAACAAAGGGGCTAACATCGCCAAACTTCAGTAGATTTTCAGTTTTTAGGGAGAGGTGTCATCAAGCGGTTCGCAGAAATTTATGTGCTTATAAATTATTGTCGGAAGTGCTTCAAAACAAATATTTAGTGCAATCAAAGGTATCACCGTACGTTAATTTACTCTCGGCATTACGAATTCTGCTAAAAAGGCTGGATTTGGGATCGTTTTTCGTCGTTTTCACTCTTCCAATAGAGCGACTTTTGGCTTTTATCGAAGTAAACAACACCAACACCAGTGCAGTTGCGACAGCTCCCTCGTAACTGTCAAATACTACCAGCGCCATCTTGGCACATACCCGTGTTAGAGGCCGTGGAGTGTGTGAATGTGCGTGAACCCGCCGCCAGTGTGTATGAGAAATTTTCGATCTCAGCGACCGACCGAACAGTGTTGAAATAGTAAGCAAGCGTCTTAAACGTGTCAAGAAGACGGTATGTGAGGATAAAATATTTTCTATTATTGACCACAATAGGAGGTGCAAGTGAGCTTTGAAGTTTCAGTGCGTTTGATTGCAGAAAAAAACGACTGTTAAAACAATAATGCACTAGATTGAAAGCTAAACCTAGTGCAGTCGGGAGTGCGTGATTTATTGGTGCTGTTTTTTTTCTTTCGACTATCCAACGGCCAGTGCTGTGTGCTACGTGGGGCTAGGGAAGAGTAAAAATGTAATCGCCATTTTTGGACGTTTTCACTCGAACTTGTTAAACAGATTTATAGGGTTCTCCGGAGGAGTACATGATTTTTACGGTAGAAATTTTAAATCATTTCAAAGCCTCGGTAAGTGTTGCGCTAGTTTTCCAACATTTCTGTATTGTTTATGTTCGCCTGAAGCCCGGATCGATTTTGGCCCCACGGCAGATGTGAGGTTATGCGATGTTTACAAATTTTATCCACTCATTTGACGGCAGCAGCAGCAACAGCTAAAAAGTCAGTGCTCAAGCTTTGTGAAGGACTACGGGAACAATAACAAAAAAGGAAGCATGAAATAAGTAATTCACCTTGATGTGTTTCTCTGTTGCGCATTTCTTGTAATTGCTGAACGCAAAAAGCCTTCGCGTTTATCTTGAGCCTGTTTATTTTTAACACACAAGGGCTTTGGGTGTCGTGTCTGCGTCGCGTTGCTCACACAATTTCCGATGCTGAAATGATGAAACCCGTTGGAGTTCCAATGGGAAACCCGGATCTTTATGAAATTTCCTAATTTCGTCGCGGAATTTCCGGTAAATTTTGATTCTATGGGTGTTGTCTGCTGTCAATCAATGGTAAGAAATTTCAGATAGTGATCGCGGCTTTGATTGTATGAATCCAAAAGATTGTATGATAAATATCTACGTACAACATCTTATTAGAAGATTTTCGAAACATCTTATAGGTTCGAGTTCAAGATTTGATTTTATTCGTTCTCATAAGCATTTTTTGGGATAAAATTAATAATTACACATTAAAAACTTCTAACTTTTTCACTTCCAAAATGTTATTTGAATCCATCTTTCAAATGAAAACAACAGAATCGGCTTACGTAGCGTACTTTTTAATGTAGAGCCAGTTTGAGTCCGAAACAAGCAAAAAGCTCTATAACTCTGTCATTGTTGAAGTTCGAACATATGAGTAGAACGATTTTTTTCATCAAATATTATTGTCTATTCCCTTCTCAGAGATTCTGGAAAAAAAAATTTTCATGTGAGGGGATGAATAAAAAATTAAATTCTTTTACTTTCAATAAACGAAAAATATATGCATAAAAAACGAATAAAAAATGTTTTTTCGGCTCGATTATATACGGGATTCGATTATATACAGTGAAAAGAAATCCGAGACTGCATATAATCGAGTCCGACCTGTATAGATTTTTTCATGACACATTGCTTATTCTGGATATATCGGCATGGGTGAGATGAATGTATAACGATAACGATCTTCTAGAATTTGAAAATATTCACTCAATTTATTTGAAAACAAAATGGGTGGGTTTTATCTATGATATAACTGCAAGGTTAACTTGGTACTACCGTTGGCTTAGTAATCATTTGTTTGTATTGATTCAATTATTCATTGAATGGACAAATACCGAATTCAATTGGATTCAACATATTTGCTTGGTAAGTAAAGAGTTTGAATAAATACCATGTATGGTTAATTCATGCATTGTGATAAACTATGTTCTTCGTTGCAAGTAAATTTGAAGATCGTCTTTTTCATTTGGTATAATGCCTGGGATATCGAGAATATGTGAACGGAAGAATTGGGGAACGATCATTGTATTTTACATTTCGCTCTGAAGTTATTGCATCTCCCAAGTGTACGTATTTCTCGAACCACCCGGGTGACGTCTTTAGAGAACCCCTATTGAACTAACAGGAGCCAACATATTGAGTATCCCACTGACATTTTCCCTTCGTTTTCACATGAATTGGGTATCCCACTGACAGTTCTACCTGAGATTTTGCTAACGATCCTAGCATCAATTCATTGAACATTCATTCGCCTCTAGTATCTGAAATGGCGATTTTCCCAGGCTCCTCAGTTCGTGTTAGGGAAATACATTTCGGTGCGATCAAAAGTGCTCCCGACATGCATTTCCCCGGGCCCCTTGGTTTGAAGTTTGTGTTAGGAAAACACATAACGATGGGAACAAAAAATACCCCCGATTTGCATGTATTTGCAATGTGCATTTCCCCAGGCTTCTTGGATTTGAAGTTTGTGTTAGAGAAACACACTTCGGTGGGAACAAAAATATCCCCGAATGCCGACTTCCTCAGGCTCCTTGGTTTTGAAGTCTGTGTTGGGGAAACCGTGTTTCGCTGTTGCTCTGGTTGATCCTTTTGGGGGGCACAATTTTGGGAGCACAAATCGCGCCAACCAAAAAGTGGCGGTTAGGGCGTTTAGATAACACTTGACATTTCACAATTATTCAATTGCTTATCTCATGAAAAATAACATTTTATTAATTGTGATAGTTGCGTTGAAATTTTTCCTATCAGTTGATGCAAACATCTGTCCAATCTACTAAGAAATGCTCGAGTGTAAGCATTCTAAATCTTGCATTTTTTCCTACATGTTCTGTGTTCAGGTTTTCATTTCACCCCTCCTATATTCCTGTTAGACATAGTTTCGCGTCAAAACATGTTTTCTTGGCATTGTGACAGACCAATGTAGGGTATTTGAAATGAAAAATACCACTGCCTTTAACCGGTAGACAGAAATCACATCCATGTAAGGTTTAGTTTTCATTGAGAATAATCTTGAGATAAACTGTATCCTGTCAAAATCCCTGTGGTATTTATGGTTTCAAAAACGAAATTTGTCAAGGGACACCCGTAATCATTGAATCAATTACAGTAGATTTCAGTGCAGGGTTATCTAGACAGATTAGAAGTTTATCAATGATCAATTCCACTGAGATTCCGGTAGGTAAATATTTCATGATTTTAACAAGAGCTATAGAATGCGCATAGCTGCATAGCGGAGAAAAACTAAAACAATAATAGACAAAGTTTCAGTTAAGCGAAACCGATTTTTCTTGTGATATGAAGCTGTCCTTAGCCCCATGTGTTGCGTGATCGCTAACTGAGCGAGCAATCGTGCGTTCAATCATAGAACTCAAATGACAAACTTCTGGCCCTTTTTAAGGCTATCGAATGAATTTGAAAGTTTAAAGTTTGTTTGTATCATAAGGTAAATAAGTGGTCGCCGAAAGTCGTATGCTTTACTTGTTTAACAATTCTTCCTGGAAACCCAACAAACCATTTTGCGACCACAATTCGTATGGCCAATTGCAATGTTATTCTGCGCCCAGCAATCACTGAATTCTTCCCCATCTGGACAAATGGGTTGAATCGTAAAAAAATCTTATAGATACGCAGTTCGGGTCCAGAAGAGGCTTGGATTCCATTTGCAAATTCAAATAGCATTGGCTTGTAAAGAACAAATGGCTTCTATCTTCCTCGATATTCCAATCTGTCTTTGCTCGAAAAAAATTCTCGAAGGATCGGTTCCATTCAGATCGAAATTTTCTGATTTCAAACTGCTCCTTACCGACAACCATTGATCAATCATTCTCCTTAGCAGAATTAGACAAAGCATCGGCTTATAGCAAACGAAATTCTATTGGTCTAGAAGATTTATTTATTTATGTACGATGATTTCACATCTCATTGAGATTAGATCTTTACAGCGTTTCGCCAATAAACCCTGTTCACATCTGCAGTCCTCCAACCTCTGGTGAAACCAATTCCTTTCACTTTTTATTCTATCTGGTCCAACCACCTTGTTCGCTGGACTACTCTTCTTGTCCCCAGCGGATTCGATGCAAACACCAAGCTAAGGTAGAGGACCTTTTCGTCCATTGTCGTCGTTACTAACAATAGGGATTCTGGGACCATAAGCCACTCCTGCTATCATGTATTTAGTCTCGGACGCATTGATCTTAAGTCCAATCTGGCCTGCTTCGTGTTTCAGTTGGGTATACAATAGGATTAGGCGATCTTGGATCGATTTTCAGAAGATCGATCTTTTCCATTTCGATTTCTGATTTTTTTGATGGATTCTTTGTACCCGAAAAAATCGTAAAGATCGATCTTTTTCTTTCGATCTTTTCGATCTTAGAGTTTTTTTTTCAATGTACATCGATTTTAATCTCACCACCTGACAAATTTTATGAACATAATGTCAACATTTGGATAGCTTTCGAGAATGTCAAATTAGTGATAGTGAATAGGATTAAGCTATCTTGGATCGATATTTAGAAGATCGATTTTTTTCTCACCGATTTACGATTTTTTGGATCGATTCTTCCTACTCCAAATAAAATTGCGAAAGTCTATCTTTTCTTCACTATCTTTCCGATCTTTTTCGTAGAAAATTTTTGGTAAATTTGTTTTCTTGTGAACATTGATTCTCACCAAAATCCACAAAATTCATAAACATTGGATCCTTTTCAAAGTTGTCAAATTAGTGGTCGTAAATTTAGGAGAAGCATTTTTGTAAGTTTGGTCATTGAAAAACAAATGGTCACAAGTTATATTTACACCATCACATTCACTAGGCTGACAGTGAAAATTGTGACGAGAAGGTGTAGTGACATTAGGTCCAGCTGAAGCGTTCTTTTCTAGAACTGGGACTACTAGCAAGATTTCGACCAGATGCCAGGCGTATGATACGATTGGATTCAACGGGATAATTGTCAGCAGAGTTCTGGATGAACATCAGTTATTGAATTTCTGTTAATATTTTTTTTTAATTTAATTGATTAAATAACTCCATGACGGTCCATGATGAATGCTCTGGAAAATACATTTTTTCTGGGCTTTCGAGTTTTTTGTGACTTTCATTCTGATAATCAAACCGAAATGCCTTTAATATTTGAATAGAAATGTGAAATGTTTAACTTATATAAAACAAGTAAATAAATTGGAAAAAATGCATTCGATTTTTCAAAGATCGATTCTTTGGTACCGATTTAATCAGTGGATCGATCCCTGTGCCGTTTATAAAATCGATCCATCAAGATCGATCTTTTTCTAAAGATCGCCCAATCCTAGTATACAAGTCGGGCGAAGTAGATAAACCGAGTTTGTTGCAAATCGTGCCTCGGAGGTTGAAGCCCGCTGTCCGCATAACACCTTTCAGCGCCACGTTGATGAGCAGACAGGAGAGTCAATCACTTTGACGAAGTCCCCTGTGAGTCTCAGACAAAAACGATGTCTGAGATGTGGGTAGTGTGTGATACTCGCGGCACTTTTGGAGGATCTACCGCAGTGTAAAAATCTGACCGATCGTCGAGCAATCGGGGATGAATCTGCCCTGATAACTTCCTCCAAATCTGCTTATATCGGATACCTCTCGCTGAAACACCTCTCTGCAACTGAAACTGAAACTGCCTTTCTCGGGATGCTGAATAATAATCTGACGGCAAAATGCCTTTTCAGCAGAATGGAAACAGCTTTGTAGTCCCACTAACAAAGAACAGTGGTCCTCCAGAATCTCATAATTACTGTCCTATATCTTTTTCGTGAACTCCATTTGCAGTCATTCACCTCTGTCCAGTAACTCCCATCTCATCTTCCCCGTGGTATCAACCAGTGTACGAATAACCTTAGTGAAGATCGGGTTTGAACCCTTTGGGATTGTATGCAGACTGAGAAGTGCAATCCGCATCTGTTCTCCATGTTAGGGATGTTAGCGGGCGAAATATCGGACTCGTTTTTGACGTTAGACGGTCTGAAGTAGAGGTGGGCAAAACGGTTCATTTCAGTGAGCGACTCAGAGCCGCTCGTTCAATGCAATCGGGAAGTCTATTAAACTTTTTCATCGGCCGATGCTGAATCGGTGTAGTGTACGCATATGCATATCGCTCCATACTGATTAAGTCGTCCGACCAATCTATCGGCCGACAAAAGTCTGCTGTCTGTGGGGGCTCTTAACATGAGTGACCCAAAAATCAAAACTTTGAGTGCTTTGAGGCACCCCTAAATCATTTCCGATTGAGCTGTAACAAAAATGTAAACAAAAACATGGTCGTAAACGAAATGTATATGGTCGGTTTTTTAAATTCGATAATAAATTTTTTTCCATACATTCAAACCATCACTCAGACTCCCAAAAGGTCGAGTTTCGGCCAATTTTTTTTCGAGATGACACCAGATCTCGACAGAAAAAACGACGTCGACGTCGTTTGGAATCGAAAAAAATTCGATTGTCCAAATTTTGTTCAATTTCCTTTTTTTGTTTTCTGTTATTTTTCGGCTCATTTAATGTAATAAATCGGAACGCTATAACATGTGCTAAAAATTAACTTTGGGTGCACATATGTAATTATAGTCGACCATCAACTGTTAATCAAAATCAAAAACATCAGGATTCTCAGAGAAAGATTTGACAGTAGATTCATTTTCTTGGGGCACCTCAGAGATGTCGAAGAAAATTGCAAGCCTGAATCTCTTGCGCACCTTTGTAAAAATACACCACAGCAACAACAGAACTATTTGATTATGAGTTTTCAAAGTTATCGTGAAATTAAAACTTCTTCGCGGCATCGAAACCCTATGCTCAGCAAATGAATAAGTTACTTCTACGGTAACTTATTACAAATGAATACAATTTTACAGGAACATAAATTCTTTTTTTTCTATTGTTTATTTTTCAGACATTCAGCCTGGTTCGTCTCAGAACATAAATTTTTCCGACATTTCTAAATTCCTTACTCAAGATAAAATCTGTGTATGACAATTGGCAATGTAATCTCAACCAAGTATCAACGAAATCACATCAATGTCGTTAGCGCTATCGATGAAGAAAAGATGGAAAGTGGAAGGGTTCCGCTTATAGATGCCAAAATCAGTTTCAAATAAATAAATACGATTAAACATCAATTTCACAGTGAGGTTAACGGAACAGAACAAAATTAGAGAATTATCAAAATAATACAACGAATGGAATGAATTTTAGGGATCTTATTCTTATTCTTTTCTTCTTAATAGTTATGTAAAAACAATGGTATAATGAATATTAATCTGAACAACAAGCCGACCATTAGCCTGAACTTCCCACAGTAATTGATCTGTTCTCAATCGCAAACTGTGGCGGCTCGTAGTTGATAAAGGGGCAACAGCGGGCGGAAAATTTGTCAACATTTCCTCCTTTTCGACTTGGAGCCGTTTCCATTACGTAGATATTTTCGAAAGGGCTGACTGTCGTAGTGCTAGTGGTGGGTGAGATGCTCTTCATAAAATATGAGTACATATGCCTATCGGTTATCAACACATACACTTACACCCTCACGCTTTCGCACGTTCGACGTTTCATGTCGTCATTCACACAATCAGCTTTGAATGTGTTGAATCAAAACAACGTCGCGTAACAGAAAACACCACTATGTTCCGTACTCGTGTCAACAGTGCAGTGTTGCCGATAGTTATGAACTTTTGGTTGTTTCTTATTAGCACGAGGGCCGTCGTGTGGGGATAATTTCTTAATAATAATAAAACTTTTTTTTTCCAAAGCAAATGTTCGACCTTGTACAAAAGTTGATTATGTTTTGAAAACTGCATATCGTTTTTTTGTGCGATATTTATTTCTTAAAAAGTTGTTATCAAAGACGAAAAGGTTATTTTCATTCGATCAAAGAATTAGTAGAAGGTAGCCGAAGGTAGTAATGCAACGTTCTATGTAACAAATGAGGGTTTTTTTATCCCTTTTGTTTATTTTAGGCTCATCAGCATTTTAGCTGTAACAGAGCCGAATTTTAATCGTGTACATGTCACATGTTTATCATATCTATAATTAGAACATTACACAGTTGCAATTTTTTTCCGGCGTTTATATATAGTATATTTCCCTTCTATACTATTGCATATGGTACATATTTACACAGTAGCCATTTAGGCGTAAGAGTTTTCTTTCTGTTTTTCCATTATCCAGTTAGACCGGACAGCGGAGACAGTTGATTGATCATTGTTGAGCTATTTATAGAACAGCAGCCCGATGTGTCTTGCAGAACAGAGCAGTTGTATGGATGAATCTATCTTATTTCGACCGTGGATAGATCTCCATCGTTGATGATTGTTACGTGGACGTAGTTAATCTGTAACAACACAAAGATGATCAATGAGGGCCCTGGCAAATGAGAGTTGAATGATGAGGCTGATCAGATACGTTATTGGTTTGGTTAGAAAAACTTTGCGTTTGTTCGATTCTATACAAGTTCTCGATAGCTCTATATTTTTTGTAGTGCTCGGAAACATTCTACAGCAGATTTCATATTCGTAATGATTCACATGAAGATTATTTTGAATAAAACTATAAACTATATTATTTTATAGAATTTATGCATAAGTAAATGGAGAGTATAAATTAATACAAAAAATAGAGTTTTCGATTGGGCAGCCGTCGGGAGAGGACGTGTTTTTCATTCGCCGTTTGACCCTTTCTTCGTGGACGGACATATTTTCTGTTGGGTACAATTCATTCTGTGCTAGTTGAAGGTGCTGTGGTGGTTCTGAATTAAATTGTCCCCTGTGCCTTGGAACGTATTTAAATTATCCCGTGAATTTCAAAGACGTGATTATAAAGTGGTTTCCGTGGCTGAAGAAATTTCTTTTAGTATGTGTTAGTTCAGTCGCGTTTGGTTCGGCGTTATTGGCTTCTTGTTGCGTTGCGATTATCTTTTTGTAGTTGATATGATCGATAAAGTGAATTTAAAAATTGATAGATATAAAGCCGGAATTAAATATTGTGATGCAAATACCGGTTCTGTAACAAAATACGTGTGATTTACGTATTTTTTGCTAACAAATAAACGCCATGAAAAAGTAGCTGCCAATTACGTCCCAAAAGAGAAACAGAAGTAGGAGAGAAAAATAAAATGAAGCGATAATGGTGGTGTGTTGAATAGTGTCCAGAGGAACTCTCGTAGTGAGAGTAGTGCGTCTATGGCCATTAGGGTGGCAGCGAAAATGGTCATGTCAAATTTCAAAAACCGATCATGTACATTTTATTTATTGGCTCAAAAAAATGACCTGTGCAAAGTTTCAGCTCAATCGGACATGATTTAGGGGTGCCTCAAAGCGCTCAAAGTTTCGGAAATTTAGAAAAACAATTTTTTTTTCGACTTAGAAATGCATGAAACGTCGAGATCTGGTGTTATCCCGCAAAAAAAAATTTTGACCGAAAATCGACTTTTTGGGACTTAGCCTGAGTGGCCAAAAAATCAAAACTTTGAGTGCTTTGAGGCACCCCTGAATCATATCCGATTGAGCTGTAATTTTGCACAGGTCATTTTTTGGGCCAATAAACAAAATGTACATGGTCGGTATTTGAAATTCGATGATGAGATTTTTCCTATACATCCATTGCCACCCTAATGGCCATGAAGGTTTTCGCGGTTATTTTAGTGAGAGTGAGCGATGGGTAGTAAGTGAGAATGCAGTAGAGCGAATGAATCGTTTCTCAAGCAGCATTCGTCATAATCGTCCTATTTCGCCATGGATAGTTTTTTACCCTAATTTTTTCATACATGTTTGTGATTTTTGGTGCGGAATTGTTCTCTCCGCTCATAAATTTTCGCTCTGTTCTCTGCACAACGTTGCACTCTGAGGGGCCATTTTTGCTCTCGCAAAGTCAATCCAAGCAAAGTAAGGGCCTCTAGGGTTGCTCATATTTTATCCGTCAAATATTGTCGATCGTTGCTACTGCATCTCTTTTCCCGCGACGATAAAAGATGGGATATGAGACTGTCCTGCAACTCTTTCTGTGATTGCATTGAACTTGGATTAATGTTTGAAGGTGGTGCGAATTGGATTTCGATAAAAATACCGTAAATATAATAATTTATAGGTGGTCGAATAAATTTTATAGGTTTTCCTTTTCAGGATACCTAAAATCAATCTACCTGGCAGTGACACATTAGATTTTCGCTTTTACATAATCACATCACTCAAAACTTACTAACAACTATCCATTCCTTGATAATCGCTAGGGAACCACGCTATAGAGGCGACCCATCTGGCTTTCGGGTGTCCACACGTTAGCAAAATATTAGAGCTAGTTGTTAAGGGCCAGCTGTTGGAATGTTTTACCGCGTTACCACGGATAACACAATGAAGGTCTAGAAACAAAGGTATTTCGACAGAAAAGCATGTTTTATTAATATAGAAATCACTGAAATACTCTTCTGTGAGGTCGCGTACAACAGTGGTTAGATGGTGTGAAAGCCATGACCGAAGCAAAAAAGCAAGAAACTATCCACTGACACTGACCCATTTCTGGAAGGCCTATATAATTAAGATGGAATTCGCGTTCGCGGATAATCGAAGTTCTACTGTATAATGCTTTGCTCAAACCAAAAAATAATCGGGAATCGGGAAGGCGAAACCGCATTGAACAAGGTGTTGGCAAATTGGAAATTCAAACTAGAGAGTAAAAGTTCGTTTATCTGCGTTGTTTTTAGGATCTGCTTTCGGAATAACTTCTGGGCCCTCGTTGTTGAACGATAAGGCACTTTGGAATTATGAGGACTGCTTATGAATGGTTCAAAAGCTATTTGTTTTGATCACTATTATTTTGTTTGTCATGATGTTGGTAATGATGGACTATTTTTATTGTGTTGTTTTTTTTTGTAATAATTAGAAAAAAAAACAGTCTACAAGAGTTGCTGCTTTCTGTGCGTGAACAGATATAAAGAATATAAAGTAAAAGTTTTTTTAGAGCCGATTTTTTTCTAAAATATTTTTTTAGTTCTCTGGATATTTATTATTGATTCGAAGCTAGACTGCCGGATGAAATTGTGTTTTGGTGGACCACTTCCAAGGGTCTTGTCGATATCGGCTAAGTGGCGGAATTGATTGGACATTTGTTTGCCTCTTGATTATGCAGTATAAATAACAAATTATCAAATTTATGTCTGTAACCAAAATCAGTTTGTTTTTTTTTTTGTAAAACTGGGTTTAATGCTGTGAAACATAATCTTTTCATGATAGCTCGGCTTGCTCAAACCTCTGTAGAGGTAGGAATCATCACAAGCATTTTTTCGAACATGACCAAACTTAGTTGTGATGATATATACTGGCCTACTTTTGTTATATTATCGAAATCACCCATAAATCTAAGATTTATGGCGCATATTTTTGATTTCGTTATTCTTTTTTTGAGAATAAAATAAGCTGTCATTTAGATTGAAAATAAAAAATATCAAAATTAATATTGATCCAAATCATCCGGCAACACTGCATCCCACCTGTGTGTGTGCGTTCGTGTTTTTTTCCTCACTGAAGGCAAAAGCTTTCCCGCTTGATCCGCGTAGGTGGGAAACCCCACGAGCGACCGACCAGCCACGGGTACCTATAGTCTATGCGAGAGAGGGTAGTATTTGTCTACGTTTAGTATATAGGAGCATGCGCTTGCTTGAGTGTAAACATATTACCACCATACAAAGCCAACAATAGACGGCAGAGACGAACAGACGAATACCATCATCATCCTCACCACACGCTGTGGCATCTGTCTGATCATCTGAAATCCACGACGACCAACGCGAGGGGCCAAAATCATTTGGGTTCCCATCGTCCGCAGGGACTGTTGTGTGTGCCGTGTGTAACGTTAACATAGTATTTGCCACGCGCGCGTTTTTTTTCTAGTGCGATCGGGGCACTTAAGGTGCATATTGAAGGGCTTCCGAGCCCACCCGCTTCGTATTAGAAGTGATTAGAATATCTGGTGATAGTGTGTATTAGTGTTCGAAGTGTTGAAGGACTCAAAGTAGTACACCATAATGAGTGCTATGTTTCGCAACGAAAAGTGGTTAGTATTGGGAGTATGCTTAATGCGTGAATGATCAGAGTACATTTTCATGTAATCATATGTAGTACCTGTTGTTACTTTAGCGTAAGCCCAATAAAGTATGCGAGTGATAAAATTGAAATAGTTTCGCACTTACAACAGAGATGAATGCGTGCCCATATAACTGTATGTCCCAATTTCTTCCGCGGCTACAGCGGCCAGTTTTGATTTTTTTGGGTGCCATTTATCAGAGAATTAGTAATTTTGATGAATGAACTGACAACAAAATTGGACATAAGCTACTTCCCAAGGAACACTTGTGTCGTTAATTTCCGTCAATTCATCTTTTCTAATGGTGTAGCTTCATTTGCGACGAACAAGTTCCGGAATCGACATATAATGGATAGTTTAGTACAGACGGGTAATCCGTTTATAGCAGTGATAAAGGAAAAACAGGTCGTATCTTCGGTGACCTTTTATGAGAAATGCGCTGGCAGTGAATCGCAAGGCAAAACAGATAGAGCGATAATGTAAACAAGTATTTTAGGTTTTCCATACTGATGATGATGATGATGATGACGTGTTATGTGTGCTTTGCTTTTGTTGTCTGGCAGCTCAGACACTGTCGTCTGCTCCATAAATCATGTTTGTGTGAATTCCAGTTTGTGTTCCATAGTTTGAGATTTCCGCTATCGGAGAGAACAACAAACATATCGCAATGAATCGTTTTTGATGAACATTGATCGTAGTTGACCATCGATTCCCTCGGGGATTATAATGAATATCTGGAATCGTATAACGTTATTAGAAAACGTCTACATACTCAAATTATTGAGATAATGTCATCGCTTAATCTGAGTTTTGGGTTGGAATTTATTCGAAGATATTCAGACACCGAAGGCAATTCCTGTCAAATATTCGTAAGAATATGGATCCATCATGTAACGAATATAATTTTGCAGTTAAAAGCCAGAAAACTTGGGAATAATTTTAACAATTTAGTAGGAATTGAGCTTTTCAATAACATTGTGTAATATTTCACAACCAACAGAAGAATGGGGAAGTTTTCAATGAGTAGAACCAAACTTTCGTTTTTATACCTTTTCGGCCACATAAAAACGATATTAACATATTTTATGGTATAATACTGATTAAGGTTTCCTGATTCATGAATTTTCTTAAAAATAATCATGTTTTTGGAACGAAACTGGTAAACAAATACGTGACGTGCGTATCGAATCGAGATAAAATAAGTGAAATAATTGAAGAGGATGAATGCCTACATTCGATGTAATTTATCTATTAATCAAATACTACAAAAACTTCAGATCTAATTTTTGAAGATGAATGGATTTGATAGAATGAAGAATCCAAAATATTGCAAATATTTTGCGATCGTTGCGAACCGGAATATTGGGAGGCATTGTTCAGAGCAAAACTACGCGATCAATGCCATGATAACTCAAACAAAAATACGACACAGGTAAATGTTACCTTTGTTGACTGGAACGAGATGACTGTTCGAGATGTACTTTTTTAATATATACCCATCTGCAGACTACCTGTATGTTGTGTCAACACAAATAACAGCTTTCAAATCAAACTATCAGTAAATCTCTAGAGGTAATAGGATACAATTAAGGATACCTACCAACCAGATCTGGGAATGTTGACCCTTTGAGTTTTGGAATCTTGGAGTCTTGTTATCTCCGAATTATGAAATATTCGAATCTTTATATCATGGAGTTTTAGAAACATTAAATCTTGCAACTTTAGAATCATGAACTCTGGGAATCTTTATATAATGGATTCTTGAATCTTTGAATTTGCGAATCATCGAAACATCGAAACATCGAACCTATGACCCTTTGATTTTCCGAATGTTTAAATCTTCGAATTCTCGAATCTGCGAATCTTCAAATCATGGAATATTGGAATAGAGTCTTCGAATTTCCGAATCTTCAAGTATTGGAGATATGGAATTTTCACATTTTGATGCCATGGAACTTTGGATCCTGAATCTAGATTAGACATGTTGGCTCTTGGAATCTTAAAACCTTAGAATTTTGGAAGCTAGGAATCATGGATTCTTGGAGTCTTGAAACCTCCGCATTTTTAAATCATGGAATTTTCGAGTCTCGGATTCCTGGAATCTTGGAATCTTGGATGGCGAATCTGAATTTTAATTTAAAATGAATTTTAAAATCTCTCGACTCTGCCGTCTGGAGTGGACTCTGGACTCTTGATTTGTGTTTATTGATCCGTGTTTGTTGACTCTTAGTTCTAGACCCACGTCTCTCGCCTCTCGGCTCTGGAATTTTGATTTTTGGATTTTTGAAGCCGATTGAAACTTGAAGCAGATTGAATCTTGAAGCCGAATGAATCTTAAAAAAGATTGAATTTTAAGCCGAGTGAGCCTTGAAGCAAGATGAATCTTAGAGCCGAGTGAATCGCGAAGATTGAATCTTGAAACAAATTGAATGAATCTTGGAGCGGATTACATCTCGGAACCAATTAAATCCTGAAGCATATTGTATCTCAAACTTGGAATCTTTTGTGTTCTTAATTTTGAATTTGTATTATGGTGTCTCGGAATCTTTGAATCATGAGATCTGGAGTCATCATAGAATCATAGAATTTTAGAATAATGGAATCATGGAATATTGAAGTCTAAGACTTTTGGATCCAATATTCAGGAGTTTTGTTTCTAGCATTCTCGGAATCATAGAACTATGGAATCATGGAATTTTGAAATCTTGGACTTGGATCCTAGATCTAACAAGTTTTGTTTTTGGAATCTTGGAATCCTGGAATTTCGATTTTTGAAATCATTAAAACCATGGATTTTTAGAGTCATGAAATTTTGGAATCTTGAAATCTTGAAAGCATAGTTTCTTGGATTCTGAATCTAGCAATTTTGGTTCATGGAATCTTAGAATTATGAAATTCGGATATTGAAATCTTGGTTTCATGGAATCATGGAATCTTGAAACCTTGGACTCGGACTTGGTTCATGGAATTTTTGAATTTCGGACTTCGAGCTTAGATTTTGGATCTTGAAATCTTGGAATTTTGGATTCTCGAATCTTGAATCAAGGAATTTTGGTTCTTGAAATCTTGGAATTTTGGTTTTTGGAATCTGGGAATCATGGAATTTTCAAATCTAGGCTTTGGATTATAGACTAGAAAATTTTGGTCATGGAATCATAAACAATCGAACTGGGATTTCAGATCTTGGATCTTGAAATATAGGAATCCTAGAATTTCAGACTGGGATCTTGAGTTTTAGATCTTGAATCTTGAACTTTGAAACATTGGATGATTGGATTTAGGAGTTTGAATTCTTGGAATCATGGGATCGCGGAATTATGGAATCATGGAATTCTGGAATCATGGAATTTTGAAGTCTTGGACTTGGATCCTAGATCTGTAAAATTTGGTTCTATAAAATTTTGATTCTTTTCATGGAAATTATGGTTTATGGAATCCCAGAAATTCGAACTTGAATCTCGGATTTTAGATTTTAAAATTTTAGATTTTCGGAATCATAGAATCTTGAAACCTTGAAGTTTTGGAACCCGAGGCCAGAAATTTTGATTCTTGGAAGGGTTATTTTTCATTCGATGGACGATATGTACAAGAATATGTTCTAAGTTTAGCGAAAAAATCTCTAAAATAAAAACGAAATTGAATGAATTCATGTTAAGTTTTTTTTGTATATTTCCATTACGCACACAACAAACAATCGGTAAGAGATAGGAACTTATACATCAGCAAGCCGTGAAATAAAGGTGACGTATAATTTTCATCAAAACGAATATTGCTGATTTTCTTCGTGATTTTTTTTTCTTGTAGGTCATTTCAGTGTTTTGAAGACTATTTCTCGAAGAAGTTGTGAAGTTATTGGAGCCATTTGTTTAGCGAGTGGAATTCCCCGAAGAAGATATACGAATTTTGAATTTTCAAGTGTTTTTCGGTGTGTGTGAAGCTTCCCGCTGTATTGAACCTTGGTGCAGGATTTCTGAAGATTCCCTGCCTCTGGAAAATATAAAACAGCTAAGTTTTTGTTTTGTGATACTTAATTAATTAATTAATTTTATTTCATTTTTTTTATATATACAAAAATAATAGTTTTATTTTCTGTGAGTGTTAGGCATTTTATGCTCTCTCTGCTCTCATTTTTATTACACAATTCTATCTAAATGGAGGGGAACGAACCCTCCGATGTTGATATGAGCATCGTAGCTTCTCCTAGTAATTGTTTTTCTGAAGTTCGTCCTTCGAAGAAAAATAAAAAAACAATCACAGTTAAATTCGACACAGCCAACAATTGATTCTGTTTCACTCAGTTCGGTTCAAAATCTAATTAATTCTCCTCAACATCCAATCATTGAGAATATTCCTCCCAAGAATCTTTCTCGAATACGACAATCCGACGTTTCGGGTTCATCGAAAAATCGTTGGGTGGTATTCTTCCGTCCCAAAGGGAAACCGTTAAGAGTGACCCAAATTTGTAAAGACTTGAAATCTAATTACTCAAGTGTCTTGGAGATTACAAAAGTTAATAAAGACAAACTTCGTGTTGTGCTCTCGGATTGTAAAGACGCTAACGCAGTTGTAAATAATTCTTTGTTCACTGCTGAATATCGAGTGTATATTCCGGCACACATTGTTGAAATCGATGGTGTGGTTTCGGAAAAATCTCTCCAACTAGCAGATTTCGAAAAAGCAGAGGGTATTTTTCATGATGTAAAACTTCCTCATGTGAAAATTTTAGAAGTTCGATCGCTGAATTCATTTATAATTGATGGCAACGAGAAGAAATATTTCCCATCTGGTTCTTTTAGAATCACCTTCGAGGGCACAGCTCTTCCAAATTATGTGCTCATTGATAAGCTTCGTCTTCCAGTTCGATTATTTACTCCCAAAATAATGTCATGCACTAATTGCAAACAGTTAGGTCACACTAAAACCTTCTGTTGCAATAAAATTAAATGTTCTAAGTGTGGAGTCGATCATGATGAAAGTATTTGCAACAAGGATGCTGATAAATGCATTCTTTGTGGAGGTGTTCCTCACACAGTTAAAGACTGTCCAAAATACAAATCCCGTTCAATTAAACTTAAACAGTCACTTAAAGATCGTTCTAAGCGATCCTTTGCTGATATACTCAAGGCAGCTCAGGTATCCGAGATTTCAGAAAATCGTTTCTCTGCTTTATCAGAGGATGATGAATCGGATACTACTTTCGATCCAATAATCGCGGGAAGAACCAGGAAGAGAAAAAATACTTCCTCCTCCAAGCCTGCTAAAAAAAGAGGATTATCCTCTAATCAACCAGAAGCTTCTTCTCATTTTTCTGCTCCTTCCTCCTGGTTGGGGATCCTCTAACTATGACGTTCATTTCCCTGAATTGTCAAGTCATCCCAGATTTGCTTCTCGATCGGTTCCTGAACCCCAATCATTTTCAGGAGGTATTTGCTTTTCTTCAATTGTTAGATGGATCTTTGATATTTTCGGAATTTCAGATTCATTGAAATGTCTCATTTCTGCTTGGCTTCCTACTATCAGTCAGTTAGCTAAACAAATGGTTGCAAAGTGGCCCCTCCTCTCCTTCATTAATTTCGATGCCTAATTTATTGGATGAGTCAGAGAATTCTACTATTCTACAGTGGAATTGTAGAAGTCTTCTTCCAAAACTTGACTCTTTCAAGCAAATGCTCCATTTTTTTAATTGCGATGTGTTTGCTCTATCTGAAACATGGCTTCGTGCGGACAATATATTAAACATCCATGATTTCAATATTATTCGTTTAGACCGTGATGATTCCTATGGAGGAGTTCTCATAGGTATTAGAAAATGTTATCCATTTTACAGGATTCCCCTGCCTTTAGTCACAGGAATTGAAATTCTTGCGTGTCAGGCACGCATCAAGGGTAGAGATTTGTGCATTGCTTCTATTTATATTCCACCAAGTACAATGCTTAATTATCGAAACCTTGTGAATATAATTGAGCTTCTTCCACAACCTCATCTTATTTTGGGAGATTTCAACTCACATGGCATTGGCTGGGGTGAATCTTTTGATGATCGAAGAGCTAATTCTATTTATGATCTTTGCGATGAATTCAACATGACAGTTTTAAATACAGGTGATATAACAAGAATTGCTCCTTCATCAGGCCGCGCAAGTCGCTTAGATTTATCCCTTTGTTCTTCCTCTTTATCATTAGATTGTCATTGGAAGGTTATCCAAGATCCACATGGAAGTGATCATTTGCCGATCACCGTTTCTATTTCAAATTATTCTGAATCGTCTGAAACTATAAATGTTCAGCATGATTTATCTAGAAACATTGATTGGAAGAGATATTCTTCAATTATTTCAGAATCAGCGGCATTAGTTAATGAGTTACCCCCGTTAGAAGAATATAATTTTCTAGCTGGTTTAATTCATGACAGTGCTATTGATGCCCAAACGAAACGTTTTCCTGGGAATTCGTTTCGCAGACGTTCTCCTAATCTGTGGTGGGATCAAGATTGTACAAATCTCTATAAAGAAAAATCGAATGCTTTCAAGAATTGGCGTAAACCAGGCTCCTGCGAACGTTACGACAATTACATTTATCTGGAGCGTAAATTCAAAAGCTTCATAAAAGCCAAAAAGAGAGGCTTTTGGCGTAATTTTGTGAATGGGCTTTCCCGAGAGTCTTCCTTGAGCACTCTTTGGAGAGTTGCCAGACAAATGAGAAATTCAACTCATTCAAATGAACAAGTTGAATATTCTGAAAGGTGGATCTTTGACTTTGCCAAGAAGATATGTCCAGACTCAGCACCTGCTCCACCTCCCTTCTTGGAGACATCTGATGATATTGCGCCTCCGTTCAGTATGGCTGAATTTTCGTTTGCACTTCTGTCATGTAACAATTCGGCGCCGGGGTCAGATAGGATCAAATTCAACTTATTGAAAAATCTACCTGATAATGCGAAGAAACGTTTGTTAAAATTGTTCAATGTTTTTCTTGAGCAGAACGTTGTTCCGCATGAGTGGCGACAGATTAAAGTTATAGCTATTCTGAAACCTGCTAAACCTGCGTCTGATTATAATTCTTATAGACCAATTGCAATGCTCTCTTGCATTCGAAAATTATTAGAGAAAATGATTCTATGTCGCTTAGACAGCTGGATAGAATCCAACAACCTCCTCTCACCTTCGCAGTTCGGGTTTCGTAGAGGTAAAGGAACTAATGATTGTCTTGCTCTGCTTTCATCAGAGGTTGACATAGCCTTGTGTAGTAAGCAACAAATGGCATCAGTGTTCCTAGATATCAAGGGTGCGTTTGATTCAGTTCCCATTGAGGTTCTTTTTGAAAAACTTCATCTAAATGGGTTTTCTCCAAAATTAAATAGTTTTTTGTTTAACCTAATGCGTGAAAAACATATGAGTTTTTCCCATGGTTCTTCGTCAGTTTTACGGATTAGCTACATGGGCCTTCCTCAAGGCTCATGTCTTAGTCCAATCCTTTACAACTTTTATGTAAATGACATCGATGTTTGTTTATCAGGAAACTGTACTTTGAGACAATATGCAGATGATTGTGTAGTGTCGGTAACAGGCAAAGACGGTATTCATCCGTATAATCCCTTGCAGATTTCTCTTGATAATTTGGTTGAGTGGGCTTGTAAATTGGGTATTGAGTTTTCTTCTGAAAAGTCAGAAATGGTTGTGTTTTCAAGAAAACACCGTCCCGCACAATTGCAACTTAAACTTTTGGATAGAACAATTAGGCACTCGCCGTCATTCAAGTATTTAGGAGTTGTGTTTGATTCTAGAGGCACATGGGGTAAACACATAGGTTACTTGAAACAAAAATGTCAGAAACGAATAAATTTTCTCCGATCCATAACAGGGACTTGGTGGGGGGCGCATCCCGTCGATTTGATTAGGTTGTATAAAACAACCGTTCTATCTGTTATGGAGTATGGAAGTTTTTGCTTCAGGTCCGCTGCCCGTACTCATATTATGCAACTGGAAAGGATCCAATATCGCTGTTTGCGTATTGCTCTAGGATGTATGCAGTCAACACATACAATGAGCCTAGAAATTTTAGCTGGTATCCTTCCTCTTTCTGTGCGCTTTTTCGAGTTATCATTTCGTTTTTTGATACGTTGTGAAACACTCAATCCGATAGTGATAACAAACTTTGAAAAAATGCTAACCTTAGGCACTCAATCTAAGCGAATGTCGCTATATCTTGAATTTCTGACCCTGGAAAGCCCATCTGCTTTACTTGGTTTCCAGACCATTCCTTCAATTTTGTTCAATCCTTCTATTAATTTTGACTTGTCAATGAAAGTTTATGTGAGTGGTATTTCCAGTGATCTCCGCCAAATAGTCATGCCTGCAATTTTCTTGTCAAGATATAAACATATTGACTCAACCAAAATTTTTTTTACTGATGGATCTAGTCTTAATGGTTCCACAGGTTTTGGGGTATTTAATATTAACTTCTCCATATTCCGTAAGCTTAGTTTACCCTGTTCGGTGTTTGTTGCGGAATTGGCTGCAATATACACTGCATTACAACATATTCAGACCTTGTCCCTGAACATTTTTACATTTTTTCTGATAGTCTCAGCTCTTTAGAGGCACTTCGTTCGGTAAGGTCTAGAAATTCTTCGTATTTCTTGTCTGGAATCCAACATCTTTTAAGTGTTTTGATAAGTAGATCATTTAATATCACTTTTGTATGGATTCCCTCTCATTGTTCGATACCAGGAAATGAAAAAGCTGATCTTCTTGCTAAGAAGGGCGCTACGGAAGGACTGTTATTTCATAGGCCAATTACTTTTGATGAATATCTCCATTTTCCTCGTGAACGTGCACTTCAATGTTGGCAGACAAGTTGGAATGGTAGTGATAAAGGTCGGTGGCTGTATTCTATCATTCCTAAAGTTTCCCTCAAACCATGGTTCAAAGGATATAATTATTCTCGTGATTTCATTCGAGTAGTGTGCAGACTCATGTCTAATCATTATTCCTCGAATGCACATCTTTTTCGAATTAACATCAGTGATAGTAACCTATGTATTTGTGGTACAGGTTACCACGATATTGATCACATTGTATGGTATTGCTCTGAATTTCAAAATAAAAGGTTATCTTTAATAGAAAATTTTCGCAAAAAGGGAATGCCACTCAATGTTTCGATCCGTGACGTTCTGGCTGCTCGTAATCTCGATGCAATTATGTTGATTTATTACTTCCTCAAATCCATACACTTTCAAGTATGAGTATGTGTGTATTTTTCTTTTATTTTTGATTATCGTTTACTTCTCCAACTTTTTTGTTTTTTGTTATGAATATTTTTATTATTTATCAATAATATATGGTTATTAACGTTTTCATTTTTCTTGAACTATTTTCCTCAGAACTCAAAAATACTCCGATGCCCGCAATTGCTCGCAATCTTCAAGGAGGTGGTTTTCTCTATAAAAAATCCTCAAGAAGAAGTCTTAAATAATATTTCATAATGAATTGTTGTATAATTATTTATATTGTTCTATTTCTTGAAAAAATCATAGAGTTTTTATGCCTTTATGAGAAAGAACATTTGCATAGTTCTACTCACAGAGGCTTTTCCCTATACATAAACACGGCTCATTGATGCTTAACGTTGCTGAGCCAGTTGAAAATAAATAAAATTAAAAAAAAAAAAAAATAGGAACAAATTTTTTTTGCTCAGTGTATTTAATTGTTTGAAGTTTGTTCTATTCTCTTCACATTAGTAATAGCGCATATTCCCTCAACATAGTTACCACTGAATATGATGCACATGTAAATTATTAACGTCTTTATTTTCTCATCTTATTGCAGGTTCAGTCAGGATGAATAGAAGTGACGAGAAAGTGCCGAAAAATCAATCAATTGTGTTGAGAAAAAATTAGTTTGTGACAAACAGGGGAATAAATTATACCCACTTTCAGCAGTGAAACATGATGGGAGTGCTACAATAAGTTAGCGGTGCTCACTAATCATTTGCGTTCTACTGAAAGTGTTTTGGAAAAAAAAGATCATATCTTTTTGGGAAGTGTTACCTCTTTTTCACGCGTGAGAAAAAGTAGTGAGTGAGTGAGTGGTACTTCCAAACCTAGCGCAATGAGCCGTAATCGCACGAAGGGCGGAGCTGCGGTTACGTCCGCTCCCAAGAAACAACACGAGAGTGGTTTCTACGAGGAGTACTCGTCATCAGCGCCGTCCGCTGCGGCGGCGCATAGCATCATGAAGGATCTAAAAATCTCTGCCAGTAACAAATCATCCTCCTCGTCCTCTTCCCGGCATCATCAACATCACCACCAGCATCGATACTACGAGAATTTGAAGTACTACCAACAGCAGCCTGAGCAAAAGCGCAAGGGTGCCTGCGATTCGATTGAACCACCGGATCTGATCAATCAGATCGTGGCGGATCAGGAGAAGAAACTGTTGCAACAGGCAGCGGCCAGAAAGAAACAGCTGGAGCAGCACTCGATGGTTAGCAGTAGCAGCAGTAACAGTAGCAATAATTGTCACAACAGCAAATACCTTCAAGTGAGAGAAGCAGCGGTTATCATTGATTCGGAAGACTCCGACAATGGAGGCGCCGCTAGTGGGAACGAAAGTGCAAGCGATGGAGAGATGCACCCGAAGCGGTTGCATCATCCCCAATATCAGTCGCAGACTCACGGGAACCATCGTGTGCAAGAGGAGGAGGAGTACGAGGATGAAGATGATGAGGAGGACGGGGAAGAGGAACAAATCCCGCAGCCGAAAGCGGCACAGGAAACGCCCAAGAAGCGCGGGGAGAAACGCAGCAGCAGTGTGATCTACAACGGAACGATTGTCGATAAGGAAGGGTTGGAGATGATCAAGATTTCCACCATCAACACCAAAGGTGAGTTGAGTCACTTGTTCAAATAACTGAATCGATCATTTTCAACCACAAATCGAACGGGAATAAGCTCCGTTATGCCGATTTATTGTTTGAATCATATTCTTTTCGATTGCGTTTGGGTTTCTCACACCAATCAGGTGGATAGAGAGAAACACACAGAAGCAGAAGCAGAGAGGGGCCCAAAGCATTGAAAGCAAACCATAAATAACTTTTATGGGAGCTCCTCTTACGGAACCATCGAGCAGAACGAGAGTAAAAGTTTTGCGCTTTCGAATTGTGCTCACACCAAACGGAAATGGGATCCACCGGCCTTTCGCTGAACTTCTCAGCCTCCGATCGAATTTCCTTTTACGCGGAGTATTCAATATTTTGATATTATTGAACGTTTCTTCCCACATTCGGAGGAATTTAATCAATCTCCAAGTTGTGTCACTGCGTTCTTCAAACAAGGGGAAACTATTTCGCCTTCAGCCGAACCAATGGAAACGTAACAGACTTGGTGCGCTAAAAAGATAACGGCATGTCTTCCGTCAGCGCTACTACCTTCTGGTTCGGCCCGGATTTGTTCCATATGTACACAGTTGAGAATGGGAGAGCGGAGAGGAAGAAAGGGAACCAAAAGAAACCAACCAAAAGCCAGGCAGGCAGCAAAAGCTGTTTGTTTCTTCGAATGAATTTCAAGTGAAAACAACAGTTATTTTTATAATAAAACACTTTCCACCGTTCCACGGCACCGGTGTTCCTGCGTGGCTGCGTTGTGTGCTGCTGCTAGGCGCGCGCGCACAAAGCCTGATGTCTTGATTTTTGTTTTGGTGAGGCTCTCCAAACGTATGTGAGATTGGGTTGCTTGCGCATCTGTCTGAGTGTGCCTCAAGTCGTCGGCTGTTTTTCCAAGCTCGCTGAGTGTGTTGTTATTATGTTCAACGCTGTAATGGATTTCAAATGAGCTCAATTAAACTTTGGTTGTCTTAAAGTCTGATGATAATTATGCCTTTTGGACGAAATGGACGACATTTTTCCGATTGGTTTTTCTTCGATACCTTTCATTACTGCATTGGTGGTGGTAGAAAACATGATAACATTGTGCTTGTCTGTAATCTTCTAGCTGCCCGAAATTCTAGTCTCTCTGGCAATTCTTCAGCAGCTCTTTATCCTTGCTCTCAATAATATGTAAAAGGATTATTCATGGGGGTAGAATTAGCAGACAGCTACGAAAAAAACTGTTGTATAATATATATCTGTAGCCTAGCTTCGCCTAGCCTAGCGTATGACGAATCTAAAGACAACTCGTCTTAGGATTAGGCAGCACCATCTCAGATAGCAGTGAAACGTTTTGGGTATAGAGACATTGGCCATTTAAGCAACTTTGCATACTTGAAATCTTCAAAAAAAAAAGCAGAAGGGTCTAAGCATCGAGGCATGGACGGAAAATTGAGTTTGGGGAGTTTGAGGACAATTGATTTTGAATTGACATACATATGCAGTTTCAAAGTTATTCATGTCCTGGCATGGACATTTCGGAGGACATTTTACAATTTGACGTAATTATTATTTTTTAATTACTGAGAAAAGAAATTGTGCTTATTTTTTAGAAGTCGCAAATCTTTTTGATATATAAAAATCTTGTGTCACGGGGTTTGTGGCCAAGCTCCCACAAAACGGTCAGATGACACTACTTACGCCTCATCAAACTGTCACACTTCCGCGATGACAAATGTACAATGTCGGCGTCTGGTGGCAACATTCGTGCTTGGGGAGCAAATTACTCTCTATCAGATTACAAGACACGAAGGAAATTATATTTTTTTAAATTTAAAATTCTCATTTAATGTTATTTGATTACTTGAACATGGTAACGATTTTGCGAAGTAATAAAATTTAATTTTTTTTAAATCATACCGTTATATTGGTGAGTCCACAATACGTCAAATTTTTATGAATTGAAAGGGGTTTTCTAATAAAAAATAATAATAAAAAAAAAATACCGAAGGAGACATGTTTTTTTTATCCCATTTATTTATTCAAGGCTCAAAGGAGACATGTTTGAGCTATAAACATTTTTAATAATAAATTAAATTTTATAGTTATTTCAACGTAATAACGAACTGTATCGTAATGTATCGTAATAACGATTTGGCTTAGTATGCAATTGAAATCCCTTAATCTTATGTTACAATTTTTGTAGAGTGATCCCACTATATAGAAATCAATGACGTAGTCCTACGTCAGAAACTACTTTTAATAGGGTCAATGTTTTACAATTTAAAAAATTAATTAAAAAAATATTTTGCAAATTTAACCCTTTGCGGTCGTTTGTCTGCTCTCAGCCACCAGAGCAATGATGTATACTTATCTTGTACTTTATTCAACAATATATCAATTCACCCTTTTCCTAAAAGGATTTTAATGTCTAGTGAATCTGTTCATGAGTCCAAACGGGGCACCTATAAATAATGCATAACGGTACTCAGTATAAACAAAACTTATCCTCCTTATGCTTGTGAAAAGGCCAAATGGAAAACTTCATGTATTGCGGCAAAGAGCATTGATCTGTATGTTCAAACAGAAAAATAAAAGGCGGAAGCAGCCAAACTAATTGTTTTGGTGATACATGCGAACACCTGAACTGCATTTAAGGGACTGTTCCGAAAGATATTATACGAATTATAACATATATTTTTTATGAAAACAACACATGAAAACACATTGTTTAGTAAATACTTAGTTTACATAAAAATAAATAAATCTTTTTCATCTTTCATAAATAATCTCACAAAGATATATATACATCATTGATTTTTCAATTAAAAAAACGATCGCAAAGGGTTAAATTTTTTTTTAATTCTGAGAAAAATAATTATGAATAACCCTTACAATTACCAACAAGTTATCAATACATCGGAAGAAATGCACTGCTAAACAGAATGAATTTTCCTAACAACTTTTTCATGTTTTCTTTGCAAAATTACTACTTAAGTTTAACTCGTATCTTTTTTATGTGTAAATTATCCCAATTGACATGTTCTGCAAACTTTTTAATTTTTTTATTTTTATTGAGAAACATGTCAAGAACATGTCAAACGCGAGAACTCACAAAACTAGGGGTAGGTTATATTGTGATACAAACGCAAGGTTGATGTAGGACTTCCGTTGGCTTAGTAATCATATGTTTGAAATTGCATCTGAATCAATTTTCGATGAATGAATATTTATATAATATAAAATATAAAATTTAATATGAAATCTCTGAAAAGTCGAAGCAAGTGCAAGCATAGAGCTTCTTTCATGCATATTCTACGGATGCATTCTGAGGTGAAAAATTTTGCGCGTCCGTTCAACTCGTAGCGAAATTAAAACGGGATTAGCCAGAGCGAGCATAATTGATCCATAGAATAATCATGATAGATTTTGATTTGTTGATTTTAATAGTTTATTTCCAATGCTATTTTTGAGCTATTGAAATATTTGAATACGTGGGTAACAAACATTCCTCATAGGTCTTTCATCTTTCGAATGAAATGTTTGTCATACCACTTCCCTCATCCGGCAATGAGATGTTAACGTTCAAAATAGTCTCTTGATAAAATCTCACCACAATGTGTGACAGCAAATTAGGTTAGCGTTGCGAAGTGTGGAGGAATCGACAGAGTAAGTCGAGGAACAGGCTTTTAAAAAACTTTAAGCTTTTAAATGTTTTCATTTTACATATTAAGTATACAATTCCAATTCCAACTTATCAGAAATGCTTCAGAAACACTCCAATACCGATGTGGAAAAGTATAGGTTTATTTAGTTCTATGGTGAAAATTAAACAGCAAATTAGGTTAAAAAGACCAAAGGTGCAAGATCGCGTAACTGAGCAAAAAGTGAATTCAGTTACATTTGAAATAAAAATATTTACAAAGCAACTACATTTCGTAGAAATCGATTCTATTTTAATTTTACGATGGAAATATCGATGTAATCGAACCTACAATGGCTCATTGACTACCGAGGTTGTGACGGATCAAACTCCTCCAGCAGATCGTATTCGCTAGATAATTCCGAGTGTTGCAATCGTGTTGTATTTACGCTTGAACAATCATTTGAGAAAATCACACACTTCTCAGGATATTGAAAATGAACAGTCACAACATTCCTGACAATTCAATTGCAATGAATAAATTTGAATGAATTTTCATGATTCGAACTTTGGAGAAAGCTCAGATAGAACAGAATGAATACGAATGAATACAGCAGTATTTTTTTAACATCGAATGAATGATAGCAGTATCTCCTAGCAAATGTATTTTCAATATTACTCAATAAGCTCGATATTTCCACCCTCTGTCTTGACACCAACAACAACAACAAGATGGTGCTGCCATTAGCCAGACGAGTTGGCGTGGCATTGGTCGTAGATAAATTACCTAAAGTACTGGTCAATGTTGTCCAAATTACAATCCGGTAATAAAGAAAAAAATCCTTATTTAGATGGAGAACTCAGTTGAAATTCGAACCTTACCTGAAGCAGGATTCCCCGTACGTCATGACCGGTTGAATTTTGAAAGTACAATTACTCATTTGTTTGTTTCATGAGTATTCATCAGAGCTGACGATACATTGGTAGAACGCCATTCATATTTAAAAACACAGATTGATTTTATCTTATTACGATTATTAGTTCTGTATGTCATCGATGGACGGTTCAAAAACAGCCGACAAGCCTCAATTATAATTCGCACGAGTAGCCCATGAAGAACTACTACTAATTTCAACAATTGAATGTCATACGCGACAGACGCAGAGAGAGTGACGTGGACCAGTTGTGGCAACCATCGTCCCTTACCAACCTCTGCTGGTCGCAGCTACACGAAACAACGAAAAGAAGACGACAAACATCGCTTCCTCCTGCCCCCGATCACGGGAGAAGAAGGGGCTGCCCCAACAACGAAACAGAAACCGAAACGAGGCCGTGCCAATTTCGGTTGAGGAATTTTTGGTGCGCAATAAGCAGCCACACATTTGCGTTGTTTGCCGCGCTTCACCATGGCGGAGACAAATCCACCGGCTGCAATGACCGGATTCGGATGTTGGCTGTGTGGATGTTCTATTGAATGCTATTGGAAATAGGTTCGGGACCAAAATTGTTTACATATCCATCTACCCGTCATTATAAACGTAACGGACGCGCCGGATATGCGGTGTATCCTTCAGTGCAGCGGGCCGTCGAGTGAGTCATTTGCGACATAAAAGTGTATGCTAGATGGGTGAAGATTTGGAGGGATAGTATGAAATGCTGCGTCTCAAAGTGTACGTGGGTTTGGACTGTGGCTTTTTTGAATTTGACTCTCAAAAGAACTAGTCATTGTTCTCATTTCGTGCCCTCATTATAATATCTAGACCTTGTGATCAATGAGTCATTCGTGGTTTATCAGTTATCGCGGGTATTAAATTTCCCCGTTACGTTTCGTAGATTTATACTCAATTGCACACGAGAAAATTATATTCATAATACAGTCAATCCAGTTTTTGCGCGTTTTTTTGTTTGGGTGTCTCCATTATTTGTGCGATTGTTTTGGGTGACTCATGTTTCGATTTAATAATAAAATCACATATAAAAGGGTTTGACTGTACATAAACAGTTTCAAACCTATCAATTACTATATAATTACAATTATCTCGATATTAATCGAGAAAATACGATATAAAACGGTGTACAAATCCGTTGCCGTTGCATATGTTCTTCTTCGATTTTTTTGGTGAAAGGTGTGGCGGGAGCTGATCTGAAATAAAATTAAATTGTAGGCTTCGTTTAAGCCTTCAGACCACCCCGGGGTAAATGTTCTGAGTTACGAATCCTGACTATCAGAATGACTATTCGGTTGCTGGAATCGTGGCAGGCTGTACTGCGGCGATCCCTGTGCTTTTGACAGTTGATAGTTTTTTATTCAATTTTACAATCACCACCATGATAGTGATCCGAATCGAATTTCAGTCTTACGATGGATTCGGTTTTCTAGGCAAAAAATTTGAGAGATTCAAAATTTCATGTTTCTTGTTCGTTTCGTTTCTAAACATGGGCCAATGCTGTAATCTCTAAAATTGTTGTAAAGTTTCCTGCCGTCTACATATTTAATATCTGTATTCAACAATTTCATGAAATTGATATTTTTTTAGAAAAATATAAAAAAACTGGACAGCCTCCAAGCACCTACTTTTAAGCAAAAAATTTGTTTTTTTTCACATAAAATTGTAAAATATTTTGAATCTCATACATACATCGAATGTATTTTTTAGTGTTTACTCCTCTCTTGTTATTTTTCTACTGAGAAATATATGCCCTAACTACCACCACGGGTCATATGACCCGTGCAGACATTCATATGATATCAGAAAGATTTGTATGTGTGGTTGTGATACAAAATCATTGCATTACACATTCTTGCCATTGCCTTATATACTTTGTTGTGTTTGTGAATGATTAGAATTAATTGTATTGCTGACTATCCAAGCGAGCGAACAGTGACCATTCCAAGCTACAATGCTATTTTGTGTGTCAAAAATTGTAATTTCATTATTTTGCTAATAATTGTTATCCTAAAAATGTCGAAATATACAGAAGAATTATAGTATGTCACGTTTCTCAACAAAACTATATAAATCGAGTCATTGTTCACTAACTATTCATAAAGGGTCACTTGACCCGCTGTGGTAAGAATACATATATACATGAAACATCGGTAGATTTAGTGTTAAAAATATTTTAACTTTAAAGTCGCCTGATTGATGTTCGATTTTTTTAACAACCAAAGAAAGGTGTTTGAGTGGAATTGGTAGGAAAAATCGTAAAAAGCACGTTTAAGGCTTACTTTTTGGCGAAGTTTCGAAAAAATGTTTTAGGTATCGGGACAAGAGATTCTAATTTTAAGGCCTCTCTAAGCGTGAAAAAGTGCACCACAAAATGCGAAATACAAAAATATATGTTCTTGAAATTTAACGAACAGTAATAAATATAAAAGGTTTGAGCATAGTTTGAGCAAAATTTTAAAAAATATCTTAACCCATTTTAGGCCAAGCGTTCGAAAAATCGAACAGCAACTTTGATAATTTTTCATGGCTTTGGAAAGCAACCATATGGTAGAATTTTGGCATCAAATGATAGCTTAGTCTTTCAGCTAACACATGCCATCGATTTCGTTTCTTTTTTATATAACTTTATTGGGCAATAAGTACAGTTTAAAGCAACTATGTGCGAAAGGTACATAACCTAATAAAAAACAAAACCTTATAAAATTTAAAAATATGTAAACTTCTCTACAATATTACTTTGATAAAAGTTTACACATTGTGATGTAGGAAAAAAACTATTGGATTGAATATCCTATAGGAACAAAAATTTCTGTTTCTGTTTGGCGATTTTTTGTCATTTTCCAGAAAACGGAAAAATTATTCTTGAAGATCGGGGTTTCTGTAACGCCAATGATGATAAAACAAAAATAAAATACACCAAAACAAAAATAAAAAACAATTTTTTTTTCAGCTTAGTCTTTAATGGGTTAAGGGCATTTGAAACAAAGACTACACTGGATTCGTTTTTCAGTCGTTTTCAGTCGCGTAAAAAAAGAATTCAGTGTACTTAGATTGTCATATAAAGTGACTAACTCAAAGGGTGAATTTTTATAATTTCTTAACGGATTATAACTTCTCAACAAAAAAAACATTCAAAGGATTCGGATTTTATTTTTCATTTTCGAGTTTTCATTGCTTCATCGCGTAGAATTAGTTTTTCGCGATGAAATAGTTTTTTCACCAATTTTGTGGGGTTTACTTTAATTTAGTCGCCCTGTAAGGTTACTCGTGTATGTTTAAGCGCTTTCTTTTTGCACTCGATTCACTTAATTTTTATTACAATTTGTTTTTCAGTTTATGTAAATTTATTGCAGAAAAAGAAAGCTACCCATGAAAAGTTTTATGATAGCTGGTATTCTAAGACTTTTTCGTCTGTACCGCATTGCGAAGTGGTATTTTGCATTCGTCACGGATTTCGAGTCGGGTCTGTGTGCGGGTGTGGGCTGCTCGCTGGTTGAAACGAGAATGGAATAGAAGAATCGTTAAATTGTTTGATAATTCAACTCTTATGGCTATCTATATCGTGGGCAAAAATGTTGGATGAATTCCCCATCTAGTGGTATACTGTATGGCATATATCACATCACCATTGTCACGTAACCTTCGAAACTTTCGTTACATATCTCATTTCAGCTTACGTAAAGTGACCTCCTAGATGGAAATCAAAGTCCAACGTCAAAATATTGAAATTTCAGAAATATCTGTTTTTTGTTTATCTAGCGAGGGGCCGTGGGTTCCATTCCAGGGCTCTCCGTTGATTGATTTTATAACAGGCCTTTTTCAAGACTAGAGGCAAACGTATATTGTAGAGTTAAGCCTCTCTAATACAAAAAAACAAAATCAACTCACAGAACGAGAGAATATAAACCATCGTGACACAGATTTTTCAGGTTTTTCCAGATTTTTTGGCACGTTTTCTGATATACATAGGAGTATTCTTTTTGCCTGATTCGCTGAAGCAATCCCAAATTTTATGCAATTTTGTACATCAAAGAATAAATTTATTAAAGGTTTTATTTAACTGTAATCAACAAAACTCTATTTGAATGTGACTATGTAGCTCTGATAAGAACGACTAGGATTAACTCGAATAGCAAAATATTTATCTATTCTTCCACTATTGCTGTTTTTTTCTCTCATTTACCGAACCCCTATTTATTCTATGGATTTAGAGATATATTGAACTTCGATTTATATAATTTTTTTTTATATAAAAGCAACGAAAATAACCGCAGAGAAAAAAGCGAAATTTTACAATAGTTTGCTAGAAATATTCTCACGCAGAAAAATACTCATGGCTATGAATGTCACACGGAAAAAAGCGCAGTGTTTTATCAATCTAACATTTCCAAAAATTGCACCAGGCGAACGTATGTCGTCCGACGCTCGCTAAAGCTCGATTGTTTCATACTAAAGGATCGTATCCTATGTTTCAATCGGGCAATCAGAGGAACACACGGCGGCTGCGAGAGACGGCGGCTGGACAGCGGCTGGACAGCGGCTGACTCGAATCAAGTTGGGGCCGCCTCTATTTTATCCTCGATAGTAAAAAATGGGCTCCATTTTATTGACCTCAGAATAAATTTCATTACAAAAAAAAAAATGAATTGATAACTTTCATTACGAAAAAATTATAAATAAATTGATCTGGAATTTGTTGGAAGCTTTAAATAATTATTACCTGGTTCAGAACATCATGAGTAGTTCAAACTGGGCTAGGTTTGTACCTATAGTTTGTATTTTCGGAGATCTAAAAATATCGAAAAAGATTGGGGTAGTGGATGGACGATTACCCTTAGAATTATTAATTAATTGTATAATTCATAACCATAATATCGAAAGATGTAAAATTCCAACACACGATAAACAAAAATGTAATCTTCGGATGGTGGACTATTGGACAATAACGATTCGTAAATGCTCTACACAAAAAAACGGTTGGTAACACAATTTTACTCCAATGGAGTTGATACATTCACTTCTCTGCCAACCGTTAAATAAGATCAACTTGGAAGTGGTTTACTCCCGTGTAGGTCATATCCGAGTTTTCTTTCCTTCCTGTCCGCCCATATGCGTCATTCCAGCGCGGAATGTTTCAATTCATCCACGAACCGGTCGTAGAGGACCTATCGCCAAAGTGGAACCAGCCATCATTTCTCCTTTCTCTCCCTCTCTGCCTGAACAAGGCGGGATCTTGTTTTGATGCCATCTATAAAACAAAAAAAAAACATTAGTTCCTGTTGTGCCGCATCATCGTGTCCATTACAAAAAAAAAAAAAAAACTTTCGGCGCTGTGTGCATGTGGAAAGAGCTCAATTTCTTTTCCAAAAACCGAATCTACATTTTCATCACCAAATGCCACGCGCTGATCGGGCGGTGTGGACTATGCAATAATCCCCGTTGGCTGCTGGCTGGCTAGCTGGCAGACAGGCACTTTACAACTATACTCCACACTCAACCCCGTGGGTGGGGGAGGGAGTGGAGAGATGGAAACTTTTACTTTCATCCGGTCCGCATCACACAGCACTCGCGATGAGATGCGGAGAGAGAGTGTCAGAGTCGATGGTAGCCGCATTGGACAAAATAGTCACTCACCTCGAGGATTATTATGGTCATTGAAATAGATAATTTTCATCATTGGAAATCAGTCAAATAGTGAAACATATTCTATGTTAAAAAGTTTGTCAATTGCAGAGCGTACATTCCAAAAACATTTTACTTTGAGTCTATTTGAATGTAGTTCTGGATTTGTGTATTATATTTATCGGTTCTAACAGTACTTTAGTGTCTTTTATATATCCTTTATAAGTATTTGTCTAGTTGCTTCTTTGAAGAACAAGACATCTCATGTTTTTCTTCGTTGATCATATTCTGAAGAGATGTTCAACATAGTTAAAAAAACAGTTCTGTTTGCTTTACATATACACCCATACCTCGCTTTACGGCCTAGATTCTTCTTCTTCTTCAATGGCACTAACGTTCCTAGAGGAACTTCGCCGTCTCAACGTAGTATTACTTGCGTCATTTGTTTTATTAGTACTTAGTTGAGATTTCTATGCCAAATAACACGTCTTGAATGCATTCTCTGAGTGGCAAGCTCTAGAATACGCGTGATCACAGTGCAATTTCTTTGACGAAAATTTCCCCCGACCAGAACGGGAATCGAACCCGAACACCCGGCATGTTAGTTATGACGCTAACCACTCGGCCACGGGAGCACCTAGATACGGCCTAGATACGTTCCACGAAATTCGGCCGCAGAGCGAAAAGCCGCATAAGGAATCAATTATTCTAATACAAATTCATACCAATTTAATCAGATCGGCTCCAAATTTGCTAAATATGTAACATGGTATATCATTCAAAATCCATTTTATCCTTTTATTTTTATTTCATTTGAATCAAAAATTGAATACATTTAAATTTATTTCATTTAAATCAAAAATACATGCATTATATAAACATAAAACATACAATACATACAACATACATACATAAAAACCAGCAATAATCTATATACAAAAATGAAACAACTTCATGTTACACCTACCTAATTTGTATGTTGCTTAAGTTATTGTCTCGCAAATATTTTTTCACTTCTGTACGAAAGTGATTTTTGAACCAATCAATTTTTTTTCATTTTTTGCCGTTATAACGAAACATTTTAGGCCGTAAATCGAAAACATGCCTGAATTGAAGAGGGCCGTTATAGCGAAATGCCGTATAAAGAGCGGCCGTATAGCGAGGTATGGGTGTACTAAGTAAATTAAGTATAACGTTTTATACCGATAGCAATGTTTCCAGCATTGCATTCGAGTGGATGCGTTTCAAAAATGTGTTGGTAATAACTATCCGCAACTGAAATTCAATTCCCACGTGATTTCTGAAACTGATCGAATGAACTTGTGTAACAACAATATATCGTTCGCACAACATGAATCCGTTCAAATTGTGAAACAATTAGCAGCAGTCTGACTTTTTGGAGTTAATATGTGCCATCCGTGGAGCTGCAGAACTAGTTCAAGGTAGCTGTCAATAGCAACACACACGCAGAGATTCTTTCATGTACCACACACCTGGAGATTTTTGGTTCAAAATAAAAAAACAAGCGCTCATCCGCTGTTCCGCATTTTTCGAAGTACGAACGCATGAGTGGGGGTATCAGAAAACCAGCGTTGCGCACGTCAATATGTGTACTGCAATGCATTTTACATGTATATACCACACTCTGCTTCTGTTTACGAACATGAAGAGCTCTCCCAAAAGTACAAATACCACGCTCACACATTTACTTCCAACCTAGAAAATGATTATTATTGTACAACTGTGGAGATGCACTTTTACGCCTCGCCAGAGAAGCAGCAGCAGCAATAAAAAGACAATAATTGACGCCTGAGGAAATGTGCTTATCACTTCTCGGTGGAATCACTTCCACCGCTCGAAGCAAAGTGAACGACAACACCACTCGAGAGAATTATGCAATTACCTAATTGCTTGTTGTATTCTTGTTGTTTACACTTCGGACAGTTTCGTGGAATTTCCGTTTGCCGCGGACAGCAATGCAGCGGGAGACAGCAAACAAACAAACAAACATTTCAACAACTGCAAGGTGTCCTCCTCTCAATTGGTCGGACTCCGATGATAATGATGATGATGATGGCAATCATCCATCAGCTAATCTCGATTGACGCCGATAATCGTGCACGGAATCGTTGTTATGATTGGGGCGATATGTGCATCACATGACGTTAGCGGATCTGTTCGACACGAGATGTATACGCAAAGTTGCATGAAACCGATGAAAGTGAATGCGAAGCTCTCTGAATTTGAACGATTGTTTAAACTCTAAATGGACCTTTTACTTTCATTCGAGAAAGATGAGTTGCTGAATTTAAACGTGACCGTACGAGTCTTGAAGAATTCACAAAATCAATCAAAAATTAATACAAAAAAAAACAGAAAGTGGGTTATATCTATGGTATAACCGCAATGGTGACGTAGGACTATCGTTGATTCAGTGATCCTTTGTTTGAAGTTGAATCTGAATCCATTCTGAATGAATGAATAAATGAATATTTGGGGGACTTCGAAAACGAGAGCGTTACGTTGGAGGTACAAGGTTTTATGCATCCAATATTGGATACGAAAATATCCTACTGATGGGGAAGAATAATCTTCAGAAGCTATCCTGTTAATTGCGATTAATTGAAAAATCACAAAACTAAATGTATTTGGTCATAGTGTTACATGGATAGAAAACATTCAAATAAACTCTTTCACATGAATGTATTTTTAAATTCCCAGAGGAACCGGCAGATTATTTTCAGTAACGATTAGATATTTCCACATTTTCCTCGACACTGGAAGCCCACCAGTGGTTTATGCTAACTCGATAACCATCTGTTAATAGCACTTGATTGAAAAATATTTGGTCACAGTGTTACATGAATAGAAAACATCAAAATAAACTCTTTCACATGAATGTAATTTTAAATTCCCAGAGGAACTGGCAGATTATTTCCCGGATCTTTCTCGATGCTGAATGGCATCCAAACGGGAAGAATTCCGTGCGTGTATGTGTGTGTGTAGCGGCTGCTTCGATGGTCACCTTCTCTTCTCCTGAAGGATCGGCTTCTCTGTGCTCCCTCACAGTTTCAAACAAACTGCTTGCGTTTCAGGGCAGATCTCGATCCTTCGCCGTCCAGCATCCTCAGCAACGATGTTGTCTTGTCGATGTCCTCACGAAAAATGAATGCGTCTCACCACCAGAATATCGCTTAAGTATGCTTTTTGTGCGTGATTGAATCGAGAGAAGGCGTGGTTTACGATGGCAATTTGGAAGGCAAACTAGAGGGGAATGAACTCTCTAAGCTCGGAACTTTCGGCGACTGAGCAATAATCGATTGCGGGCGCATACAATATTGGATACGGAAATATCCTCCTGATGGGGAAGAATAATCTTCAGAAGCTATCCTGTTAATTGCGATTGATTGAAAAATCACAAAACAAAATATATTTGATCATAGTGTTACATGGATAGAAAACATTCAAATGAACTCTTTCACATGAATGTATTTTTAAATTCCCAGAGAAACTGGCAGATTATTTTCCGGATCTTTCTCGATGCTGAATGGCATCCAAACGGAAAGAATTCCGCGCGTGTATGTGTGTGTGTGTGTAGCGGCTGCTTCGAGATCTTCCCGGGGAACCGTTTGTGGCATCACTCTCCTCCTGATGGATTCATGTCTGGCCTAAGGTGCACAAACAAGCTCTTGGTGACACCGTTCATCCGCGCTTTCATGATAAACGAAGAGCTTCACCACAACAGCGACAACATGCTCCAATCGCTGTTCAATTAGAACTGAGTGGATTTCCGAGCGCTCGCTTATATACCGATTGGTGATTTCAATAGCCTGTTTTGAAAGCAATTTTAAGCCTATTGAAACAAGTTTTTGGGTCAAAAAGTAACACGTATAGAACGCGTAGACATTTTATCTTTCGAATGAAGTGTTTATCATACCATTTCGTTCAGTTGTTTAGGAGCTATTAACGCTCAAAATCTCGGTCTCCGGCGTAACGCTTTCGTTTTCCAAACTTTGATTTTACACCCCGGTATAGAAATGAAAGACGTAGTCCTACGTCAAAAAATAACTCAAATTCTTCCACAATGCAACATGTAAAATTTTTGCGTTCGTTAACAAGTGTGGTTTCTTTCTTCGATGTAACGTTGCATCGAGCAAGAGGTATAAATTTGTTGTGCTTTGTGGTTTCAATTTTTGGTTTCACACTAAACAGCGATCAGCCAATACCATACGTGTTAAAACTGGGAATTAATTTGAGAGTATTGCTGCTGTGCCGATTGCTCGTGCCGTTCACTGGAAACCTTCTGTGCAATGAAATATGTGTTTGTTCAATGAAATGAGAGCTATAATTCAGGCATTATTTCCGAGTTAAAAGTGACGTCAAAGTTCTGCACATTCTAGACCGGATGTGAAGTAGGAAAATAGTGAGAGCTATGTTCTTCGATTGAAAACTGAAGGCGCCGTTGCCACCTCACAACCGATCCGATCCGGATTTTTTTTGTTGGCGTTCTGTGAAAAGTGCCGATGCGATTACATAAAATATCAAAAATTTAAGAAGAACTATGGTTTTTGAGATATATTGACGTAGGACTACGTCTTCCATTTCTATACTGGGATGCAAGTTCAAAGTTTCGAAAACGAAAGCGTTACGCCGGAGATCAAGATTTTGTGTGTTAATAGCTCCCAAACAACTGAACGAAATGGTATGATAAACACTTCATTCGAAAGATAAAATGTCTACGCGTAATATGCTTGTTACTTTTTGATCCAAAAACTTGTTTCAATAGCCTTAACATTGCTTTCAAAACAGGCTATTGAAATCACACCAATCGGTATATAAGCGAGTGTCGCTCGGAAATCCACTCAGTTATGATTGCGCAACGATTGAGGTACGATCGCTGGAATGGATGGATATTTCCCTAACACAGACTTCGAAACCATGGAGCCAGGGGAAATTGATATAGCAAATTAGATGCAACTAGCGGGTACTTTTGTACTCGTTTGCGTTTCTGAAAATTGGAATGTTTCCCTAACACAGACTTTAAAACCATGAAGCCTGGGGAAATCGACATTGCAAAATAGATGCAAGCTGCGAGTACTTTTGTACTCGCTTGCGTTTCTGGAATTCGGAAAGTTTCCCTAACACAGACTTTAAAATCATGGAGCTAGGGGAAATTGACACAGCAAATTAGCTGCAAGCAGCGGGTACTTTTGTACTCGTTTGCGTTTTTGCAAATTGGAATGTTTACCTAACACAGACTTCAAAATCATGAAGCCTGGAGAAATCGGCATCGCAAAATAGATGCGAGCTGCGGGTACTTTTGTATTCTCTTGCGTTTCTGGAAATCGGAATGTTTCCCTAACACAGACTTCAAAACTATGGAGCTTGTGGAAATCGGCATAGCAAATTAGATGCAAGCAGCGGGTACTTTTGTACTCGTTTGCGTTTTTGCAAATTGGAATGTTTTCCTAACAAAGACTTGAAGCCTGGGGGAATCAACATTGCAAAATAGATGCAAGCTGCGGGTACTTTTGTACTCGCCTGCATTTTTGCAAATCGGAAGGTGTTTTCCCAATACAGATTCAATACAGATTGGGAAAATCGGCATTGCAGATATATTCAAGTCGGCTATACTTTTATGTCCCCATGCATTTTTACACTCCGGAATTCCGCTAACACGTTCAACAAAAGCCGGTACAAATGCATCGCTTTGGCTCGACTATTCAAGACTGCATTGGAGGATATCTCTCCATGTCGCCAGCTCACTGAACTTCTACGCATATCGTTTGATGATTAGCCAAAACGTTGATAACTATTTGCTGCGATAACTACTACTATAATGCATGAATTGACACAAATTGGGATTTGGTCGCAATTGAATTCGTTAATAGTTCCATTTATTCACTAGTTTAATCAATAATTTAATCAATACACACAAAAGATAGCCCTGCGCAGCGGCGATATCGTATCCAATGAGGAACATCTGAGGTGGGATTATTGTTAATTGAAGAAACACAATTGATTACTAAGCCAACGGCAGTCCTACGCCAACTTACGGTTATATCATAGGTATAACCCATCCATAGTTTTTAAAAAAAAAAATTCAATAGAAGAAATTAATATTCCTAAAGTTTTTGCTTAAAAAAAAGAAGTTTTTTGTGCGCTGGTTTTGCCACCGGTCAGTAAAAAGACGACGCGGTATCTAGCGTACTATGCATGCAACCCGCTGGGCCGACTGGCTCAGAACTTTTTATAAACCCTTATGTTTACATTTATTTCTTATTTACTAACTTAATTTTAGATCGCGCTAGAATCGTACGCACACGTTTCCGTGGTGCTGACTCTGTACGAGCCCCGTTATATAATCAAACCGCTATGTTGAACTTGCCATCTCCGAAAATTTGGCAAATAAACAAAAACTAAAGTTGAGCAGGCTCTTTATACGCGGAACTAATCAAATCAGGGCGTTTCATTTGTATGCAGTTTCTTTGAAATTTTATCAAAATACTTTTCATTTTCTGTATGAAAGAATTGGAAATCGGGCATGCGATTGAAAAGCTACTATTTGGCTGTATATGGCTATATTCGGCTATATCTGTCATGCTATGTGAAAGTCTTCCGTAAATCATAAATCTTTTTGGTATTACACAAAAACTATTATTTTCAAAGATGTTCGTGGCAGTATACTATTCTCTGAATAAAGCTAAAAAAGACGGGTGGGTAATGTCGGGGACATAACCGGAGTGACGTAGGACTATACAAAGGGGACAGCTTTTATACTCTAGCGGTACACACTCACAGGATAGAGACAAATCGGCAGACTCAGCCAAAGGGGCGGGTCCAACGAGACGAACGAATGAGCGTTAAAAGGGAGCGATGGCAAAAAAATACATTCATTACGATTTGTTCGCTCGTTGGATTCACATACAGACTAAAAAGGGTCCTTTTCAGGATCACAAAAAGTCTAAAGAGTTTATTGTTTTGTTATCACTCGATATCCCCATCTTGTTCGGCTAAACCTTCCTGTTTAGCGATTTGTTGTCACTCGCCACAGCTTTCACAGTTGGAAAATTTCTTCCCATTCAATGGCACGTCGCATTACCACCACTCAGTGCCGGATTGGAGGTAATTTTAACCTGTAATTGAACATTTGCGATGACAGTGGTACAGTGTCGAATTTCAATGTGGGGTCATAATTTGGATCTCTATGTTTACAAAAATGTCCAACTAAATAAGTCGCATTACATGTCCGTCCAATTAGCTAAATGTCGAACTAATTGTAGATTACTGTACTTTCAATCTGGAAACAATTTAAGAATTGGTGAAAATTGAATAATCAGGAAAGTTCCCAACTATCAATAAGCTCAGAACAACTGCCAAATTCACATACTCATCAAATCCTGGCAAACAAATTATGAAAACATCAATTTGTGTTTTATTATTATTTTGGATAATGTTTTAGAAAGCATTGAACTTTATTTCCTAAACTCTTTTTTGGAAGGTTTAATGGCCCTGAAAAGCGCCTTGTTTTATGGAATGGTTCCAATTTAGAAAACTTAGTACTCGTGGTTTTGAAAAAAACCATTTCGAACGCCCTCGAAGCCGCCTTGTTCTGGATTTGCCACCAAAGCAGTTTGTATAAAGAACAAACTTTTTTCTTCTGCTACCTGATGCCGTTTTGCGATTGCGTTTGCCACTCGCCACTCGCTGCAACTGCCTGTTGTCTTGATGTCCACCGAACCGAATGTGTTCTGTTCCGAATGCAGGTTTTCTTATCGTCGCGAGCAGCTTTGCCAGCTAACTCGATCACTTCGGCGGCCGAAGCTATATAACGCCGGCTAGGTGGACTGGTGCACTGGTACTAACGCGCTCGGCCTAGCTACCCTTGCGGGGAACTCCAGATCAACACGAGCGGGAACTCCAGATCAAGGTTCGAGCGGGATTTTGCCTTTCCCTTCACTTTTCCTCCTTTGCCATATCCAACCATGGCTGCTTGTGTTGGTTTGTTGATATGTTGTGATGCGAACCGATGTGGTGTACGGTTTTAATGAGAATGATCCTTACGGCAGCGGAGCGGGGATTTTTAAGCTGACTGGCTGGCTCGAGAATTACGCATGTGTGAGACTGCGACCAATGTTTCGTTCATTGTTTTCTTTTTCCTTTCCAATCGTGCTTCATTCTATTTCGCTGCTGCTCTGGTTGCCCGTTTTGGTCGGTACGATTTGAGGAGCACAAAATGGACCAATCAAAAATGGGCACATAGTGTATTTGGACAATGCTTGATATTTCACAATTATTCAATTATTTATCTCAAGAAAAATGAAATGTTATTCGTTATGAGAGATGCGTAGATATATTTCCTGTCAATTGATGCAAAAACCTTTGCGATCTATTGAGAAATGCTCGAGTTATAAGCGTTCCAAATCTTGCATTTTTTCCTACTTGTTCAGTGCCTAGATTTCTATTTCACCCCCTATATCTTCCGGTTAGACGTAGTCCTACGTCAAAATATCTTTCATTTGCTGGCAAGAGACTGAAAATCGGTATAGCATTTCGAAAGTTACGATTTTTCGAAAAAAGAGGAATATTTGGTAGTGCGAGTATAATACGATATATACGAGTCTGTATTTTTTCGATGACGATGGATAATTTGAGCGCAATCGAAGCAAATCCTTCCTTCTTCTATCCTTTTCCGATTCTTTCTCACACATTTTCTCTCTCAGTCTCTCATTTTTTTCACTTTTGCATTCTTTCTCAGACTTCTTTTTGATATCGGACTTTCTCTCTATCTTACTATGTTGTAGAATGTGGGCCAATTAGGTTACGCAGTCTGACCCGAATTGCAAATAGTCATGGTCATCATGTGATTTTATTCTTCCATCATACGATGGGATGATTCTCAGACCTTTTTGTTCGGCTGTATCGAGTGAGCATCATGAAACCTAACGTAATTTGGTGAGTCGAATAGTATTATCACACTGAAAAGAGAATTCTTCTAAAGGAAATTCTAAAAAAAAATATGGAAAATCAAATGTGAGGAAGAAGGAGAAGAAAGGAAGAGAGAAAATATTGGGTTGGGGAATAAGTTCTGTAGACCTTCTCCATACATGTCGCAAATGTCTCGGACTGCCTCGGCAGCATTTTTACCTCGATGAAAAGCAAAGAAGAGCAGGTGTCGAAAATGTTGATTTTTGCCTCCTGGGTATTCCATTTCTAAACTAATTAAAAATTAAAAAACAGAAAATACAATTAACATAGTTTTGTAGAACAGATAGAGTTCTGTCAAATGAAAACTTCCGCTTTACCAAACAAAACACAAATCGTTGTAAAATAAAAGAAATATAAAAACACTATGAATTTATTCTTCAACCCAATATAAGAGAGAGAGAGAGAGAGAGAGAAAAAATATCATAGGGTGAGAAAATATTATAGAGAAAAAAATATGAGAGGGAGATAATATAAGAGATTGAAAATAGACGTGGATCATATGAGAGAGAGCAAATAAGAGAAAAAGGGAACATAAGAGAAAGAAAATATAAGATAAAGAATATACACCCATACCTAGCTATACGGCCGCTCTTTATACGGCATTTCGCTATAACGGCCCTCTTTAATTAAGTCAGGTTTTCGCTTTACGGCTTAAAATGATTCGTTATAACGGCAGAAAAAACTTTTTTTCGATGTAGATATACAACCATTTCATGTCAAACCGATGTAGTAGTTCTCAGATTTTCGTGAAAAGTGGTAGTTTTGCTCCTTGTAGGAAAATAGTGGTCCCGTGTTTCTTATTTTTCATAGAGGTGCCTATTTACATTTTAGGGTGTTCCGAAAAATCAACTTTTTCCCATTTTTTCCAAAAATGACTTTTTTCAAAAATTCATATCTTTTACACTTCTGAACCTATTCAGATGATCGATGTATCGATATAGTGGTGGTTTGGTTTGGAATTGCAGTATACATACACATATTTTATGTAACATGAAGTTGTTTTATTTTTGTTTATGTATTATTGTTGATTTTCGGAGTCTATTATTATATAATGTACAAATGTGTGTACTTGTTATGTATGTAATTTCGATTTTAAATGAAATAAAAAGATAAAATCATAAAATGACGATCCGATTGAATTTGTGTTGTTATAATTGATTCCTTATACTGCTTTTCGCTTTGCGGCCAAGTTTCGTGGAACGGATCTAAGCCGTAAAGCGAGGTATGGATGTATTAGAGAGAGAGAAAATATAAAAGAGCAAAAACATGAGAAAAAGTTTGTGCCGATGTTTTGGGGAAAGTAATAAACATTATTTTTATAAGTAGTGTTTACATTTTTTCAATTTTATGTGCACCGTTTTGTTCAACAATCTTTTGTTATCTGTCGCGCAGCTTGAACATTCCATCCATACCAGAACATATTTGGTTTCACGTCGTAATAATTATCAACGTTCTTTTTTCTGAAGTCCGAAAATATGGTAATCTAACGGTGCAAAATCTGGTGAGTATGGCGGGTGTAGTAGCACATCCCAGCCAACTTCTAAAAAAATGTCGGATTATCAAGGGGTATGATGATATCCTGTTGCAATGTAATGCCTATGTCTATGATGACTAATTCTAGGCGTTTTCCCTGGATCGCTACCTTCAATCAATCCAGTTCCGAAGCAGTATAAAAGCAAGAAACATCGGACCTTTGTGCTATTAGTTGTTGTTGACGAAGAGAAATCGATCAAGTCACTTACACCCTTTGCATTCTAAGCGCCTCAATGTTATATTTTGAAAGAAAATAATTAAAATCGTCACGATGTGCGGGTTGTACACAAATTGATGGGAAAAACTTTAATTGATTGCATTTCCATCCCCGACTCGATGCATAAACGCAACGAAAATGCCGTTTCGGAGCAAATCTTGACGGGTGATGATGGAAACGGAAAATGGATACAATAATGTTGAGTGGCAAAAACACTTGAGGTTAGCGAAATACCCCTGAGCTTCTACCAAGCAACCAGTCGGTATATTCTCACAAGTACTGTTCGCTACTGGATAAATTAAAGGCGGTGATGCAGGAAAAACTTCTAGAATTAGTTAATGTGATAGACGTCGTGTTCCATCAGGACATTGCCGAATTTCATGTTTCTTCAATAACACGACACATTACTTTGTAGTCTGACTGGGAGGTGTTATTCCCCAGCTAAACTAATCGGATCTGGCACCTTCAGATTATTACAGGTACAGGTACCTGCAAAATTCTCTCAAGAACAATGCCTCCATGGACAACATAAAAATATCTTGAACAGTTTTCGGCGATTAAGCTAATATATTCCTGGAGGATAGAATTTTCAAGTTGCTTGAAACACAGCGAAAGATTGTGGAACCAAACTGTGCATATGAAATTGGATAAAATTATGTCCATCTAGAAGAGTGATTTTCAACCGGTGAGGAATTCCCCCATAGTGGAGAATTTGGTCGTTAAAAGGGGGAATTCTGCAAGGGACTATTGCACATTTACTTCGCTTTGAATTTGACAATTATTAACAAAATTTGACAATGATTAACACAAATTTGCGATCCTCGGCAAACATTTCCAAATCTGGCATGTTCACAATGTTTGAAAGACTTTCGTCGGAGAATGGTGATGGAACGGACGACGAAACGGTACAGAAGGCCATTAAAAACTAAATTGTACAGCATTTGTCATGATTTTTTACCACAAGTTAAACGTGAAACATATTTTACTTATATCAAAGAACAAGATTTGGACATGGTTTGAATTCCCTTTCGACTGGCAGTGACGAAAGTTCCGGATCAATTTCAGAACAAACTCATCGATCTGCAAATGATCGATTTTTATCCTGATATGCGAATTAAGCGTTACGAGTGTTGTTGTCTTATGTGTAGTATTTATGTGAATCTGGATTTCCTACAATGTTGCTGATGGAAAGAAAACACCGTAACAGAGTGGATATCGAAGATGACATGAGGTGTGCTTTTCGTCAACGTGTTCAAGAATTACGATTTTGGCGGAAATCATTCAGACGCAGGTGCCAAACTGACTTTATAAACCTTTTTTGTAATCAGATACAAGTACAAAATCATATTTGTTGCGAATATAACTTGAAGGCCTTTTGTATTCTTTCATTATTTTTCTGATATGCTACAAAATACTAAAAAATTAAAAATCTTACAAAATACTGATAAGGGGAAGCACTGGGATTAATTTTCGTAAAGGGGGGAATGGAGCAGAAAAGGTTGAAAACCACTGGCCTAGAAAAATAAAATCTTCGTTTCCCCAAAAATTGGCACGAACTTTCCGGACAACCCGATATGAGCTATCCTGATTTCTTCCTGATTTTTTAAAATTATAATTGCCAAACTTAGCTATGAAACATTATTGAACCTCGCAACTAATCAATCAATTTGAATACTTTCTAAATTCACGAAAGCGGGAATAATAACAACGACAAGTGCTTGCATCAAACTGTGATAATGTGATTTGCGTTACCAAAATACTGTTTTGCATTGTATTCTTTTGCAGTCTTGAATTTTAAAGTCAGTCACACTTGCAATGCCACAATTGTAGAGATGGTTTAATCTTATTTTTTTTTGCTTTGCACAAAAAAGCTCTGCAAGAAACTCCTCTACACAGACACCGCGCTGCTGCAGCCTTGACGTAATTCGCTGTCTACAGTGGAGAAAACAAGAAAAAAAAAACAATCCGAAACGCGTGCCGCGCCGCCTTGCTTCGCTGTTTACGAATTGTAGCGAAATTTGTTCTTGTGTTTCTGGCTTCGACGCATTCAATCATTATATCGCCCAAGCGATGACGGAGAGAGCGTTGTTAATGTCGTCGCAACTGCATATCGTTTTATTTGTTTCTTTACCTTGCTGTAGCGTGTTATGAAATTCGATGCTTTGTTTTCATTTTCATAGGAGCCAGGAAGTATCGACGATACCGCGAGACACGTGTAGAAAAGTTTGTCCTTTCAATATCATTGAATGTGGAGTTCCACTTTTCGACATGGCGTTCTTGAAAATGCTGATCACAAATCAAGATAAATAACCAGAAGGAAATCGAGTCCACTTTCGTGGTTAACATACTTCCGATCACTGCAGTTCAAGATACAGTAATTTAAAAAGCTTGGTTTTTATCGTGGTTATCATGACTCTGTGGTATTTGTGGTGAACTGTAGTTATCACATAAATTCATATGTCACTTTGTAGATTTGTTCGAACTTCATGACTGTTTTTCAAAAAATATTGCACGAGAGCAGACTTTAAATCTTCCCCACGAATTCAGGGTCAATTTATATTGAGGTCAAATGTAAAAGTTATACTTCGAATACAATACTATATGCCATCACAAAATAGCTATTGAAAGAAAGTTCCACATCAATAACTGATAATTCCACTTAAAGTTGAACCTAATTCAGTTACATTCCGAAAACCCCCTTATTGTCTGTTCCGGTGCACCATTAGATCTATACCCCTTTCAAGCTACAGGTGTTCAAAAGACTTGCTTTATCGCTTCCGTTCCTTGAAATTGAAGCATTCACGCATTCACGTTCGCACGCGAGTGTTGTGAGACGTTGTGCATCGGAATGTACAACGAGAAAGCGCAGTTATATAAAGCTGCAAAACAAAAATTTTGCCTACAATGTCCAATGTTACTCTCAAGCTCCTTGGCTTCAAGTACAGTTTCGCACACATAGACAAAGCCGACGCAGTGGCAGTGGTGAGAGACTACGGGAAGGTCGCACAAATTGCCGCCTGCCGCACACAGCCAAACAACGGCCGGCGAAAAGCTAAGTTCAGACTTTGGCGTGTGTTGGTACAATCCGCCCCCCCCCCCCCCTCTCAGCAGGAGCAAGTCCCCCACAACTACACATTCTAGCGGTGCTTAGATGTGTTCGATAGCGAGAACCATATGTTTTATTGGGAGGCCGATGGTTGTGGGTGGTGGGTTGTGTGGATGAACGACGTGATGTTGTGATGAGTACATAGGTACTGCTTACCACCACCATCACCACTACATCGGAGGAAGGGCTGTTCCGAAGATGATAAGTTAGGCTGTGTGCATTCGCGTTACACAGACGGTGAACAGACGCAATTTTTTGCCGTTGTGATTATGTATTCTCGTATACATATATACGGTTACGGACGGGTGCAAAAGTGGGTCAGTCAATTTGTGTCGGGCCGCCGCTGTGTGTTCTTTATGGAATTCTTCAGAAGTCGGTGCGTTTCTTGCGTGACGCATCGTGTGTATACTCGTGATGGTCTCAATTTGTGACACCATTTATTGGGATGAGAATACATGGTGTACAGCCTTTTTTTTTCATTCGTTACACGTTTACGCTTTACAGGATGGTGGTGGGTCACTTTGCGGGAGTCGAGTTATGAAAAATATTGACTATACACTTCAAAAAAGGTAGATTATTGGGATTTTAGCCATACGGCAAATCTCTCATCATGTAATCTAAAGACGCTGTAGACCAGGAAACGCAGAAAATGAAACCAGTATACTTACTGTTGCTTTTAATTCCGCTATTCGTGACGACTTTCACCACCTTCGCGCATCCGCTACGACCACATGATCGCACTTTCCTCTTCGTCAATTTCCAACTTGTGTGCTGCTATGTTTCACCCACTTGGTTCTTTTTTTTTTTTGCTATCTCTCTCTTATTTCACATCGCGAAGGCCACCATCCACACCAAGAAGGTGTAAACCAAAACAAACATGGAAAATGTCCAGACCCCTGCTTGAAGAGCTTGAACGCGGTGTTCGTATGACTAACGCGAATCTTGAACTATTTTCAATGCGCGGTACGATTATTTAATCGAGCAAATGGTAGCTTTTTTAAACAGGGTGTCGACTCAAAACTCGAAGAAAATTTCCCTGATTTTCCAGTAATTTTTCAGAAAAATTCCAGATGTAGACTGGTAATTACATTTCCTATTAGGGGCTGTCCACATACCACGTGGACAGAAAAAGCACGGTTTTATACTCCCCCCTCTCCCTCCGTGGACAAGCGTGGACATTTTCATAGCCCTACCCCCCTTTGTCCACGTGGACATTTTTCCTTTTATAATCAAAATAATTGAGGAAAGAACTGATTTGCACCTAAATTCCATTTTCTTCCTGTCTGGAAGGTCGGAAAATAATTAATTTTCTTGGATTTTTTTTTCGAATGTTACGAATAAAGTGAAGAGCTCGGGTATTTTAGTTATTGTTTAAGGTATATTTGTAGATGTATTTTTCATTTTTTAAGTGCATGAATAATGATTATTACGCTGTTCACTGCTGGATGCGTAGATGCTGTCCGAAAATTGGTACCTTGCTGGTGGAATCGGTTCCGAAGCAACGGGGTGTCGTAGAAAAAATTTCAATGAATATTTTGAAACATTAGGACAATACCTAAAGCGTTACATAGGGGTTTTTAAAAATTCGAAAAGTTGCCGAAATGGCGGCCATTTTTGTTAAAAATGAGTTATTTTTCATAAAAAATCGCTGTTTAGAAGCTCATAAAAAATCGAAAAAATTAGATCAAAAAATCGAAAAACCGCTATGTAACGCTTTAGATAATCCATTTTTAAAGGCTGATAAAAAATTTCAGCCAAATCGGTCGAACAGATGCTAAGATATTGATACCACCAGTTGAAAAAACACGGTATCGAGGAAAACGCGTTTCAAAATTCGTACAGTAACACTATATCCCTTGAGGTGAGGTCATACATTTGGCTGTAACTTTCCAACGAAATCAAATATCTAAAAGGGGCATAAGCTTCCCAAAAATGCAAAAAATAACAAAAATTCGATATTTTCGATTTTCCAGACCGGGGTCCCCCCCTTAGGTTGTTTTTATTTAAAATTTCACTAGTTGTACCCTGTACCAGTCGTGGCCCATTGTTTTTGTATGGTAGAGAAATGGGTAGAATAACAAAGCACATGCTTCATATGAGGTTAATTTTGAAATACTTGTGAGTATATGATATTTTTTGTTTTTCCATTATAAGCGAATATATAAAGGTTATCTGGTTTTGCTAACACAGAAACACGCAATTTACAGTTGACCAGATGAGGAACAATTCGCATCTGAATATAAACTACACAACTTCAAAGATTGATCTTCAGCTTTACTAATTGTAATTGCCAATCGCCAATCAAATAAAAATAAATGGATAAATGGAATACACTTAATAATAATAAAAGTTTTCTAAACACTTGCAAAAAAAATACGTTGATATCACATAGACGCCAGTAATAATCCAATCAACTTGATTAATTTGCTTCCATTTGATTCATATGTAACATTTTACATTTGAATGGAACATTTTACTACAGAGATGCATTGTTCTGCATTGTTTTATGGCAGAGTTACAGTGTTACTCAAAATTTTAGATGAAAAAAATCTTTGCCCACTCCGGAAAATGATCGATCACTGCTAATCTCTGGATTTCCGATTCACCTTTACTCGGTAGCACAATTCAAAATCTTTTCCGCCATAGTTCGGAGAATTTTCAGAGGGTATTAAAAGCGTATTAAGATATTTTATTATTTTTCAAATCCTTATAGACCATTCTGCATTGAGTGTCTAGACGGCTTCCAAAGTGCTCGCGGAGAAGCATTACATCAGAAAACTCACGATTCATTGATTCCCAACTATGAAATCGAGCTCATATCTCAACTATGAAAGTTGAACATTTCTTGAGACCAGTTTTTGCTTGAAATTGATCCCAAATCTAAAAGTACGCTACATAGAACAATTTAATTGAATTCATTTGAAAGATGAGAAAATTTTCCATAATATTCTGTTGTAGAACATTTTAAATAGTGAAAGATAACAATAGGAATAACATTGTGGTGTCGAGGAAGGAATTGTAGAAGGATTGGAGAGCTTTAATTTTGTTGATAGAAACAATCAAGTTTATCATCAAATAATAATAAAACCCTTAAAAAACGAAAAATTTTAACTATTTTTCCACTTCTAAAAGGCACTTCAATCAATCAATTCAAATCTTTTACAACTGCAATCTATGCTATTAAAACTGAATGAAGTTAAAGAAAAAATATTTTCTGAAGATTTTTCACTCTATTTTATCTTTTTCTTTGAATAAATACCAATAACTCCTAAAAATACAAAATAGCAATAACACAGAGACGCGCATAGTCTAGAGTACGCAAATTACGATTTTCGCGAGAGTATAGGAGTGCTAATCCATCAATCTATTGATGAATCCGGAGCCACCCAAATTCAAGAGTTTTCTCTTCTCCTTTGTGAAAGTCCAGTTGCAGCTCGCGTAATATGACCAATTCAAGTTGGTATCATCCATCGACACAAGAAGAAGTTTTTTTTTGGCAGACTTATCTCACTTCTTAACTAGGCGAACCTAGCCAGAGTTTTCCCCTGCCCCCGGGCTTCTGAATGCCAAAGGGGGACTAGGCTCTGCGGAATGCACGTATCTGCATGCTCGTGCTGTTTCAGTCCTGGCCGAGAAATTGTCGGACAATCGCGCAGGTGCTAAGGATGACCGACTTTTGGATGCCGGCCAATTCCTTCTCCATATTCAACACCTTTAGCGCTTCCAGAAGTGTCTTCGGGACGATTCCAGTTCCAGAGAGAACGACTGGAACAATTCTTGGGACCTCCCTTAGCCCCCACAGTTCCTTGAGCTCCACGGCCAATGGTCGGTACTTGCAGATTTTGCGACCGTGGGTCTCCTCCAGATTCTAGTTCAGTGGAATAGCGACATCGATGATGGTGACTTTGCGGTCGCTCTTGTCGTAAACCATTATATCTGGGCGGTTGTGGTGGATCGAGAGGTCGGTCAGAACAGTGCGATCCCAGTACAGCTTGAAACGGTCATTTTCCAGGACAGGTGCAGGCAGGTACCGGTAGTTTGGTACGTTGTCTTCCAGTAGAGCACATTGGAGCGCCAGTTGTGGATGAACAATACGGGCCACGTTGTTGTGGCGCTCGGTGTAGGCTGCGTTGGCCAAAACGGGACAGCCTCCCATAATGTGCTCTATGTTTTCACCTGGCTGATGACACATCCGGCAAATGTCATCAACGTCTTGATGCCAGACGTACCGCCTGCAGTTTCTCGTCGGCATTAACCTGTCCTGGATGGCTATCATGTCGGCTTCTACTACTGAAGAGAGTTCACCACGCGTTAGCCACAGATTAGATGCGGCCTTGTCGACGTGTGGCCGGTCCAGTTGATGGGGGTGGGCACCATGCACTGCCTTCTGCTTCCAAGCTGCAATCTTCTCCTCCACTGTCTGCAGATTGCAGTTTAGTTGGTACTCCGCTTGCGCCAAGTGCAGAGCGCTGTATCCTCTGTCAGCGGCGCAGACAGCCCGGTATAGCGCGTTGTCGTACCTGGGCAACACACAGTGCAGATATGTCGACTATTCCAAGTCCCCCTTCTTTGCGTGGCAGTGAAACTCTCTCCAGTGCCGATTGAGGATGGTGCATTCTGGCCTCTTTAAATGCTTTCCTCATCCTCCTCTCAAGGTCCTCTAGGTTAGTTTTGCTCCATTTGACTACACCAAAACTGAAGGTCAGCAGGGGAACCGCGAATGTGTTGATCGCGCGTACCTTGTTCCCCGCGTTGAGGAACGTCCTCAGGACACAGTTCACTCGACTCAAGAACTTGTCTCGCAGCTCCGTCTTGATGTCGGAGTGGCGAATCCCGGTGAGCTGTCGGAATCCAAGGTATTTATAGGATTCGCCACGAACCATGTCTCTTATAAACTCGCCGTCATAGACCTCGTAGCCTCCGGATTCGGTAAGTTGTCCCTTCAGCAGGTGGACACAGCGGCACTTGTCGAGGCCGAACTCCATGCAAATGTCCCTGCTTATATCTTCGACAACCCGGATAGCTACACCTAGACGCTGACGTGAATCAGCGTAGACCTTGAGATCGTCCATGTAAAAGGTATGGGTCACTTCTTCGTTGGCGCCATCCCCATACCTTATCTTATAGCCATGACCGTTCCTATTGAGCGTCCTACTGAGGGGGTTCAGGTCCAGACAAAACCAAAGCGGGCTGAAAGAGTCGCCTTGGAATATCCCCCTCTTTATCTGCAGCGTTCTAGACTGCAACACATTTTCCCCATCACTAAGGTGCAGAGACGTACTCCACTGCCTCATCGCATGCTGCAGGAACCTAACGACGACGGGATCAATTTTGTAGAGCTCCAATACCCGGACGAGAAACGAGTGAGGTATGGAGTCATAAGCCTTCCTGTAATCGATATAGGCCATGCTTAGGTTCCGCTGGTTATAAACCGCCTGGCCGACGATAGCTGCGTCGATGATGGCCTGGTCTTTGCAGCCATGCGTATTCTTCCTGCATCCTTTCTGCTCTTCTGCGATGATGTGATGTTGTTCGCAGTGAGCAGAAACTTTGGCGGTTATGATGCTGCTTAATATCTTGTACAGACTCGATAGGCACGTTATCGGTCTGTACTTTGATGGGTTCAATGTGTTGCTGTCTTTCGGGAGGAGGAATGTGACGCCGCGGATGGCGAATTCAGGGAGGTTGTGTGGGTCACGTAGCACCTTGTTGAAGCACTCAGCTATCTTTGAATGTGCGACGGTTAGCTTCTTGTGCCAGAAGTTCTGAACACCATCGGAGCCCGGTGCTGCCCAGTTCCTCAGGTACCGCGAGGCTTCGCGGACATCGTTCTCTTCGACGATGATAGCTGGCATCTCTCCAATTTTACCACAACTCTCCTCCTCCCGTCTTAACCACATTTGCCCGTCGCGATGTTGTACTGGGGTCTCCCAACTACCAGCCCAGAAGTTCGTCACATCGCTAATATCTGGCAAACCTTCGCGGTAGTCGGGCTTCTCGTCGCTAATGTGGTCGTAGAACGCTTTTTCGTTATCTCTGAACATCCGATTTTGTTCCTGGCGCTTTGCAGAGTCAGAGTAACGTTTCAGCCGTTTAGTTAGGACGCTCAATTGCTGTACCAGTGTGTCGAGTTTTTCCGTCAGCTGGTGAGCTCCCAGCTGGCGAAGTTCAGTAGGCCGCACGATCACAGCAACTTGGCGACATAATTTCGCCGATCTGCTGCCTCTTTTGTACGCCATCAGTCTTCCAATTGCGGCGCGCTTGTTTAGGATCCGTTGCTCCAATCTCCTTCGCCATGGAGGCTCACGCCTTTCACGGAGATGTTGGCGGTCGCCACTTTTGGCGGTCGCCACAGCAGCACAGTAAACTTTCAGTTGCAGCTCCTCCATGTTCTCAGCATCAACCAAGTGCAGCGGAAGAACGTGCTCGTTCATGAGCTTTACTGCACTTGTCAGCTTGCGGGAATGCTGCAACTTCGGGATCCTGGGGCGCGACAATGGGTCTGTGTCGCGGAACTGTGAGATCGCCTCGTCGTAGTGGAAGACCAGATCGCGTAGTAGTTGTTGATCTGGCTGTGGGTCTTCCGGCTCAGGGGGTTGTTGTACTGTGGCCTCCACTGGTGCTGATTCGCGTGCCCCACTCGCGAATGAATTGCTCAGCCGTACTGAACTTCGTCTCGACACATCGCTTGCTCTGTTGTTCCTGGAGCTTATTTCTCTCTGCACCTGCTGCTTGATCTCGTCAATTTGCGTTTGGGAGAGCATGTTGTTGCGTACTATCGCTCTACGCCTCGCGTTCATCGCGTTCTGATCAAGCCTCCCGACGAACTCTGGATACGCTTCCTCGAACATTGTTAGTATTCGAGGGCGACCGCTCATGTCCGTCTCCAAAGCAGTGCAGATGTAATAGGCGCGGATCACGAATTCGTTCATTTCGTGTGTCCACATGATCCGGCGCCTAGTGGTACCCACGAGTGTGGACGACTGCCGTCTGGCAGTCACAACACGCCTCGTAGGCGCAGCGTTTCTTGGGTGATGTCGATGGCTGCTGTTTCCGTGTGGCGGTAGCTCTTCGGGTTGAACCCGGCTGGTGGCCCGCTCTTGCACCTCGCCCTCCAGCCGCTGGCCGCTCGCTCTTACTCCCGTTCCAGGACCAGCTCCAGTTCGGGGACCCTCCTCGGGCGATCGCATTCTAAGTATTCTTCGTGAACGTAGCTCCATTTTCTGGGTGTATCTCCTTTGCCCGGGAGACAGCGGGTTGGCAAGGCCTCCATGACCCGGGAGGCCTTCCCCGGGAGAGATATAGCGCTCTGACTCGCTCGCACCCCCTCACTTAGCCACTTTCGACACCCGTTCTCGGAGCCAAGACCAGGTGTGTGTTTCCAGTTCACGCCCGATCTAAAAATGTCGTCATATGATCTTCGTGGAGGCGTGAGATAGGAACAGTTGAGACCAACGGGCAGGCTCCTACCCTAGTGTTGATCCCCATTTGAGAACCATTTTTTTTTTATCCCATTTATTTATTCAAGGCTCATTAGCATTTTAGCTGTAACAGAGCTGAATTTTTAATCGTGTACATGTCACATGGATACCATATATCTATAATTAGCACATTACACAGTTGCCATTCAGACATTTATTTATTCAAGGCTCATTAGCATTTTAGCTGTAACAGAGCTGAATTTTTAATCGTGTACATGTCACATGGATACCATATATCTATAATTAGCACATTACACAGTTGCCATTCAGACTGTGTAATGTGCTAATTATAGATATGATAACCATGTGACATGTACACGATTAAAATTCGGCTCTGTTACAGCTAAAATGCTAATGAGACTTAAATAAATAAATGGGATAAAAAAAAACATCTGCCATTCGCCACTATTCCTTCTATACCATTACATATGGTACATTCACACAGTAGCCATCTAGGCGTAAGAGTATTCTTTCTGTTCTTCCATTATCCAGTTGGACCACCGGATAGCGGAGACAGTTGAGTGATCATTGTTGAGTTATTTATAGAACAGCAGCCCGATGTGTCTTGCAGAGCAGAGCAGTTGTATGGATGAATCGATCTTATTTCGACCGTGGATCGATTTCCATCGCTGATGATTGTTGCGTGGACGTAGCTATTCTGTAACAACACAAAGATGGTCAATGAGGGTCCTGAGTTTTGAACTCACGATCGATCGCTTACTAAGCGAACGCGCAACCAATGTGGCTACAGAGACCCCCAGAAGAAGTTTGTTCAAATATATAATTCCCAGACCTTCTTTGAAAGCTGCAAGTAAATCTCTGATGCTTGGGAACGATCCAAGAACATTGACGTCATGTAACGATTTACCACCTCCATTTATTCTTCATCCCAAAATCTGATATTCAGATGCAACTGCAGCCTCTTTGTAGTCTTGTTCAAAGACTTGTCGAAACCAACGACAAAATATAGCTTGCGAAGTTCATCGAGCTCAGAATTCTCAGGTTTGGAATTCGTGGCAAAGTCTAACATCATCATGAAGCTCATTTTATCACGCCCTCAGCTTTTGGTGTCATCAAAATTATTGCAATAATAAAAATTCTAAATGGCGGAATTGAATTTTTCCAGATTGGTGTCGAAATTCCCTGATATTCCCTGATTTTCAAGGATGTTTCAAGGTAGTCGACACCCTGTTTAATCTCTCTTTTCCTTTTTCTTAGCATTTATAGGATAGCTTCTGATCAATATGTTTTCTTTTTATCATTTCAGTAAAACTGTGCGAAAATGACCGGGTAACTATCGACGACTTCAAACTGCTAAAAGTGCTGGGCACGGGTGGTAAGTTCGAAACACATTTACTCATAGTTAGCAACCATAATCAACCAATAATTTCGTATTTTTCCCAGCATATGGCAAAGTATTCCTGGTGCGTAAGATCGGCGGTGTGGACCACAACAAGCTGTACGCGATGAAGGTGCTGAAGAAGTCCACCATCTGCCAGAAGAAAAAGACGGCCGAGCATACTAAAACCGAACGACAGGTATGTGTAAGAATGTAAAACAACCTCTTATACTGAAATCTTCATACAATAAAAATGAGTTTTGTCGAAATGGTTTCACAATAGTGAAACCTTACTCGTTATATCCAGCAGACGCTCACATGATATATCTCGTGATTTTAAGAACACCAAAGGGTTTAAAAAAAATCATGCTAAATGTCTTAAAATTGCTTGAAACGTCGAGCTGACAATTGACAAGTGATAAGATAAATATATAGTGTTTGAAGAGAACATACACCGGAAAAACATTCGTTGAGATTGTATCGAATTGGGCATATTTTACATGCGGATTCGTATATCCAAACAAATACATAGATCTACGAATTTTTCTGTCGACAGTAATGAGCTTTAAAGTTTGATTTATTCACTGGCACAGACTCACTAGATTTTTTCTTCATTTCCTATTGGTATGACTCCATTTTAAAGAACAAACTAGCGATAACCCAATTGGTTAAGTAGACTTTTAAGCATTTCTCAGCTCTTTAAAATTATTGAAAACTATCCAGTTTTTCTAGATAGAAATCTCGATAATCTCAAGGTATTGTAACGTTCATATTCGGTGCGCAATTAAGTTTTCACTGTTTTTTTTAACAAAATGCGTTTTACTGTGAAAAATGGTTACAAATCAATCATTCAAAACATTGCCAATTTGATCGAGTTAACATGACATTCAATTATTTGAGTTGTTGTAAGAAATTCATTTTTCATCACCCGTTAAGATGTGATGAAGAAATTCTTTTTTTTTTCTTGCCGCTAGAGTAGCTGTTCACAGTCGCCATATCGACCTATCCAACGGTATTTTTCAAAGCTAGGCAAGGCTCTTCAATACAAATAAAAATGTACTGTTTTGCGTTGAATATCAGGATATGTTTCTTTATGGTTTGTATAGTATAGTTCTTTTTAGGAAGTAACTACAACATCGTGAATTCAACTCAGAATTGTTGGTACCACTGTTTAACAGTCGTGAAGTATTGTGCTCCATCGCAAAACAATTTTTTGGGTTTTCTCCAACACTATTCAAGAGCGACAGCATCGTCATTAAGATCGCTGAACACCATACCTGCGTGGAACATTAAGACTCATGAAGTTTTACAGTTTTACAATCCAAAGAACACAAATTTTTCAGAAAAAAATGCATAACATTTTGCGGTGGTAAGGGCCTAGTTATGGCAGAATATCTTTTTTTTAATTGTTCCCATATGTGCCTCAGTCTCCTTTTTTTTTAGTATCTATCCATTTTCAATGCTATCATCAAAGTTCGGTTAAGAGATGATATACTCGAGTAATTTTCACCCTCTACATATCAATATTTTCACTTTGGTTAAGGGCTTTGGTTATGGGAATCTTCTTTGTATTCATTCTTCTTTGTATTCATTCGTATTCATTTTTCTGAGATACGAGGTCTATCCAGAAAGTAGCAAACGTTGTAAACTAGCACGACAGCAACGAAACTGGAGCTGCCCTCTTGATATTAGAAATTTCCAGCGCTTAGTACGCAACAAACTGTACTAGCGAGAGGTACATATCTCTCACTGTAACCAGTTGAAATGTGCGCTGCAATGAAAAATCAAAAACGTCTACTAATTTCTGGATTGCCCGAATAGCTTATACACTTACAGTGGACCCCGATTATCCGCGAAAGCGAGTTCCATAGTAATTCTATAGAACTTCCCAAAAAATTGTCAGTAAGACGTAGGCGCTTGCTCTTTTGTTTTGGTCATAGCTTTTATATTATCTGACCACTGGTGCAGACGACCTTGCAGATAGATAGTTTAATGCTTTCTGCATTGATAAAACATAGTTTTCATGCTGAAATATCTTTATTTTGTGTTTAAACCCCATTTGTAGTCGTATATCGCGTTATCCGTGATTTTCGTTATTCGCGGTGACCTTGCCAGACTATTTCGCGGATAATGTTATTGTTGAATTACGAGATTCTGTTAAACCTACCTTGCCTTGTGGTAGACTCTACCAGGTAGAGACGGAACGGTTGATTACTGTTCTCCGAATTCTATTCGCTTCTCTTCATTCCATTTCCGCGCCAAGTCGTTTCTTTCAATTTCAACTTTACGGACTTAAATTTTCACAATTGGAAGAAATATGGATTCTGCACCGTTATGCATTCTATTTGAAAAGTGTGTAAAAAGTAACTCAAAGTAAGACATTGTATCGAGCGATTTTATCCTTATTGCTTGAAATCCCAAAGGATGTTCCCGCTTCAGCTGTGGATTTGATTTCTTGTGTAAGACTACCGACCTTAACCCTTCTAGACCACTCTATTCGAGTTTTATATTCCTGGTGGAACATGGACTTTCAAATCTTTTGATAGCGTTTGATTTCCCCATATTTCAAGACATTCAATATGCCTCTTATTCCAAAATTGTGGTTTCATACGGCGTGCCAAATTCGTAGAACGAAGACAAGAATTCGTGCCATTGATTTGAAAGTATTTTTGTGCAGAGAGATTAGGACCATAATTCATTTCATTTTTATTTATTATATTGCTATTCCGTTGAAAATTATACTAAAAGTAGCTACTCCAAATTGCTTCGTTCGTTTCAATATTTTTCACAATACTTAGGTTTTTGAACATTAGAATGGAAAATGAAAAACAAACATTGTATTGTCAGGATTGGACTGGTTTTGTTTTTTTATAGAGGTTTTAAACTTGAAAGTTCATTTGTTCGTTCATTTATTCTAGTATAGTCAGTGATGAGATTCGTCACGGTACATGATTTTCTAGTCTCTGTGCGGGAAACAGCTTGCAGTCTGTATAACTTTAATGGGCAATAAATTCGGTTAAAGCAAGTATGTGTGGAACGTACATAACCTAACATAATCAACCAAATAACTAAACCTAATAAAATACTAGAAGATGTAAACTTTTCTACAGTACATATAGTTTGATAAAAAAATTGTATTGTATAAAAAAACCATTGGATTGAACCTCCTTAAAAAGAAAAAAAACAGGTTTTGGTCAATGTTTTTGTTTGACAATTTTTCGACTTTCGTGATTTACCGGAAAATAAATCATTTATGAACAATAATCAAAATATCACCAATGGCTTTCGTTAAAAAATAATTTTTACAGCGTGATCATTATTGTGTTCATAACTAATGGTCGTATGGGTTCAAGGCTCCTACAGTATATGTCAAAAACGACCCAAAATCATTGAGAAAAGGGCTAAATCAAGTGTTAGGTTTAAATTTTTCAGATAAATAATTGAGTATGTCCGACTATGTAATTTTTGACTGCTTCTGCTGTTGCGTTGAGAAGCCTTTTAAGTAAACGTACATGATAAGACAACGAATTCCACCAACATCATGATGTGAAAAATTGAAGTTGGTCTATCGAGAATAGAACCGTCACATTTTGAACGTTGTTTAAAAAGTTTCCACCGATTGGCGATAATAAAATTAGAGTAATCTCTCATATGTGTTGCAGATGAAGTCTCAACCAATTCGTCCGCCCTGCTCACTAGGTTCCTTTTTCCTTTTCAACAGGTTCTAGAATCGATCAAAACATCTCCCTTCCTAGTGACGATGTACTATGCTTTCCAAACGGACTCCAAGCTGCACATAATTCTGGACTACGTGAGTGGTGGTGAACTGTTCACCCATCTCTACAACAGAGAACATTTCACCGAGGATGAGGTGCGAATATACATCGCGGAAATCATCGTCGCCCTGGAACAACTTCATAAGGTCAGTGTTGAATGATTTTCACTATGAATTCATGACTAAAATTACGATTGTATGCATTTTGCAGCTGGGAATCATCTACCGCGACATCAAGCTGGAGAACATCCTGATCGACGCGGATGGGCACATCGTGCTGACAGATTTCGGCCTATCTCGGGAGCTCGTGTATGAAAACGAGCGGGCACACAGTTTCTGCGGTACCATCGAGTACATGGCGCCGGAGATTGTGAAATCAAACCAGAATGGTCACGATGCGTCGGTCGACTGGTGGTCAGTCGGCGTGCTGACGTTCGAACTACTCACCGGCAGCTCACCGTTCAGTTCCGAGGAACTGGCAACCCAGACGGAAATCTCGAAGAAAATTACCAACACCGAGGCGATCATACCGGAGCATCTTTCCCGCGAGGCGAAAGATTTTATCCGCAAGCTGCTGGTGAAGGATCCCCGCCGGCGGTTGGGCGGGGGATCGGCCGATGCGTCCGAACTGAAATCGCACAACTTCTTCAAGTCGATAAACTGGCGTCTGCTGGCGGACAAGAAGATTGCGGCCCCCTTCAAGCCGGTGATCGAGAACGAACTGGACACGAATAACTTTAGCGATGAGTTCACGCGGCAAACGCCGGTCGATTCGCCCACCTCCGCGCCACCAAACTCGGAACGATTGTTTAGAGGTAAGTTTAGGGGGGAAAATGGGTGATCATTAGGTGGTGTGAAATTAAAGTACGTTTTGTATTGTTCTTTTCAGGTTATTCGTACGTTTCACCCGGTATACTATCGAATAAAGTCGATAGAAATAAGTACGCGAAGAACAAAAACATGCGACCGCATGAGGCTTCCATTAGACGATTTGTTAGCAGGGTGAGTTTACCAACTTTTCATTTGTATTTTGTGTTTCATTAAATTTATGTTATCCTTTCAGAGTTCGCCGTTCTACAAAAAATACGAGCTATTGTCTGATCACGCGATTGGCGATGGTATCTTCTCGACCTGCCTCAAGTGTCGTCCGCTTTCGGGCTCTTCCACAAACAGCAATAGCCAAAAAAGTAACAACCATAGCAGTAAGTCCCAGAAATTCGCGGTTAAGGTACTGTTTAACCATCCGGAGCCTGCGGCGTACGCCCGGCAAGAGATCGAAACGCTCAAGGCCTGCCAGGGGCACGCGAACGTCGTCCGGTTTGTGGAGGCCCTGAAGGATTCGAACCACATCTACATCGTTTTGGAGCTGCTCGATGGTGGCGAACTGTTGCATCGGATAAACCAGAATAGGAGTTTTAACGAAAGCCAAGCGCGGCATTACTTCCGCCAGATGGTACAGGCGGTCGCGTTTATGCACCAAAAGGGCATCGCTCACTGTGATCTCAAGCCGGAGAATGTGCTGTTCGAGTCACCCAATTCGGAGCATTTGAAGCTGATCGATTTTGGGTTCGCGAAAAGCATCGAGAACAACAACTGTTTGGTTTCGTCTCCGATTACTGGAACGTTGGGTTATACTGCGCCGGAGGTGTTCGAAAATCGATCGTACGCGCTGGAATCGAGCGATCTGTGGTCACTGGGTGTGATACTGTACACGATGCTGTGCGGCCAGGCTCCTTTTACGCCGAGGCAATTTTTCGGCCATCCAAATCTAGCCTCGTCCGCGAAACAGATGGAAATTATCACCGACAAGATTCGACGCGGTTCGTTTGACCTGGCTTCCTCCGCGTGGGTTTGTGTAAGTGAAGATGCCAAAGACATAGTCAAAAGTCTGCTGACGGTGGATCCGGGCAGGCGGATAGCGATGGAACAGCTGTTGGTGCACGATTGGCTGGACCTGTCCCGAACGGCCGAAGTGCATCGACAGTTGAAGATGGTTTACGCCCAGCAGAGCCTGCCAGAGCTGGAAGCGAACGTGAGGAATACATACGATGCGTTCCGGCGGGCAGAGGAGGAAGGCTTCCGACTTCGGGAGGTAAGTCGGGGGAACAGGAAACAGCGGCGGTCGAATGGAACCAAATCGAAGAATTCGACCGAGAGCCAGTACAGTAGTTCGATGGAGGAAAGCACCTCCAGTGGTATTGGAAGAAGCAAATCGAGCAAGAGTAGTTCTATTTCTGACAATAACCAGCGGACTGCCAGCGTTTCCAGCAACAATTCCGAAGTGGTGGTGATAGACGAACCAGAAGACGAAGACGACGAGGATGAGATTGAGCTGAAGCCAACGAAACCGGCGAAGCCAACGACTGAAAGCAATAACAATGACGTGAAAAAGTTGAGCTCGTCGAAGGTGGAAGACGAGCCGGATGAAATCGACGATTTCCTAGTGGATCAGATACTCCATGATGTCGAGGAGGTCGTTGAGGAACAACAGGCGGAGACGAGGAGGCAACAGGCAAGGGTGGTGGAAGCACGAAGAAGTAAATCATGTGACAGCGAAACCAGCAGTAGTACTGTTCCTCTGGTGTATGAAAACATGAGTCCTCAGCCGCAGCAGGAACAACTTCCTGTCGCGACTGAAGAGAAGGATGATGATGAGGAGGAGAAGGAGGAGGAAGAGGCGGAGGAGGACGATGAGGAGGTAGTCGAATTTTTAGATTTAGAGGAAGCATTCGATCATAATATTTCATCCTGTTCGGAAGAATCGATGGTGGAAGGCTTGAGGGCCTCGATCGATGCCGAACAACTAGAGTTGGGTTTCGACGAGTTCATATTCCGCGGGTTCGAAGAATCTGAGTTGAACGACCGTGAAATCCCAATCAGTCTCAGTTTCACAATCAATCCTTTGGGTAGATTACGCAAAAGACGACTCGAGCAGGAGGAAATACCAAACCGAAAACCCAAACGGTTACGACCGACCGTTAATTATGTATATTAGAATTGTTCGTCATCCGTCGTTCGGACACTTCCGCTTCGTACTTGCATAAACAACCTTTTCTATACTTGTTTGAGACGGTATACGCAATCAAGCATCTCTTGAAGCAAAGGGACACTCTGGTAGTAAGACATGGAACACCATTAAGTGCACTTATTAGACTTGTTACTATATATAGAGTACGAGCAGAGAGCGAAGTGTTAACGATGGGGAAAACACATTGTTAAAATAAATGTACGCCAACCGAACGAACCACAACTTTTTAAGACCGTGTATCATATACAACACAATGACAGCAGAGATGTCCTCTATGTTCAGAGTTCAATTTGAAGGCGCGTGAATTTGACATTCGGAGGGGACGGCTTCCCGCTGTTGTAACCAAACGACAACAAAAATCCGGTTTCTAGCTGGTGGAACCAAAACACCATTATGTCACGAATAAGGTGAATTAATTATTTTTTATTTTTCCCCAAATTGAAAACTGCCAGTTTCGTCTATCACAACACGTATTTAACCTGTGAGCTGAGTGCGATGCGTCGTATTTATATTTATTTACCACTCAACGATTCCATCATGGTCATCCATCCATCCATCCATCTTCCCGAATCGCGCTTATCTCATTCACTCATTCAGACCAAAACCGGGGGACTGTTAACCACTTATCAATTGTAGTAGTAGCTATATAAAAGAAGAGCCTTCGGAAGGAATATGCCTTAAATCATATCACCAAAAGCGAAACATAAACAAGCAAGCAAAAGAAACAAAAAAAAAACAATGAGCGAACAGTTAGCGAGCGAATTCCGGAGTGTATTACCATACATTTGGTTTGTTTTTCGTGATTGTTTTCAGTTTCGAATTTTTCGAATTTCTACCTGGGAAACAGACCTTTCATCAGAAATCCAGTGTGAATGAAATTTTCAATATGTCTTCAGTGAAGGAGATAATGTTTTTATCCAAATTAACCACTATGACTCAAGAATAATGTTTCAAAATACGTATTTTTTTCGAAAATCAGAACTCGAAAACTGTTGGTTGTAGCGGAATGGTCTCTGAGAGAAAGTTGTAGACAATTTATTGTTCTCTGAATAAAAAATACACTTAATGTGTTTTTCCTCGGTTTCATTATGATTGAACATGATAATAATACAGAAATGTAATTAAAGGCAAGTAGCAGTTTAAAGTTATTACACCCGTTTCTTCATTAATCTCATTAATCATCAGTGCCCTGATGAGACTAAAATGAAATTATGGGCCCTATTCCAGAAAACGAGACGAGCAGACGAGCGCTCGTCTCGTTTGTTTTCATATTCCAGAAGCCGAGCTCGACTAAAAACAGACGAGCAGCTCGTCTAGTTCGACGACCGTTTGGCCGCGCTCGTCAATGAATCAGTCGAATCGTCTAGTTTGTTAGATGTGTTTGTTCACCTTGTTGATTGAAAGCATCGGTATTCTTCTGCTCCGCCTTTATCTTCAAGAATGGTTTCACGGCTAAACTAGTATTGCATAAGCAATGTATGTTTTCAACTGCAATCATCAAATTCAATTCAGTAATTGCAAGATTTTATAGATTTTCAAATGGGCCTCTTCCAAACAACACAACCAAATGTCGAAAAGGGTCTTCACATATTGAACGAAAATGAGTAATTCAAAACAACTACTTTATTGGAAATACATATATATATATAGATGAATCGTTGAATAGGTGAACAAACATTGCCCCCAATAAATCCATAATAACAAAACGTCTGAGTGATGAAACCATATGCTCGAGGAAAAATATCAATGAAACCAAAAGATATATGAAACTTATTCCTTTTTGTTTTTTTTTTTTAAAATTTTGGCACTGAGAAAAGAGTATTGATTGATCAATTTTAAAATTGTTTGTTGTTTTTCTCAAAACAAAAACATGTCTTCTCATCTGACATCACTGATCATACCGAGAAAAACTGACTGAAGTCTCTCCAGTTTACCAAACAAAACATTTCAATGAAACTCGTGTACTGGAATGGGATATTTTGCTCGTCTCGACAGTGACTGAAACCGAGACGAGACGAGACGAATTGCTCGTCTCGTTTTCTGGAATAGGGTCCTATGTGAGTGTTGCATGGAAAAAAAATAATGGGCCATTTTGTGACTGCGGTCTCCTTGGATTTGGATTTTTCAAAACCTACTGTATTCTACTAGTCAAGCCCTTCCATTTGATACCCATATTGATTGGGTTTTGGAAAAAAAATAATCCCCATTTTGTGGTGGCGGCCATTTTGGATTATCATTTTTCGCAAATAACTGTGTTTTATTTGTCAAGAATCATTGGCATTAAAAAATGGACTTTTATCGGATGGTGATAAAAAGAACTAAGACAGATAAATGAGTTTGATAAATTTCCCAAAGAAGGTAATTATATAAGCTTTCTTGCAAAAAAAAGGTACGCCCTTGCGAGCGGCCTTCCGGCAGTTAACCGGAACATTCGCCATGGTGGACGAAAACCAGTCGTTACCATCCAGGGTGTGGTAGGTCTCGTCGTCCATGAATCCCGCCATGTCGCGATTCGCTGGGGAATCGACTTGACCATCTTATTCAGCCGCTGCCGCTGCATCATTACCTGCAGCTCCGAGGCCAGTGGACGGTACCTCCGGTTTCTGACATGTATGTCCATGTTCGCCAGGTACTTTTTCATTGTTTTGGCCGGTTGCACCGACCTCTCGGCCAAGCGCACGCAGCGATGTTGCCAGTTTCCCTTGGAGATACTTTAGAACTTCTTGTCGCTCAGGGTCGTCGGCCGTCCGGAACCGGGCTTTCATTCGATGCTCTGATTGTAGTCCAACAGTGCCAAGATGTTGTAGATGACGGAACGGGCGTATCCGGCGTCCACAAAGTGCAGCACGATGTCGGTTTCGACGCGGCGGGGTACCGTCCTTTGAACGCGCACACTTCTGAACGGAGTAGCTTCACTGTTTTCGCCATCACGGTGTTCGACTGATAGCCATCACGGAGTTCGACTGATAGAGCTGTCATTTTTTTTCTGCTGACTCATGGGTTACTATGATTGATGCTGCATGGGTAGTTTCGTCAGTGCGTGTGAAGGTAAACCCATGAAAAGTCGGCAATTTTCCATAGCCAATGGCATCATTTGTACGCAATCTATATCGATTTATTATCGATAGTTCGTTTTTCACTAGAGGCTTCGATTAGATCAGCAGTAGAATAGAAACGGAAAATAGTGTTTTTGGTAAGCGAGCGATAACATTCTACACCTGCTTCACGATTATAACCAAATGGATTTCCAGTTCAGGTCTCGGTTATTTAAGGTACTTTAACCTGAAGGTTATTCGTCCAGCACAAATAATACCCTCCCACCCCACCAATTACAATCATCAATCGATTGCGGCGTTGGAGTTCATGTGATATTATATGAAATATTCTCTATTCGTTTCTGCTAAAGCCTCCGTTCAGTCCGGCGGCCGAAACGAAATCGGGTTGGGAGAGAAGAGCATAATGCATAGGCCTGTGAGCGAGACCATCCTCATGTCACATCGCAATCACAACTCAATGAATTTCCGAGCGGGCGCCAGCCTATATACAGATTGGTGTGATTTCAATGATCTGTTTCAAAGCAACTTTTGAGCTATTGAATCAAAATTTCGGGCCAATAATTAACAAGCATATTACTGTTGGAAATTTTATTTTCAATCGAAATGATTATCATACCACTCTGTTCAGCCGGCAATATAAATTACGCGATTCTTTTGTGCGCACGCATCGATCCCACAAGAAAAAAATTCACTGTAATGAGAATGCTGATCGCTATGAGCGTTTGATTCGGACAGTCTTAAGAATGTTATAGAAAATTTCGTAAATACTTTGATAGTTATTTTCCTATATTTATTATTATCAATTTAAGGGTTTAAAAACAAAATCTAGAAATTTTACATTGAGGGAATTCCAACTGTTTCTCAGACACTATTCCACTACAATCAACGGTTCTCGAGCTATGGTTCACGAAGAAATGCATATGCGAAAACACACATGACTTTTCGAAAAATTTATCTTGAGTTGCAAAGGTGGTCAATGGGATGGATCGTTATTTCGGTGTAGGAAGCAGCGACATATTGAAAATTGTATTCGAATCGTTGGAGGTTGTGTTGAGTGGTTTACTCATCAAAATTGCTCAACATCTGTCATTCTCGCATCACGGTGGAACTTAAAATTAAAGCATAGGACAAAAATAGGGGCTGGACACGGATGCGTATGACTCAATGTGTTCCGGTGAAAACATCAAAACTTTTTTTTCGATGGGAAAAGACGTTGGTACAGGGATGATGAGGTTTTTTTATTGTTCTTAACAATTAATTATTTATCATCTGTAGCGCGTGTAAATAGAGACAGTATGTATAAATGCTGTGTGACCAAGGCAAACTTAGTAGAAAGTGTACCGAAGCCATCCCACCATAAGTTGTGTTCTGTTGCATCCGGATTAGATCCCCAGAATTGTTCTGGGTTAGTTTCCGAATGCAACGAACATGCTCTAGTAGGGATGTGCAATGCAATCGCGAAGTGAAAACAAAACAACAAATTAGTAAAGGCGCTATGCCAAATAGTATCAATCGAGTGTGTTTGCATGTGTGTGTCTAGTTGATAAGAAGATAAAAATGGGTATTCGCGAGTCTGCATGTGTGTGTTGTGTGTGTGCGTGTGTTGGACTGTAATTAAAGAAGTAGATGCGGTTGGGGGCGGTATATCTCACGAAGAAATGTTGTTTATTTTAGATCAAGGAAACAGTACTAGTAGACCATATTACAAAAAAACAAAATTTATATATATATATATATATATATATATCATCGATGATAAGACCATGCTAAAAATAATAATTTATGAAAAAGTGCAGACAAACATATTCTGAAAAACACAACACAATACAAATACAAAAAAAAAGAGAAACGTTAGTTAGTTTAATTGAATAGAGTGACCAGAGGTAGAGAATAAAACAAAACAAAAACATATGTTCTTAGCGAAATAGATAATGCGAAAGAGACAGGCAGAGGAAAGCTAGCCGTATTTTTATTAACAAGTAATTTAAAAAACACATAATTACCATCATGTAATCATTTTAGCTGTATTCTATAATTAGCGACAAATACACAGAAGATTGCATCAGAGATAAAGATACCAATCTAACAATATGTACATCCGGTAGGACAGGACAAATTTAACATTGGATTGACGCAACAGTTAGTGGAAATCCTTTTAGTTACAAGTATAAGTTAATTGAATAGACGTTTTTTAGTTAATTGCAATTGTTTTTTCTTGCTTAGTTCTAAGCGCACTTTTTTCTATTATCAAATTGAACGATGTGTTACGATGAGGAGGAGGACGCGAAGGTTAAACACTTTTATTTGAATGGAAACAAATTATAAATAAAATTTTGAATGAAAATATCTATGAACACGGCATTGCGCTGTCTCCCGTATTGCGAAGATCACATCCCAATTCGTCTCACTGTTTTGACGTAGAACTACGTCTTTCATTAAGTGTGCCAAATCAGAAAACAGGTCACGTTTCTATGAAATAAAGTTAACGTTAATAACTATTTTTACCACGAACGGATTTTGGCGATTTACATACCAAACGAATCGGAAATTCCCTAAGATTTGTTTGATATGCTACATATTACAATCCTCTGGTGTGTGAATGGTTAAAATTCATGAAAACTATAAGCTTTCCATTTTCCCATACATTTGTTCTGCTGATTTGTGAGATTTTCTATCCGTGCCATAAATATCGAGTAACTCATCGACGAGAAACGAAGGGGAAATTGTAAGATTTAAAGTCTCCGTGAACAAAGGAAAAGAAGAAGAACGAAGGGGAATATTTGCCTAGAGTATAAACAGTGGATCTCGCTGAGCCAAACTTTCTTTCTTCGTGAGGACACCGTTGCTGGGCGAGCTGGACGGCGAGGGATCGAGTGCCTTCCTCAAGGCAATCGGGGTGGGGGAAAGAATAGAGTTTTCCAAGGGCCTTTTTGAAGGCTAGAGACGAATAAACTGAAGAAAGTCTCTTTACTTCAATAAAGGAAGGAAGGCAAACTTTCAGACTTTTTCTGATGTTTAAAGCAATGAACATCGCTTGTTTTTCCTAGTTTTGCGTCATCACATGTCTTCGTTTCGAATTGAGCTGTGGACGCGACTAAATTACTCACTCGCTGATGTCTCTGGGATTGCAATCATTGCATCAAACTGACGCTATTGTATTCAGGTTCTGAGCTACACAACTGTGTGGGCAATGATCAAGCTAGGCTATTGTCGGCTCTCTCCACCAAGGATGACAGATGCGCTAATCTAGACCGGTAATGTTAACAGAAAGGATTTCTGTTGAGAAGAGTGCAAAACGGAGATAAATGTGTATATTTAGTTGCTTCAAGCCATCGATATACAGATATTTGTGTGCGTCTATGCGTGCTTCATTACCCGTACGTAAAAATAGTGCATCTTCGCTACGCTGAAACCCCATTTGTATCTGCTCCCGTGTGCATTGGCCCTGTCACGATGCAATCACCTAATATTTTGATGCTATGATTGAAGATTCTTTGGTGGTGCAAATTATACAGCCGTATTGATAAAATTAAACAAGTATGGGAGATAGCGGGAGGGAAATATTTGCACTCTATTGCCACCAACGATTTAATTTTTTTCTTTTCTCTAACAATAAATTATTACTTCTAGCCTTATGTAGTACTGATATCTAGAAAAATGCCTGATTTTTTTGAGCGCGAAAAAGTCAAAAACTTTTCATTTTGGAGCCATTATCGCTAGATGGGCAGGTGGCAACCAACATTTTACGCTAGCCGGGCAATGACAAATATTTTGACACCAACATTTTACGCTAGACGATCGATAGTAACTATATTGCAACAATTTTTTTCTACCGTTCTGAATCATATTTAGGACAACATCATATTTCGGAATATCTTGAAATGCTTAATGCACTGATGATATGACTATAAAACTAACATCACAATTGCTTCTTTGAGTAATCCCTTGGTTTCACTATCATTTCATATGAGAACTACATTTGAATTATAACATAATCGGCAAAAATCTGAAAACAATGAGAACTACATTTGAATTATAACATAATCGGCAAAAATCTGAAAACACTTCTCATTATCGTTTAAGTTTGACCGTTGCTTAGCGTGAGCACGTAGAATTTACCCGTTCATAAATATTCTCCCGTGTTTAATCAGTTCTCATCCTCGTTAACAGTTTACTGGGCTTGGTAAGTGTTTCGCAGTTGACTATAAAATATAATCAAGTGTAATGTAATTTTCGTCCAAAATATTACAAAATAAAGTGTCCAAAATTTGAATTCAATCTGTCCGAAATTTGATTTAGTGTCCGAAGTTTGATTCTTATTCGCTTCATTTGAAAAGCCTTTTACTCGATGATTTTCTTATGTTTTCAATCAATTAGGTAGAAAACTTAAAAGCATATTGAACTAATTTATTAAAAATATCAACCAAATAATACCTGCGCATAAAGTTTAGATCTGTTTTCTGCATCATATGCCATAAGCGTCCGAAATATGGTTCATAACGGTATGTCTTCAATTGTTTTGTGTATTTTAGCATGTAAGCATGTCGTTGTATTGTAGTTTGCTTTGATTACATGCCTAGTTCTCACGGCCCGTTAAAGGGTTAAACACTCGTACACCAATACTACTACCCTTGAGGTGACCTCATCATTTTTGATGTAACTTTCAACTAGGTGGAATATCGAAACACTTTTTTTTGCATAACATTTTTGAAAGTCTGTCGAAATTGTAAAAAAATAGATTTTTTCGACTTTACAGAGTAGGTCGCCTCCTCCTTAATGTAAACATCACGAAACAAGACGCGCTGATTTTGTGTATTTAGCCCATGCACCTACACCAAAAGTTACAATATTGTATCAATATCATACTGCTCTGGTCTTCACTGAAAATTTGTTAATAAATTTCAACTTTGATTCTGTTCATGAACAGTGTTTTTAGTAGCTACCCACATATCTACTGGTGCTGTTGCGTAAATGCGTCATAATATTACACCTCATTATAAAATGAACTTGGAAAGTGTTTTCTAAGAGAATATAGGAGAACATAAAGAAAATCTATATCCATCTTGGTCTGTGCCACAAACTATACGAAAAGCTTTCATATGCCTTCATTTCAAAGTGTCTCCTGTTTCGCTCGCTCATATTGACTCCAGCATACAGTGACTCAAACTCGTAGTGGTACCCCACCATGCAGATCTCTTTTCCTTTTCTTTTGAAAGTCGAAAACAAGCTTTCGGAACATTCTATTTAGATAAAGTTATAGTGTCATATGAGAATTAAAAGGTTTGCTATCTGTTTTCAGAATAATGGTTTTAATTTTTCTAAAAATTGTGAATGTTTGTGCTAATGTATGAAAATTGACTCAAACTCATAATCGTACGTTGGTTGAAACCTCTACTCGATTTCGAAGGCGTTGGTCAATTTCCGAATTCCATCATTAGTATGGTATCCCTTGTTCATTGCAACTATCTTTAGCTGTCTTTGGCCTTATCTACGAGTTTTTTGTGTATTCGGAAGGAATATTTATCATTTTTTTCATCAAGTGGTTTTTAAAATCGTTATTTTTAGAAATTGAATGATTTCTAAATTTCCTACACAGATAACTTCCTTAGTTTTTTACTGCGATTGATGTCGGAAGATTATGGAGGAATATCAATAACTTTTGAGTAATTGTAATGTAACCATGTGCGAACTTTATATGTTTTGAGCTCTGGGTCATTGTCTTGGCAAAATTTGTATCCTCGATTCCATCCCATTTTGTTGACACTTTGCTTCATATTTTCCTCCAGGATGTTCAAGTAAACATTCACCCCTATTCTGTATTTCGAACGATTCCAAATATTTCGAACGAGTTGATAAAATTCCATTCTGTTTTCCGTTCGAGTAGTTTTTGCATTTCATTCGGTCTACCTTTCTTCGAACATCAAATGGATAAAACGTTCGAAATAAGGAACGCAAAATTACAACTCGAACGAAATAACGGTTTCGAACGAAATGGAAATCCGCTGGAATACAGAATAGGGCTGATTGATGCCGCGGCAGCAGAATATGTCGACTTCATGCGTGATTTGAGGGTAACTATTGACTTGAAACTACATTTTCCCAAGGATGTAATCTCACTGAAAGCCACATTTTCTGTTTTTGGTTCATCTAGCAGTCAACTGCAGAGACAGTGTAAGCTTTCAATTTTTTTCCTGTTCTCCCCACGAAGTATGAAATCAGTTCCCACGTAACTTCATGAGAATGATTTTGAGATGATCAAAAATGTATCTACTAGGACGGCCACAGTTACATTCAGTTCCGTAATTAATCTTTAAAACAAGGCTGAACTTTTTGGAAAAGCGAAGAATTTTTCAATTTTCGCAGAAGACCGAGATATTGTAAAATTCAAACCATCACACGGGGTCCTATGGAACATTTGTTGAGAGTTTTATGAACATCATTGAAAAATCCGAAATATATGAGATGTTTTTCGAAGCAACATATATAACATATCAATGAATATGAGATTTTTGAAATACCGCCAAATTAACGATACTGTTTCTAATAGGATATAATGAAGCTATTGTCTACATATTCTCTTATCTAGTTTTAAATAATCTATATAAATTACCCTATTATTCATTTCCCTATTCCGAAAATGTATCTAATTCCATTATCTGGAACAACGTATAATCGCTGTTTCGTGCTTAGCCTAGCCTTGGGTAGCTATCAATCGCGCAATGGTTTCATCCAACGAAGCCAGATCCAGATCCCGATTGTTGCTCGCCCGCAGTGCCTTCAGTGCCCTTATCACGTGAGCCGGTGCTGGTGGTTCCACCGGCAGATGGGAACCCTCTGGCTGAAATCCGTTCTCATCCGCCACGTAGGTCAACCGCAACTCCGCTCCCTCCGGTGCTACGAAGGAGAACTCACCGGTGGCGGTTAGCCCATCCTGGCTGCGTTCACTCGCTCGAATACCGTTGCTTGTTTCGTAATTGTACGCGTATGAGCCGTCCCCATTGATGACCTGGTTCTGAGCAAGGATACTGGCACTAGCGTCCGAACCACCATTGGATATAGCCGTGCGGATTGGTGTTTGGTACCGCTGCGGGATGGCCAAAGCAGAGGCTATCACCAACGATGCGATATACTGAAATATGGGATTGATTTAATATTGATTACAGAAAGTTTTCACACAACGAAATTATATTTACCAGTTTTGTATACATTTTCAAAGCTCAGCTGACTCGCGCTCGCCGAGCGGAAAAGTTGTTTGGGAACACAACAGAAAACCGTTACTGATAGTGTTTCTGAATTCGCCAATGGTTTTATACATCGCGATCACACCCCCGATTTGTTTGGGTTGATGATAGGCTTATGTCGTTTATTGGCCAACCACCGTTTGATTTGGAGGGTGGGTAAATAACTATGATCAATATGCTTAACTTGACTGCCTTAGTGCAACTGAAAACTGATGCGTAGACTATTCGAAAGGAACGCCCACAATTATCAATCGTTTTTTGATAGAACAGATAATCAACTCTGACATCAAGTGAAAGGCCACAGTTCCACATGTTACACTAAAAACTGTTCTATTGTATCTAGTAAAAAACAACAGGTTTATGCAACATTCAACCATATATTTTATCAGGGATTGTTTCCAAGATTTGGTGATGGTGGTTGGCAAAGTATACTGCAAAGTCTCATACAGTCTAAGGTCTTCTCTCTTAAATTCTTTGTCCAGTTCTTCGACGAATCGTGGATTTATGGTTATGACTAGGATTGGGCGATCTCGGTTCGATTCTCAGAAGATCGATCTTTTTCATTACGATTTCCGATTTTTTGGATTGATCATTTGTACTCGAGAAAATCGATGCCATCGATCTTTTCGATCTTTTTGTAGATTTGTTTTTCTGTGTACATCGATTTTTTATTTCACCAAAAGCCGGCTAACATTTCATAATGTCAGCATTTGGATTGCTTCTTCTACGATTTACTTCAGTACATATACTGACAGAGACAGAACTAACGGCAGCTACTGAGGGGATGAACTGTAACAGGCTGCGCATAGGATCAATGAACCTGATGTTGACATCAATTACTGGCGAAAGGTTGTTTTCTAGATCTGGTGCCAAAACCGAGAATCGGCTTCGACTAAATGACAGATGTATGGCGCGATTGGCTTTTATGGGATCATTGTTAGCTGAGTTCTAGGCTGTTGTTCAGTTTCTAATAATACTTTTTCGATTAATTCATCAGATAAAACGACTACCTGACGGCACAAGATGAATGCCCTGTGGCTGTGGCCTTCATACTGTGAAACAAGAGAAAATGCTTTTGATATTTGAATAGAAGTATGAAATTTGTATTCCCTGTTCAAAGAAACGACAGTATTCATATAGGATAAGCATATACATCGAAATAAGCTTTTAATTTTTCGAAATGGATTCGGCAAAGATCGATTCAGCAAAAATCGATTCTTTGGTACCGATTTAATCAGTGGATCGATCCCTACGCCGTTTGAAAAATCGATTCAATAAGATCGACCTTTTTATAAAGATCGCCCAATCCTAGTTATGACATGGAAACCAAAGCTCAATCATCCAAATGTAAGCTGTTGAATTGGAATTGGCAGAAATAGAAGACAAGCCAAAACACGCTCAAGCAAAGCAGCTGTCAAAAATTATTTGAACTTTCAAAATGGCCGAACTTGTCAGCATAAGTGTAACCGGTAGGTTCCGTCCCATCTGTGTCTTCGACACATTATTACACCCCCACATCACAACACAACACACTACACTTCAAACAGTGCAGACCGTAAATACTACAACGTGTCACTCCCCTGCTCATCGATGGCAAACGGCTGCGTCGGTTTGAGCAATCTGACCTTTGAGGTGTTTTACACACCGCTCAATGGGCAGGGTTCCCAGTCGGACAGTGGAGGTACAAACCCATTGCCGGAGTTGGGTTTTTTCCACTCCACTCCAACAATAGGCATAGGGACTCGGCTAAAGGCGATGGCCATTCTTTCTGCCTAGAACTACGCGCGGGTTTAGAAGTGCGCGTCGTGTGTAGTAAATTGTATTTAATTTTGCTTTTTTGTGAAATAAGTGTGTTAAAGAATTTTTCATTGTAGATATAGAAAAGGATAGTATTTTTTTGTGTTCCGATAGATGTGAGTAAACTGTGAAATTAGAGAAAAGGTTTGTGAAAATAGTTCCTGAAAAAAATGCATATAATAGTTGAACAATTTATGATAGGAAGTCGAACCTGAAAAAGAAGACAAAATTAAGAAAACTTACCTGTAACGACGATAAAGAACCTGAAACAGAAAAAAACTACAAAAAAGGTAAAAATATGTTGTAATGAGCAAGTGGTGAAAGCGTGGTGATGGTCGTGATTTGAGTTTATTCTAACCTCAACTGTGCAGGTCCGCACAGTGGGCCTTTTTTTATGCATTATCTCAAATAGGCTGGACATCGACAGACACTTTCTAGGTAGAAAGTGCAGCGAGCCACCAACGTACTCGGGTGAGCTGTTCCAAGCTGGAACGAACGTCCTAACCCCAATCTACGATCAAGGTTGACTGTGGTGACAGACGTGTCACAGACGACCACATCGTGAGACAAATTCACACGAAGGATACGGAATAAGAACGGAAAACATCAGATCACGGGCCGAACCACATTGCTCAAAATTTATAAATGCGCAAGTATACAAAGTTTGAATTGTGACGTCACAAATACAATAGTCGTCACAAATACAATAGTCGACACAAATACAATAGTCGACACAAATACAATAGTCGACACAAATACAATAGTCAATTCAAATACACAGAAAAGTACATGTATAGTAATTAGTTAGATTTATAAAAACTACCTACAATTCGAATTATAATTGAACATCACTACAAGTGTAATACACGTATAGTAAATAGTAAAACGTTTAACCTACATGAATGTTCTTTTGTACACATATTTCTCTTTGTAATTGGTTTGTCGTTTTCCCGAACTCAAAAGGAGTTGTCAGGCCTCGCCCGCTCTAGTTTGGTAGGAAGCGTGTGCCATCGTCAGCCTTTGAGGAAGTTGGAAAACGGCTGAGGGCTCGGTCCCTTGTTGCGTGTGTATAACACTTTTATGAAATTAAACCCGAACTCCCGATTAACAGCTGGATGCTGCCGGTGAGTGCTGGGGGAACGACCCTGTGGTGAGAACGTCGTGCGGTTTGAGCTAGACACTCACGAGTAACGGACAGGAAGTTACATAAGTGAGAGACATTAGTACCAGCATAACGCCACAAAACAGGCCTCTTATATACTTTATCAATGGTCGAAATGCTGAACCTTTTTTTACATTTAAGACGTAAAGCACCACTAAGGTGCAAACTTCTTAGCATATAAGCGAATCATTTTTGGAAGCAATGATCTGATATCTGAAAACGATATCGGGCATTGCGTAACAATAGAATCGTGTAATGTGCTTCAACTAAATCATCTTGAGGCGTCATAGAGTACATGTGATGTAAATATAGGTTTGGGTAAAAAGAAATTGAATATTTCTGATCGAAATTTGACGCTTTATTTAACATACTTAAAATTATCCAATTTAAGTCAAATATGCGCCGTTTTGTTCGCAAATTTGTTGCCATTTAGAAGGCAACTTCAGTACCTCCCTCTTATAAAACCCCCCCTCCTTATTTGCAAAAAAAATCAGACAGCCAGTTTTCGCAAGCCTCTTTTGAGGCCAACTTAGTATCACCAAGAGCGTTTTGCATGGACCGGAAGAGATGATAATCACTTGGAGTCAGGTCCGGACTATACGGTGGGTGCAATAGGACATCCCATCCGAGCTCCCGTAGCTGCTGGCGGGTCATCAAAGGTGTGTTAGGTCCTGGTGGAAAACAACACCATTCCTATTGATCATTTCTGGCCGCTTCTGGTCAATCGCCTGCTTCAAACGGTCAAGCTGTTCACAGTAGAGAACCGAGTTGAGGGACTGGCCATAGTTGAGCAGCTCATAGTGGATGATTCCCTTCCAATCCCACCAAACACACAGCAAAACCTTCCTGGCCGCCAATCCGGACTTGGCGATGGTTTGGGCCGGCTCACTGCGCTTCGACCACGACTTTTTTCACTTTAGGTTGTCGTACGTGATCCACTTTTCATCACCAGTCACCATCTTCTTCAAAAATGGGTCGATTTCGTTCCGTTTCAGCAGTGCATCGCAGGCGTTGATTCGGTCTAAAAGATTTTTTTGCGTCAACGACGTGTTAGCCTAACAGTACGGAGTATATCTTCGACAGCCACTACACCAGAACGAAATCGATCAAACCAACTCTGTGCTGTGCGAATCGTTACAGTATCGGGTCCATAAACTACACGATTTTTTTTCGACCGCCTTTGTTGCAGTTTTACCTCGCAAGTAGTAAAAACGTGAAATATGGCGAATTTCTTGCTTGGTGGACTCCATCTTAGACGCGCTATAACTTGGGACTGAATAGGACAATCACAACACTGTCAAAACGACACTTGTAGCACAGATTGTCCTCTTTAAATCAGGGGTACGACTAAAACGTCAAATCCCTCATATTGCCAGTGTACCCAATATTGCTGCGGTTTACTGACATTTTGGTTCAATCAATTACTGTTGTGTACAACTCGGTGCGGTTATATAGTCGAATAGTGGCTAACTTTAAACTCCATGTTAAATGTGAACACCTCCATGTGAAACCGGAATATGAAAATCGCTCATGCAGTTAGAATAAAGCAGCGCATTTTTCGATTTCAATCCTCGTAAATGATATGTTGATAAACAAATGACGCCATATTGATTTTGATTTTGGGTAGCCTATATTCAATTGATGTCTAACCCCTGCTTTAAATAGCCGTATAGTATGACCCGATGCGATAAGTACAACACAAGATGTTACGGTACCATCGAGCTAGTTACCATTGATCAATCGTTTGCGTACGATCGCAGCAAGCTCGTGTGGAAAAATTCTGGACATTCTGGAAAAATCATCTCTAGCGTGCAGAAGGCTTTTTGTGTGAAACAGTTTTTAAGTTATTCTTGTTATAAATCATAACCGAAACGGAAGTTGGACAGGCCAATTGAAAAGGCTAGAATAGAAGAAATCACTGAATTTTTGAAGCATATATTAAAGTATCGCTAACAAAAACGGTGAGTTGCCTTTTGATTGCTGTCGCAACAAACTTCAAAAATTCACAATGAGTCATCGTTCGACTCCCGGAAAGAAGAATAGATTTACTGGATGCGCCAGACCAGATGAAGCGGACAATATGGTCCAAAGCGATGCTTCTGCGAGAGCCAGCGTCGTTAGCGGATCGTCCTCGTACTTGGCGGACACCATGGCACGACTGCGTGAACGTCAAGAACTAGAGAAGCAACGCATGGAAATCGAGTTAGAGAAGAAGTTCCTGAAGGAACAGCAAAACATGTTGGATGTCGCCATTGCTGCAGAAGAGGAGAAAAGGAGCCGTGGGAGCCACGCAGTCAGCATGAGAAGAATCCAGGAGTGGGTCGAGAGTAACGCGGATTCGCAAACGAGCACAGCACATCGAACGCTAGCAGCTTTAACGATCCAGCAGCATAATTCTCATCCTATCCAGATGGGTTCTGGTACTGAAACGCACATTTCTCCGCTTCGTCGTCGAAACACACCAACACTCAACACCACTGGAAATGTGAGTTCGCTTCCACTGCCCTCACTGAGAAGAGCTGGTGTTGAACGAACAGCCATCGATCTAGTTCGAGATTTGCGAGCAAAGATGGAGGAGTGTCTTGAGGAATCAGAGGCTTATCAACAGCAATTGGACAGGCATAATTTTGAAGGGATGCATTGCACCGTACGTCGCTTAGCAACGGGGCCATCGTCAGCGATTGAGGTAGGATTGCAGAATGTGCAGGGGCACCCAGAAAATCAGGATGTATTCGTATCATCTGGTGTGGTGGCACTTGGAGCCGTTCCGAAAAAGTATGCAAAAGTCTCTCCTCCAGTGCAGCAGTATTCCGAGCGTCAGCAGCCCTCAGCGCAGCAGCCGCACATGATGCAACAGTTTTCGAGCCAGCAATCTCCAGTTGGGCATATTCCTGAGAAGCAACATTTTCCGCTGTATAATCCTGTGGTACAGCAACTTCCAGTGCGTCATTCTCTTATGCAGCATTCACCGACAATGAATCGTCCGATTTATCATCCTCCGAGGCAGCATTGTTCGATGCAGGAACCTCTACAGCAGGATTATTCAAGTCAGCAGCGTCCAGCGCATGACTCCACAACTTCTGAATTTGTACAGCTAGGTTCGAATCAAAACGAGCAAGAACTGATGCCCACACAGCGTCAGCTCACCTCACGTCAATCTTTAGCTCGTGATCTTCCAACGTTTTCTGGAGATCCAGCTGAATGGCCGATATTTATATCCAATTTTGAATACACGACGAAGACATGTGGGTATACAGAAGGAGAAAACATGGTTCGCCTCCAACGATGCCTGCGTGGTCGTTCGCTGGAGTGTGTTCGAAGTCGTCTTGTTTTCCCGACAGCGGTTCCACAAGTGATTGAGGCATTACGTATGAAATACGGACGTCCAGAGCTGCTAATCAACGCTTTGTTGCAGAAGGTCCGAGCAACTCCCGCTCCTCGTGGAGATAAGCTGGAAGCCCTTATCGAGTTCGCGATGGTTGTTCAAGAATTGTGTGATCATATTGAGGCAGCGAATGAAACAGCGCACTTATCAAACCCAACTCTTCTGCAAGAGCTTGTCGGGAAGTTACCCGCGGATCAGAAGCTGATGTGGGCCGGCTTTAAACGTGGACGACCAGTGGTAGACCTGAAAACGTTCAGCGAGTACATGACGGGAGTAATGCAGGATGCGTCAAGTGTAGTCCTGTATGATTCGGATTCCCGGAAAAGCAGTGGCAGAGAGAGAATGAAAACGTACGTTAATTCACACTTGGCTAATGTTGAAGAGACACCTGCTTCTAGGCTTGGAAAGGAGGGTTACAAGCTTCGTGAGTGCCATGTGTTCAAAGCGCTCTCCATTGATGATCGTTGGCGACGAATTCGAACACTGAAGCTGTGTCAAATATGTCTGTTTGATCATGGTAGAAGAGCATGTCGTAGTAACAGCAAGTGCAACGTGAATGGTTGTCAGTTTAAGCATCATCCTTTGCTTCACGGAAAATCGACGACTCCTACAACTCAAGTGGCGAATAATCACATTCATCGACTTTTGGATTCCGTTGTTCTGTTCCGTATAGTACCTGTGACGCTATATTGAAAGACGGGAAATATCAACACCTTCGCTTTTCTGGATGAAGGCTCGTCATTGACTCTTATTGAGGGTGCACTGGTGGCGCAACTAGGGTTGACAGGAAATCCACATCCTCTTTGCCTGCGGTGGACGGGAAACACGTCACGCATAGAGAAGGAGTCGCAGACTGTGACGATCGCAATATCCGGTGTGCATCAGCAACGCCGTTACCAGTTGGTAAATGCTCGTACGGTTAATAGTTTGGACCTCCCAACGCAATCTTTCGACTTTGAGGAGGCAGCAAAGAGATTCGCTTACCTCGGACAACTGCCGGTTCAAAGCTATCGTAACGCTAAACCAGAGCTTTTGATTGGATTAGACAATTTGAAACTTGCTGTGCCGTTGAAGACAAGAGAAGGCGATGGATCTGGGCCAATTGCTGTAAAAACACGATTAGGTTGGTGCATCTATGGAAGACGAGATTCACGAGCCAATGAAGGATTCAGCTTCCATATTTGCGGATGTACGGGAAACGACGAATTACACGAAACAGTCAAACAGTTTTTCGCAGTAGAGGACAACGGAGTAAGGCAAATCGGGATCTGTCCTAGCGCGGAGGAACAGCGAGCTCAAGAACTATTAGACAAAACAACGAAGCGTATCGGAAGGCACTTCGAAACAGGACTTCTCTGGGCAAAGGACGACATTGAGTTACCCGATAGTTACAGCATGGCGTTGCATCGGTATCAGTGTCTTCAACGAAGAAATGGACCGCAACCCGGATCTTCGCGAGAATATCAGTTGTCAAATGGAAGATTATGTGAAAAAAGGTTACGCACATCAAGCGACTCCTGCCGAGTTGGAGAATACTGATCCCAGGAAAATTTGGTTTTTACCATTAGGAGCAGTAACGAATCCAAACAAGCTTGGAAAGGTACGCCTTGTTTGGGACGCGGCGGCCAAGGTCTCTGGTGTATCTTTGAATAGTGTATTACTGAAAGGACCAGATCAACTGACACTATTGCCTGCTGTCTTGTTCCGATTTCGTATGTACTTCATAGCAGTTAGTGCAGATATAGAACAGATGTTCCATCAGTTGAGAATCATATCATGCGATAAGATTCCTGTGGAGTGACACACGAGGTAGTCCAGCTGAGATTTACCTAATGGATGTTGCGACGTTCGGAGCGACATGCTCGCCTGCCTCCGCGCAATATGTGAAAAATCTGAACGCCAAGGAACATAATCAGCAGTATCCAAGGGCCGTCGAAGCGATATTGAAGAGCCATTACGTCGACGATTATCTCGACAGTTTTAGCACTGAAGCTGAAGCAGAGAAAATTTCATCGGAAGTACGACTAGTTCACTACAACGGCGGGTTTCATCTACGGAATTGGAGATCAAATAGTGAAAAGGTCCTGACTGTACTCGGAGAACCAGCAGAAGTAGACAGCAAGAACCTGAACTTAGAAAGTGGCGAACAAGTTGATAGAGTACTAGGAATGCTATGGTCGTCAAGATCGGATGAACTAAGTTTCTCCACCCGCATGAGCAAGGAAGTGAAGAACCTTCTGGGAAGTGACGCTCGACCAACCAAACGTCAAGTTTTGCGGTGTGTTATGTCCTTATTCGATCCTCTAGGGCTTCTTGCACCGTTCATAATTCATGGTAAAGTGCTAATTCAAGAGTTGTGGCGAGCTGGAACGGAGTGGGACGAAGCCATATGCGATGAGGTGTTCGAACATTGGAAGCGATGGATCAAGATGATAGAATTTATTTCAACCGTCAGAATTCCCAGGTGTTATTTTCAACGAGCCACTGAATCGACGTACAAAGGAGCCCAGATTCACGTGTTCGTCGATGCTAGTGAAATTGCTTATTCCTGTGCTGTGTACATACGAACGGCTATAGATGGCGATGTTCTCGATTGTGTCTTGATTGCTGGAAAAAACAAGGTAGCTCCGTTGAAACCGATGTCCATTCCTAGGCTGGAACTGCAAGGATGTGTACTAGGAACGCGTTTACTGAAGTTTATTCAAGAAAATCACCCTATTGAATTTACTAGAAGGTTTCTTTGGACAGACTCAATGACAGCACTGTCATGGATTCGGTCGGATCCAAGACGCTACAAACCCTAGCTCATCGGGTAGGAGAAATTCTGGAGAGTACGAATGTCAATGAGTGGAGGTGGGTTCCGTCCAAACTAAACCCAGCGGACGAAGCAACTAAGTGGGGTCGAGGTCCTTATTTTAACCAGGAGAGCCGATGGTTCACCGGGCCAGATTTCCTGCGAAGTCCAGCAGAAGAATGGCCAGAAAGAATGGAGCCGTTAGTAGCTACAGCCGAAGATGCCAGACCTTCGGTGTTATATCATTTTGCAGCTGAACCAGTACTACACTTCCAACGATTTTCATCGTGGAAGAGGATGCTACGTACCACAGCTTATGTTCTTCGGTACCTATTCAACATCCGGAATCCAAACCGGAGGCTGCGAGGATCACTTTCACAACCCGAGCTACTCAATGCAGAGCGAACCATCTTCAAGCTTGCGCAGAGAGAAAGCTATGCGGATGAAATGGCGACCCTCGAAAAGTCTAAGGCGATGAGCAATCAGGTGTTTGTCAATCGAAAAAGCAAGATCTACATCTTGATGCCTGTAATCGATGACGTAGGCATGTTGCGGCAGCGAAGCCGCATAATTGCTGCAAAAGATGTTTCTTACACGATTCCCGATTTCCCATAATATTGCCCTCCAAGCACCGAGCAGTGAGTCTTTTGGTAGAGAACTATCATCGACGCTACCGACACGCGAATAACGAAACCATCGTTAATGAGCTCCGTCAGCATTACGTTATTCCGAATTTACGTTGGATCGTAAAAACGATTGCATATAAATGCCAGCTCTGTAAAATCCGCAAGGCACGTCCATACAACCCACCCATGGCCGCTCTTCCACCAGCTCGACTGGCGTTGCATTGTCGTCCGTTTACGTACGTAGGGCTGGATTATTTTGGTCCGTTCTTAACGAAAGTGGGGAGATCAAACGTGAAGAGGTGGATTGCCCTATTCACGTGTCTTACAGTTCGAGCTGTCCACCTCGAAATTGCCTACAGTTTATCGACAGCTTCCTGCATTTCTTGCATACGAAGATTCCTCGGCCGTCGAGGATCACCGGCTGAAATTTTTAGTGACAACGGTACAAATTTTCAAGGTGCGGAGCGAGTAATCCGAGAGCAGATAGACAAGGAACTATCGGAAACGTTCACCAGCACCACAATGAAGTGGAGTTTCATTCCTCCCGGGGCTCCACATATGGGAGGAGCTTGGGAAAGGTTGGTGCGGTCAGTAAAGTTGGCTATGGAAGATGCATATACCGAAGGCAAGTTGACGGATGAGGAGCTGCTTACACTGATTGTGAAGGCAGAAAGTATTGTCAACTCGAGACCTCTGACATATTTACCATTGGATTCTGAGGAGACTGAAGCCTTGACACCGAATCATTTCTTGATCATGTCATCCAGTGGATCCAAGTGCAGCAGTGTTGATATGGGGAATTCTCAAAGAAACCTTCGAGAGAATTGGAATAGTATTCAGCAGCAGGTGCACAAATTCTGGCAACGCTTCCTGGTAGAGTATCTGCCAGTCATCAGAAGACAGCCGAAATGGTTCGACGAAACCAAACCTTTGCAAGTTGGTGACTTGGTATTGGTTGCAGATGTCGAAAAACCTAAGGAGTGGATACGAGGCAAAGTGATACAAATCTTCCAAGGAGCAGATGGCAAGGTTCGACAGGCTTCCGTGCAAACAAGACAGGGAATCTTTAGGCGTCCTACTTCAAGGCTAGCAGTGCTCGACGTAAATGATCGAAGTGCTGTCCCTAAGGACTATGGGAAGCACCAGGGGGAGGATGTTACGGTACCATCGAGCTAGTTACCATTGATCAATCGTTTGCGTACGATCGCAGCAAGCTCGTGTGGAAAAATTCTGGACATTCTGGAAAAATCATCTCTAGCGTGCAGAAGGCTTTTTGTGTGAAACAGTTTTTAAGTTATTTTTGTTATAAATCTGAATCTTTTACTTTGTAAATCAACTTACTGATTTGTGAAGGGCATAACCGAAACGGAAGTTGGACAGGCCAATTGAAAAGGCTAGAGTAGAAGAAATCACTGAATTTTTGAAGCATATATTAAAGTATCGCTAACAAAAACGGTGAGTTGCCTTTTTAATGCTGTCGCAACACAAGATATGTTTAAGTGTTGCCATATATTGACAATATACGACATTTCTTTTTCCCCAACCCAATATGATATCGAGATAGCCGCCCATCTTTCCTTGTCTAGGGTGTAGGTTCTTTCTAAATATCGCAAGTTTTGAATATTGACCAAGAGAGCAACAGCATAAATCACATTCATAACGGTGTTTATGTTAATACTGATAACATTTTCGTGTAGCGGTATTTGATTGGATTCGTTTTCAATGTTTCTATCTCATATGATTGCCAAACAATGGGCTTGCATTAAAACTGGTTTGGTGCACTGAATTCACACGCTGTAGTGCCTAAAGGATGATAACGGCATGTTTTTAAATATATCAGACAGGCAAAAAACAATAATATAGAATAACATATCGTCAAACGGGAAGATATACAATCTGACAAGGGTTTTACATCATCACTAGAATACTATGGTACCGGTTCCAAACCATTTTCGGATGCGCTGCACATCGTAAAATGTCATCCTGAGTGGAGATTATCATGCAACTGTGAAACGGCCGTGAAATTTGAGTGAGCGACAATCGCTTAGATATCCAGTTCAAGATGTTTTGTTAAACCAGTTCCGACGGTCAGTAAGGTAGATCACCACCAAACCAGATGCGAAGATCGAGCCCAACCTTGGGCGAAGGTCGCACACTTGCCTGAGAAACATTATTATTGACCTTTCTTCTCATCAGCCAAATTATAAAATCAACCCTCACGCCCTCAGGCGCCAGGTGTTTGACGTATCGCGTGATAACGGGATTTGTGATTTATTATAATAAAGAACTGCTTCGAGCAATGAATTGAATTGATGAACAGAGGATATGTATACTGAGCAGGCTAATAATCGCGCATGTTTAACAAATAAAAAGTTAGTATAATAAAATGTTTATGCTTCATATTCTTATTACGTTCTGTCAAATATATACCGGGAATTTGTGGTTATGAAGAAAATGCTTTATTTATCATCTAAATTTATATTATTATCGGTTCTTTCTGAAACAATACACTGTTTCCTACAAACAATCATGTCATTGAAACACTTTTTATAGCTGTATTTAGGAATTGACTCCAAGTCACGCTGTCAAAACGAGCTCCCACCAAGCGGTAATTTTAGAAAAAATAGAAAAAAGTCACACCCATGTCCGCCGCCAGTACAGTGGTAGACATTCGTTTAGCCGCACCCTATTTTTCCTCAATATTTTTAAAAATAAGTCAATTATTTGTACAGTTTTGCTCATAAAAGACGATTATTTTTTATTTTCATTGAATTTATTCTAAAAAAAAGTATAAATTCACTTTTTGTTTTCTAAGTAATTCAAATATGTGGAATCAGGGTGGACATTCGTTTAGCCGCATCCTAAAATTTTAATAAAAGAAAATTTGTGCGACAAATTTCGAGTCCAATCGGTAGCTAATATTTAGTATGTCCGCCTACATTTCGGATCACTTTGAAAACTCGATTTGGCATCGAGTCAGACAACTTTTAAAGTGTTGCCATATTGATTATAACCCAACATTCCTGAATTACTGCCTTGAGACTGGAAATGTTGTCAAATTGTCATCCTTTTGCATAGACCATCTCGGCCAAGATTCTCCATAGATTCTCTATGGGATTGCAATCGCCTGCAAGCAGGTCATTCAAGAAGCGGATTGTCCTTCTCAGCAAACCATGCCTTCGATTGCTTGGAAACGTGGATCTATGCATAATCCTGCTGAAAAAACGACATCCTCGGTAGCGTTATTCTCAATATGGCCAATCAAAACGTCCTCCAGTAATTGAAGATACATTTCGGAGTTCATTCGCGTGAAAATGAAACAAATGAGAAGCTTGCTGTGATAGGAAACGGCTCCCCACACTGTCAAACTTCCGCCCCCAAAGTTTCGCTTCGATCTCACGGCATGCCGTAGACTTAAATTGTACCAATAAAGGGTGTGTCACATCAAATTGCATCACGGAAAAAACGCTGTAGAAATTCGCCCAGTAGACTGATCCTTTTGAAAATTTTAGACAGTAAAATAAAAACTATTAAACAACTTTTGGCATTTTCTTTTTATTCATACTTCGAGCCCAAGCCCGTATGCTCGCACCTTCCTCTTTACCCCGTCCATAAGGTTCTGTACAACATCAGGTAGTTTTTTTGAACAGAAATCCATTTTCTCTTGAAGTCCGCCTCCGATTTGACAACTTTTGGGTTCTTCCGGAGGGCCTGCTTCATAATCGCCCAATATTTCTCTATTGGGCGAAGCTCCGGCGCGTTGGGCGGGTTCATTTCCTTTGGCACGAAGGTGACCCCGTTGGCTTCGTACCACTCCAACACGTCCTTTGAATAGTGGCACGAAGCGAGATCCGGCCAGAAGATGGTCGGGCCCTCGTGCTGCTTCAATAGTGGTAGTAAGCGCTTCTGTAGGCACTCCTTAAGGTAAACCTGCCCGTTTACCGTGCCGGTCATCACGAAGGGGGCGCTCCGCTTTCCGCAAGAGCCACACCATGTACTTTTTGGCAAACTTGGATAGTTTCTGCTTGCGAATCTCCTCCGGAACGCTGAATTTGTCCTCTGCGGAGAAAAACAACAGGCCCGGCAGCTGACGAAAGTCCGCTTTGACGTAGGTTTCGTCGTCCATTACCAGGCAATGCGGCTTCGTCAGCATTTCGGTGTACAGCTTCCGGGCTCGCGTCTTCCCCACCATGTTTTGCCTTTCGTCGCGGTTAGGAGCCTTCTGAACCTTGTATGTACGTAGGCCCTCCCGCTGCTTGGTCCGCTGGACGAATGAACTTGACAAATTCAGCTTATTGGCGACATCCCGGACCGAACTTCTCGGATCACGTCTAAACTGCTTAACTACGCGCTTGTGATCTTTTTCACTGACGGAGCATCCATTTTTGCCGTTCTTCACCTTCCTTTGTATCGTTTTAGTACTCTGCTGACCGTGGATTGGACGATTCCCAGCATCTTACCGATGTCCCGATGTGACAACTCCGGATTCTCGAAATGAGTGCGCAGGATTAATTCACGACGCTCTTTTTCGTTCGACGACATTTTTCCAAATTTACGAAAAATTGACAGTGAAGCATGGCCAACGTGATCTATACACTCTTACTCTTATTATAAGCGAAAGCTGAAGATATAATTCCTAAAAATTAAATTTCTACAGCGTTTTTTCCGTGATGCAATTTGATGTGACACACCCTTTAGACGTTATTTATCGGTGATTTTTGTATGACTGAATGATGATAAATTCAGTTTATTTCGAATTTGTATTTCGTTCTTCAGTATGTCATACAAGTCAAATTTATAAGTTTTTCAACTAGGGTTCATTCAAATATTCTTTACATAACACGTAACGAATGGTCATTTGCATAAACCTGTTTATTACATAAAAAAAGTATTTATTTTTAAACTAGATTCGACGAAGGGTTCCCTCCTTTTTTCCTGAGTACGCTACGTAATATTTGAATGATCCCATATGGCTCATTGATGGCCGCTATGCGGAGCAAGGTGTAACAATACACGTGAAAACTCAAAATTTTGAGAATTGTTATTTTTTTAAATTTTTGACGTAGAACTACGTCTTTCATTAAGGGTGCCCAAGAGCCAAAAATTATGAATCCTGATGTAATTTAAAATAGAAAAGCTCTTTATCAATCTTATTCTAAATGCAGCCATTCTCGAAATATTTGAAAAAATATTTCTAATTTATTGTTTTTTTTAGTTCTAATGTTTTTTAAATTTATATATGTATTTTTTAATTTTTTGAAAAAAATTCATAAAAAATAGAAGTAATTTAGAGAATTTGAAAAATTACTCCAAGATGGTAAAACTATTTTTGACAAACTTTGTGGAACATAGAATTTTTATGAATTATCGAAACATCGACTTTTTGTATGTTGACAATCATTCAAATCATTCAATTCAATCATTCAATCATCAATCAAACTACTTGGATATTCAACAATTTATTGGAATTGACAGCCCTTAGTGTAGTCCTACGATTCTCCGGTTATGTCCCCGACATTACCAACCCGTCTTTGAACGATACATTCGCACTGGATAGCATGAATAAGAAACCTGGGATGATGGAATTTTCAAGTTGCGTGAAGTATAACGAAATATCGTGAACAAAACGATATGTACCGTTTCGAATAAACGCATGCCTATTTTTTCCTTAGAATAGGTACGGGAATTCTTGTGCTTTTAGAGAGAAATTGTTCTGCAATAGCAAAAAATCTTAATGAGACGATGAATCTGCGGATAGCTTAGTGTACGGCATCAGAAATTGGGATCTGACTAACTTCTGTGAGTTAGAACGGCAATTCGGGTGTTGAGCATGATGATATCCGTATCGATTTTTATTTATACCACGACTGTCTTGTTTGGAAATTCGTTTTTCTTTGATAAATTCCAATAACTGATTTACAAGTTTTGTTAGTTAATTGGAAAGTATCAAGACAATGTGAATGGGATTTAGAGAAACCAAAGAACTTCCAGGATAATGTTGGAGAAAAATTGAAAAAATTAAGAATAAATCTAAAAATTAAGAATAAAGCTAACATTTTCATCAATAAAAAAATGGCTGGGTTATATCTATGATGTAACTGCAAGTTTGACGTGGGACGTGGTACCTTAGCTTAGCAATCATTTGTTTGTATTGATTACATTTTGATTGGATGAAACAATTTCCGAATTCAATTGAATTCAATATTTTTGCTTTGTGAGTAAAAAGATTGAACCTATGCCATGTAAGGTCAATTCATTCATTGTGATAGATTATGTTCTTGTTACAAGTAAATTTAATGACAGACCTTTTACGTTTGATATGATGCCTAGGACAAAATATGTGAACGGAAGAATTATCAAACGATTATTTAATTTTACATTTCCCTCTAAAGTTTGCATCTCTCAAGTGTACGTACTTCTCGAACCGCGAATTTGCTGGAAACTTGATAGTTAATTCGCCTCTAGTGTCTGCTCGATTTTCCCAGGTTCCTGAAAGACAGTGTTAGGGAAACATATTCTAGTCTGCACAAAGGCAAGCGAGTACAAAAGTACTCGCAGTTTGCATTTATTTCCAAAGCTGATTTCCCCAGGCTCCTTGGTTCTGAAGTCTGTGTTAGGGAAACACATTTCAGTCGGAACAAAAATACTCCTGACGTGCATGAATTTGCAATGCCAATTTCCCGACGGTCTATGGATTTGAAGTCTGTGTTAGGGAAATACATTTCGGTGGGAATAAAAGCTCCCCTTACTTTCGTGTGTTTGCAATGCCGATTTCTCCAACGCTGCTTGGTTTTGAAGTCTGTGTTAGGGAACACATTACGGTGAAAACAAAAGTCCCCATACTTTCATGTATTTGCAATTTCGATTTCCCCAAGGCTGCTTGGTTATGATGGCTGTGTTGGGGAAACCGTAAATCGGGCCAATCAAAACGAGGTAGGTAGGGCGTTTAAATAACGCTTAACTTTTTACAGTTATTCAATTGTTTATCTAATGAAAAATAACATTTTATTAATTGCGATAGATGCGTAGAAATATTCCCTATCAATTGATGCAAACATCTTTCCGATCCAGTAATAAATGTTCGAGTTATAAGCATTCGAAATCTTTCATTTTTTCCTGCATGTTCAGTGTTTAGGTTTTGATTTTAATTCTCATATATTCCGGTTAGACGTAGTCCCACGTCAAAACATACAATAAAAAATAGAAACAAACATAGAATGAAATTTAAGCGCAATTCAATAAATTGCTTCAAGTTTAAGGTAGTTCAAGGCCGTGGTTCTCCGAATTCGGGACGAAGTGTCGATGGAACACGTGCGTGTCGCCTGCGACGGGTTTGAAAAACCTTTGAGCCTGGGTGAAAAGGTTAAATGCTGTGTTCTTCCGAAACATATGCTATAAATGATCCACGTAATATCACCTTTCATTGAGAACAATAACCAAAAAAATCTGAATATATTCTGTAAAATGGTCGGAGATGCAGCTTACATATATTTGATACGAGGGCTAGCCTTCGTATCATTAAGCCTTCATTGTGATTATGATTGTTTTCAAAGTTCAAACTCAAGAAATATTTCTGGTACTTAACTTTTTCTGCTTAATTTCAGTAACATCAACCTCGAGAAACCTGATAGTATCAAAACATTGACTCAAAACAAAAAGAGGTTATATTTTCATCCATCTCGAAGAACATCGTGTGATAACTGTTATCCTCATTGAGAATACAGATGGGGTGGCGGATGTGTATCATCCAAGTTAGCAAGTTGACAAATTATGAACACTGATTTTAGGGTCGGATCTCAGCGGAATGAAGGACATACTATTCAATTATTACTCCATAAACAACTGATTCAAAATGCGTGAAATTTATTTTCGAATACAAGAATATATTTTCATCTAAACTAATGACTAAGCGCACACCATTTCTTCCGTTAGGACTAATATATCACCGAAGTATGCAGCCTTCAACCCTAACCCTGGGTGGCCCTCAGCCGAGCGATCATGGAGTCCAGCAGGGCCAAATCAAACTCGGGGTTGTTGGTGGCACGCAGATCCTGCAGCAGCTGGATAACGTGGTCTGGTGCTGGTGGTTCAATTGGCAGATGAGCACCCTGCGCTCGGAATCCATTTCCATCGGCAGCATAGCTCAGCTGGATTTGTACTCCTTCCGGGGAGACATAAGCAAACTCACCGGCCGCCGTGAGACCATCCTGGCTACGCTGGATCGCTCGGATTCCGTTACTGGTTTCGTAGTTATACGCATAGCTGCCATCCTCGTTGATTATTTGATCCTGGGCCAGGATAGTCGCGTCGGCATCACCCGTGGCATACCGTTGTGGAGCGGCAAGAGCTACGGCTACCACTAGCGAGGCGATATACTTTGGGAGAGATATAAAGAAGGTTCTTGTAAGAATTTATGTTATCTATTGTTCGATTACTTCTTTAACTCACCAATTTCTTATACATTTTAACAAGTATAAGCCTGTCTGGTGAGATAGTTAAGGGAGGCTACGAATGTTGTTACTGAATATCATCTCGGAAGCGCGCATCAGTTTATATACTTCTCACACCCCATCGCATATCTTGAACTAGAAGAAGATCAAAATGTTGCAAGATTTTGAGAGCGAAAGTTTCATATGCATAAAATCTGTATCAGGACAATGTAGATGTAAAGCCCCTTCCTGATGCCAACAAAATAAGGGCTTATTGTCATTCATTTGTTTCTCAACTTAAGAAATATTGAGTTATAAAACTACATTAGGTTGTGCCCACCTGTTCGCTTTTTCAAAGTGTATTCAAATATTGGAAATGTCACTAAAATCGATTTGCGGGGGTCTATTTTGTTTTGACTTTTTTCCCTGCCATGGTTGTTTGATAATGCAAATTTTATATCTGATCGGAAGGTGTGTGAATCAACGCGAACTCACGCGCATACCACCTCCTCAAACGAATCCGACTCAAAACGCATTCTCCAGTTATTCTGCAGATAGGCATCTGTTTCCTGACTCTGCGCACGAGAGTTGTTATCAAAACTCGATTTTTCGAAACGAAAAATCCTTCAGAGTAAAAATAAAACTGCTACACAAAAGTTCAAACCATCTTCTTCTGCATGAATGAAAGCAACCAATTTGACGATTTCTTAGCGGCATTTGAGCGATCTCCTCGTGTCTCGAAGGTCGAAAATAGTGCGCCAAAAAGAGTGGCGCGCGCGCGCCTATTCTCGTGGCGTAGGGAAACTCGGTCATGTTCGTCTTCTTCCAGTTTGAGAGATGCGATTGGGGCGCGAGATATATGTATATAAACCGATGCGTGCTTCCGAGATGATATTCAGTAACAGCTTTCGTTGCTTCCCTTAACCATCTCACCAGCCAGGTGCTTTTATAATCTTTGAAAATGTACAAGAAATTGGTGAGTTTGAGAAGTGAACAAACAATAAATAGAACATATTCTCACAAAAACCTTCTTCACTCCTTTAAAGTATTTCGCCTCGCTAGTGGTGGCCGTGGCTCTTGCCGCACCACAGCAGAGATACGCTACGGGGGATGCTGATGCGACTATCGTGGCCCAGGATCAGATCATCAACGAGGATGGCAGCTATGCGTATAACTACGAAACCAGTAACGGAATTCGAGCGATCCAGCGTAGTCAGGACGGACTCACGGCGGCCGGTGAGTTCGCTTATGTAGCCCCGGAAGGAGTACAAATCCAGCTGAGTTATGCCGCCGATGAGAATGGATTCCGGGCGCAGGGTGCTCATCTGCCAATTGAACCACCAGCACCAGACCACGTTATCCAGCTGCTGCAGGATCTGCGTGCCACCAACAACCGTGACTTCGATTTGGAACTGCTTGACTCCATGATCGCTCGGCTGCGGGCTACCCAGGGTTAGGGTGGGAGTCATGATTTTCGGTGATACGTTGTTCCTAACGGAAATTGTAAATTGTGTACTCATCTCTTTGGGAGGAGATATTCGATAGTCATTAGGTTAAGTCAAAAAAAACGGAAATAAATCTCAAAAATTACAAATATTTCAATGCGTGGATTATATCTAATTCATTGGATAAATTCTCAATTCCATAGCTACCCATTCTCCAACCAATATCATCATTATTTCGAATCTGCCAGGTTCCAATAAAAGGGCATAGCTGTTTATTGCAGGATGTACAGCACGAAAAAATTGCAGAATTTCAGAATCCAGTGACTCCAAATACTTTTAAATATTGAAACAAGATGCATGCTATTGGTAAATAACGGGTGTTAAATAAAAAATGAGAATTTTTTCAATACCTTTCTGTAACTCAAATAAAGAGCGTAAAATTTTCTTTCTCCAAGAAAATTGCTCTTTGGGCTCCCTAGAAACAGTAGGCGTGTTTGGTTTTGCTAGTTTGAATTTAGTCAAAGCAAAGATGGCGTCGAAACAGCACGTGCTCCGCGAACGCATTGTACTGTTCTACGAGACGCATTTCCATTAAGGAACATTTTAAGGAAGAAAATGTACCTGTCAGTACGATATATCGTATCCTGGGTTCCCTGAACGTAGAGCGGAAGGTCGGAAGTGGTCGTCCGGTGACGATAATGACGAAGCAGAGGAAGACATCGTTAAAGAAGCTGTTTGACAACAAGGACGTAACCAGCCTGCGTGACGCCGGTCGGAAATATGGCTGCTCCCACGTATTGATCCATCGGACCCTCAAGATGGAAGGAATCGTCTGCAGGAAGAAGACGAGGTCGCCGGAGTACACGGAGGAGCAGATTGAGACGGTTAAATCACAGTGTCGGTGGATGACCAAAAAATACCGCGAAACGTTTTCGTTCTGGACGACGAAAACTATTTTCCGCTGTCCAAAACGCATATTCCAGGAAATGATAATTACTACTCCAGCGACAAGTCATCCACACCGCCTGAAGTGAAATACAAGTTTAAGCACAAGTTTGAAAAAAAGGTTATGTTGTACATCGCAATTTCCGACCGGGGCATTTCAAAACCTTGGTTTAAGCCGAGCGGTCTGGCAATCAACCAACAAATCTATCGAGAAGAGTGCCTCGATAAAATCCTGCTGCCGTTCCTGAACGAGCATCACGCGGATGGGAAGTACGTCTTCTGGCCGGACAAGGCGTCTTCCCATCACGCCAAAACGACGCTGGCGTATCTTGAGGAGAAAAAGATACCGTTCGTGCCGAAAGATCGTAACCCAACAAACTTGCCCCAGTGCCGCCCAATAGAGGATTTCTTTGGCTCACTCAGTGCCCTAGTGTATAAAAACAATTGGAGGGCCAAGGACACGAAGCAACTGACTACAAGAATCCGGAATTGTATCCGGAAAATGGACGTAAGTGCCGTACAACGTTGTTGTGAGAGCATCGCGACAAAGTTGCGTCGAACAGCAGACCACGGCCCTCACTCAAACATTCACTGACATTTTTTTGAAGAAAATACATTATGTTATTAATAAAAAAATACTGAAATCGATGAAAAAAAAAATTTTTTTTTTACATGTGATTAAAAAAATTCTCATTTTTTATTTAACATTCGTTATTCACGAGTTATCAATCACAACACTTCGATAGTGGATTCGAAGATGTGGTAGATTAAATTTTTGAATCTATAAGGGTTCCCTGAAGCGTCCAACCTGCCATTAAGCGTTTGCCATCATTGTAATGTTCCATCTTCCCTGGCAGCTTTTTTGTATCTTTTTAATAAACTGGAGAAATAATTTACCATGCTCTTCAATCATAGCTATCGTATTTTAAAGAAAATTGTCAAGGTACGATTGAAGAAAATGTACGTTCAAACTCATCAGCCTCTAGAAAAGTTTTCAGCACCCATCCGCTGATCTTTGTTATTGCATTAAAATTTCCTCTTCGTTGTTCCCCTCAAATCTACCCTTCTTTTTGATAATATGAAAAAAAAACACCATTGCGAATTGACCCATCAGCCTTTGGAACATCGATTGCCAACTTGCTTTCCAAGACAGAGTAGGGAACGAAGCCTGAGACATACATCAGACACCCTTGGCAACAATTAATTTTTGTATTCGAGTCTCGATCTGAAGTACTCAGCAACATCTTTGGAAAGATTCGGGTTTAAAATTTAAATAATTTGACTGATTTTTAGTCGCAGAACAATGTTATTTATTTAGAGGTACATTTTCCGAAATTAAATAGAAAAATTCAATTTCTTTCAGTAATTTTCATAATTTTACAAAAGATTCATTCTCTACATTTGAAGATCATTTATCATAAACTAGCTGACCCGGCGAACTTCGTGCCGCCCAAAATTTGTTTTTTGTTATCAATACCTTCGAACATTCACGTTTTCTTACTATGAGCATGTTCATGAGTCCAATCGCAGAACTGTTCATTGATTCACCTTCTAATCGACCTGAATTTACCTTTTACTATAAAATTCCTTGTATTTCTAACAATACTCATCATTATAATGTCAGATCATTTTCAGACACAATTCTCGTTCAAGATTTTTCAACCACTTGCAAATAACATTTTTCTCCGTTACATGGAATAAATGTTTTATACAGAAAATATGATAGAATAAAGACAGTCCTAAATCGGAGTTCTGCTCTTATCAACACATCCGGCGATACTTTTTCATTGGTATTGATAGAAGAAGATATAGGAGTGGGTTTCATCACATTAAAATCCATTTCCAGTTTCGAACAAAGATCAATTTCGCTAGCGCAAACATCAAATGGACTAACAGCACTGTCACTATGTAATTGTAGAACATATGGGAATTTATTTTCCGAATTTTCCCTTTTTCCTTCAGAGTTTTCCGAAATTTTTCAACTGTCATGTTTGGCTGGAATATTTTTGGTTGAAATATGTGTAATATTTTTATGGAACCCACTCTCCATTCTAGAGGAGCTGAATTTGCCACCCTAAAACCTTTGGTTTCATTTGCCATATTAATTCTCGAGTAATGCAGAAATTTGTGTTTCGTTTGTATGGCAGCCCTTCTTAGAGAGAGGGGAGGGGTCTCAAACTATCACGAAAACCTTTCCCAGCCTCAAAAACCCCTACATACCAATTTTCATGTTGATCGGTTCAGTAGTTTCCGAGTCCATAAGAATCAGACAGACAGAAATACATTTATATATATATATATATATATATATATATATATATATATATATATATATATATATATATATATATATATATATATATAGATGAAAATCATTTAAGGTGAAGGTGGAAGCTAGCCATTGTAGTAGTATAGGTAAAACCACGTGTAAAAATGGGGTAATAGTGTTTGTGAGAGAAGAGCAAAGCACATGTAAATAGATCAATTCACTTATCAGACTGTGTGGCGCTTCATTGACACGAGTCTTTGAATACATTTGAAAAAATAACAATTCAATACTGAAGTTAAATGTATGAACGATATGTTCCGATGAACCAAGCCAATTGCAAACATAAATATATAGAAGGGGTATTTTTGCATATGAAGTAAAATTCTGATTATACGCGAGCGTAACATGAACAAATTTATAAAACATGCGAATTGGGGCTCTTTTGATATTAACAAGTTCTACCGCATGGTAACTCGATGCTGATAATTCCTCAATATGTAGCATGTAACAGTTCAGTTCCGGGTTCGGACAAGATTAAATTCAACTTGTTGAAGAATCTTCCCGACTTGGCAAAACAGCGTTTGCTGAACTTGTTCAACAAGTTTCTGGAGCTGAATATTGTCCCGCATGACTGGAGACAAGTGAGAGTGATAGCCATACGAAAACCCAACAAGCCGGCTTGCGATCACAACTCGTATAGGCCGATTGCAATGTTATCCTGTATTCGCAAATTGTTAGAGAAAATGATTCTACTTCGTTTAGACAAGTGGGTCGAAACGAACAATTTGCAGTCAAATACGCAGTTTGGCTTCCGCCGAGGTAAAGGGACGAATGATTGTCTCGCGCTGCTATCTTCTGAAATCCAAATCGCATTTGCTCGCAAAGAACAAATGGCTTCCGTTTTCCTCGATATCAAAGGGGCATTTGATTCAGTTTCCATGGAAATTCTCTCAGAGAAGCTTCATAATCGTGGACTTTCACCAATTCTCAACAATTTCCTGTACAATTTACTGTCAGAAAAGCACATGAATTTCTCTCATGGCAACTCAAAATCTTCTCGTTACAGTTTTATGGGCCTACCGCAAGGCTCCTGCCTAAGCCCCCTCTTGTACAGTTTTTACGTCAATGATATGGATGATTGTCTAACTAGAGACTGCACGCTGAGACAACTTGCAGACGATGGAGTTATTTCCATCACGGGTACTAATCCCGTCGCTCTGCAAAAGTCGTTGCAAGATACCGTGAACAATCTGTTCACGTGGGCCCTCAAGCTGGGTATCGAATTCTCTACGGAGAAAACTGAAATGGTCGTTTTTTCTAGGAAGCACGAACCCGCCCAATTCCAGCTTTACCTATCCGGCAAAACGATCCAACACTCTATGTTTTTCAAATACCTGGGTGTATATTTTGATTCTAAATGTACCTGGGGGAGACACATTGTGTATTTGAAACAGAAATGCCAGCAAAGAATCAATTTTCTCCAAACAATAACCGGAACATGGTGGGGTGCCCATCCAGGAGACCTCATTCAGTTATACAAAACAACGATATTATCAGTGTTAGAATATGGCAGTTTTTGCTTCCGATCAGCTGCCAGGATTCATATTCTCAAGCTGGAGAGAATACGATATCGTTGCCTGCGTATAGCCATGGGGTGTTTGCATTCGACACATACGATGAGTCTCGAAGTTTTGGCAGGAGTACCCCCGCTTACTCTTCGGCTCACAGAATGATCCTACAGATTTCTCATCCGTTGCAAGATCATGAATCCATTGGTGATTGATAACTTCGAAAATCTACTCCAGCTGACTCCTCAGTCAAGTTTTATGTCTTTATACCATGAGTACCTTACCCACGACGTGCACCCTTCACCAGGCATCTCCAACCAAGTTTGCTTCCCATACTTCTGCAATTCCTCTGTCATTTTTGATCTGTCCATGCGACAAAAAATCCATGGAATCCCCGATCACCTACGCTCCGATTCTATTCCGCCGATATTTTCGGCAGAATATGGGAAAGTTAGATCTGATAAAATTTTCTTTACTGACGGTTCATACATAAACGGGTCCACTGGCTTCGGCATCCTCAATGAAAATTCCAGTGCCTCTTTCAAACTCAAAGATCCTTGTTCTGTGTATGTCGCAGAAATGGGTGCGATATACTATGCTCTAGGAATCATTGAAACACTGCCCATCGACCATTATTTTATTTTTTCAGACAGTCTCAGCTCAATAGAGGCAATCCGCTCAATGAAAGTTGATAAACGCTCATCTTATTTCCTAACAAGAATAAGACATCTATTGAGTGTTTTGGTCGAAAAATTATTCAAGATTACCTTAGCATGGGTTCCCTCTCATTGCTCGATTCCGGGGAATGAGAAAGCAGACTCGCTAGCTAAGGTGGGCGCTTCAGAGGGCACACTTTTTGAAAGGCAAATTGCTTATAACGAATTTTTTCACATTTCTCGTCAGGACACACTCGTTAGTTGGCAGCGCATGTGGAGTGAAGATGAGTTCGGTCGTTGGTTACACACGATTATCCCTAAGGTCTCGACGAGTGCATGGTTCAAGGGATTGAATGTAGGTCGTGATTTCATTCGCGTGATATCTCGGCTTATGTCCAATCACTACAACCTAAACGCGCATCTCTATCGCATTGGGCTCGCAGCAAACAATCTTTGTGATTGTGACGATGGCTACCACGACATCGAGCATGTTGTCTGGTCGTGTATCCGGTTCCATGCTGCTCGCTCTCAGCTCTCTAGAGCACTGAGAGCACAAGGCAGACAATCGGATATCCCCGTCCGGGATATCTTAGGTAGCCGGGATCCTGATCTTCTGCTTCATCTATACCTGTTCCTCAGAAACGCCGATGTCAACGTTTAATGATGTTTCCTTCGTTGTGTCCCCGTTTCATATCCCTCCTATCCGATCGATAAACTTTTACTTAGTCGCGGCAATACACACACACACTCTTTACAGATACACGGGCCAAAGGTTGTGCAGTCCACTGATCATTCAACAAGAGCCAAAGGTTGTACCGCTTATGACAACTCTACACGAGCTGATGATTGCGCCGGCTAGTGACCATTCTATCCTGGATTCCTCGAGTCGAGAAAGACGCACCACGCTAGATATGGGGTACAGACTAGGGGGGCGTTGCTGATTAATGGTCAGCTGCATCCCAATAGGAAGTATCCCGTGTCGGGCACACGTACAGAGCATCGAAGACTGCAACATACCAATTATGAGAACACCTGTAATACTAACCTCGAGCCAACCGCAAGTAATCGGTTACATATTACTAACATAGTTGTAAGACAAAAATTGTCAAAATATTGGACTCCCGGCCCCGTCAGGCTAACGCCTCAATTCCTCAATATTTTCCTTCGTTGGTCGTATTGTTTTCACATATTCACGTTGGAGATCCTTAACCTTTCTCTTCGTTGGCTGAGACATTTTGATTGAATGTAATACTTTTCCGTTTATTGTTTTTGAAAGCATAGGCAGCCGAGCTCTGCAATACAATTTTCTTACCCAATATTAAAGTTGCTAAAACTTACATTATAGACCCATTAAACGTAAAAATAATGATTGTATTGATATCAACACTATTTTATTCTATTGATTTTCATGACATGAAAGGCTATGACTCAGGAATAACATTTTATTGAGTGGTTCTGATAGCTGTTTCGATGATGTTGTCTGGCATCAGTGTCGAAAAAATAACGATGCTTTCACCAATACAAACAAAACCATTGCCGAAGATTGAAAAATGAAAATTTAACTTTCAGAGCACTTGCTCGAGTTTTCCGACGTTTTTCACTATGCAGTGCGACAGCAGATGAAAATTTAATATCTTGTGAGTAATCGATTAGATTTTGGTTGATATTACTTCATGGGAAGTGTGCGAAAACGATAATTTTCTTCACATAGTTTCGCGCAATTATTGATTTTCGGGCGAGGGGTGAGGGACGGAGATGAAAGAAATGAGCGCCATTGTGGCAGCCATTTGTGGCTAGCTTCCACCTTCTCCTTAATATCACAACGTGTGGCGCTTTTACCCCGTCAAAAATGGTCCGTGTCTTCCCTCCAGAACACCTTTTGCATTATTTTGCACTTTACACGCATTTTTTATTATATTTTACATACCTTTTCACGCAGGCAGAACCGGAACAATCGAATGAAGGAAGGGAATACTGGCAACTAATGGAATATACAGTTTTTGCTGGAGAAATCCTTATTTTGGTTACCTTGAAAATTAGATCGTTTGCAACCACAGTGGACGAAAACGTTTTGTTTACAATTTTTATGTTTCGTGCGCTCAAGTGTTGCAAGGTGTTTCGAAACGACAAAAATATGCTATTAATACTTCTTGCGTAGCATATTTGCCAAAAAACAGAGGATTTCTAATAAAACTAGAAGTGGTCCGTCTTACCCCGCCGGGCGGTCTTACCACGTCTTCCCCTACGAAAATTTGTACTAAAACTGGTGGAACGATTTGTAGGTGATTATCGTGTGATATACGCGAAGAAGAATCATAAAATATTATTTTTATATAAAACACATTAGTATAAAGTTACAGGATGGTCAATGGTCTAACGCGGGACACAAAAAACAAAACGTTATGTATATACCGTTCTGAATCATGTTTCGGACAACATCATATTAGGCTGTCAAAAAAGTCCTGCGGTATTTCCGCGAGGTGTCGTTGTAAGCGCGTAGTTCTAGTTGTATTCATTGTATCGAGTCATACTATAGCTTGTTGGAAAGGTATTTTTGCGCGCTATAATATAGTCCTTGACAGTGTTTTGTTTGATTAAGTCGTTCGTGAGTTATAGTGTCGCAAATATGGAGCAAAATAAAGAGAAAATCCGACATATTTTACAGTACTACTATGACAAAGGCAAAAATGCATCTCAAGCTGCCAATAGAATTTGTGCAGTTTATGAACCCGATACAGTTTCCATTTCCACCGCACAACGATGGTTTCAACGTTTTCGTTCTGGTGTAGAGGTCGTCGAAGATGCGCCTCGCTCCGGAAGGCCTGTCGTCGAAAATTGCGACAAAATCGCTGAATTAGCCGAGAAAGACCGGCATAGTAGCAGCCGTAGCATCGGCCAAGATCTGGGGATAAGTCATCAAACCGTTATTAACCATTTGAAGAAGCTTGGATTCACAAAGAAGCTCGATGTATGGGTGCCACACACGTTGACGCAAAAAACATCTTTGACCGTATCGACGCTTGTGAATCGCTGCTGAATCGCAACAAAATCGACCCGTTTCTGAAGCGGATGGTGACTGGCGATGAAAAGTGGGTCACTTACGACAACGTGAAGCGCAAACGGTCGTGGTCGAAGCCCGCTGAAGCGGCTCAGACAGTGGCCAAGCCCTAATTAACGGTCAGGAAGGTTCTGCTGTGTGTTTGGTGGGATTGTCAAGGAATAATCTATTATGAGCTGCTTCTCTATGGCCAAACGCTCAATTCGGACCTGTACTGCCAACAACTGGACCGCTTGAAGGTAGCACTCATGAAGAAGAGGCCATCTTTGATAAACAGAGGCCGCATTGTCTTCCATCAGGACAACGCCAGGCCAAACACTTCTTTGGTGACGCGCCAGAAGCTCCGGGAGCTCGGATGGGAGGTTCTTTTGCATCCGTCGTATAGTCCGGATCTTGCACCAAGAGACTACCACCTGTTTTTGTCCATGGCGAACAATGCACTGATGATATAACTATAACATTAATATCACAATTGCTTCTTTAGAGTAAAGGGTGTGTCACATCAAATTGCATCACGGAAAAAACGCTGTAGAAATTTAATTTTTAGGAATTATATCTTCAGCTTTCGCTTATAATCAGATAAGAGTGTATAGATCACGTTGGCCATGCTTCACTGTCAATTTTTCGTAAATTTGGAAAAATGTCGTCGAACGAAAAAGAGCGTCGTGAATTAATCCTGCGCACTCATTTCGAGAATCCGGAGTTGTCATATCGGGACATCGATAAGATGCTGGGAATCGTCCAATCCACGGTCAGCAGAGTACTAAAACGATACTTCGAGAACCTAACCATCGACCGGAAGGTGAAGAACGGCAAAAATGGATGCTCCGTCAGTGAAAAAGATCACGCGCGTAGTTAAGCAGTTTAGACGTGATCCGAGAAGTTCGGTCCGGGATGTCGCCAATAAGCTGAATTTGTCAAGTTCATTCGTCCAGCGGACCAAGCAGCGGGAGGGCCTGCGTGCATACAAGGTTCAGAAGGCTCCTAACCACGACGAAAGGCAAAACATGGTGGGGAAGACGCGAGCCCGGAAGCTGTACACCGAAATGCTGACGAAGCTGCATTGCCTGGTAATGGACGACGATACCTACGTCAAAGCGGACTTTCGTCAGCTGCCGGGCCTGTTGTTCTTCTCCGCAGAGGACAAATTCAGCGTTCCGGAGGAGATTCGCAAGCAGAAACTATCCAAGTTTGCCAAAAAGTACATGGTGTGGCTCTTGCGGAAAGCGGAGCGCCCCCTTCGTGATGACCGGCACGGTAAACGGGCAGGTTTACCTTAAGGATTGCCTACAGAAGCGCTTACTACCACTATTGAAGCAGCACGAGGGCCCGACCATCTTCTGGCCGGATCTCGCTTCGTGCCACTATTCAAAGGACGTGTTGGAGTGGTACGAAGCCAACGGGGTCACCTTCGTGCCAAAGGAAATGAACCCGCCCAACGCGCCGGAGCTTCGCCCAATAGAGAAATATTGGGCGATTATGAAGCAGGCCCTCCGGAAGAACCCAAAAGTTGTCAAATCGGAGGCGGACTTCAAGAGAAAATGTATTTCTGTTCAAAAAAAAACTACAACCTGATGTTGTACAGAACCTTATGGACGGGGTAAAGAGGAAGGTGCGAGCATACGAGCTTGGGCTCGAAGTAAGAATAAAAAGAAAATGCCAAAAGTTGTTTAATAGTTTTTATTTTACTGTCTAAAATTTTCAAAAGGATCGGTCTACTGGGCGAATTTCTACAGCGTTTTTTCCGTGATGCAATTTGATGTGACACACCCTTTAATACCTTGGTTTCACTATCATTTCGTATGAGAACTACATTTGAAATATAACGTAATCGGCAAAAATCTAACAACACTACTCATTATCGTTAGTGTTTGATGTTTACTTAACGTGAGAACGTAGAATTTACCAGTTCATAAATATTTAAATTTCTCCCGTGCTTCATCAGTTTTCATCATCGTTAACAGTTTACTGTGTTTATTGCATGGTAAGTGTTTCGCAGTTGATTATAAAATATAATCAAGTGTAATGTAATTTTTGTCCAAAAAAATACAAAATAAAGTATCCGAAATTTGAATTCAATCTGTCCGAAATTTGATTTAGTGTTCGAAGTTTGATTCTTATTCGCTTCACTTGAAAAGCATTTTATTCGATGATCTTTTCATGTTTTCAATCAAACAGGTGCTAAAGTAGAAAGCTTAAAAGCATATTGAACTAATATATTGAAAATATCAACCAAATAATACCTGTGCATAAAGTTTAGATCTGTTTTCTGCATCAGATGCCTTAAACGTCCGAAATATGATTCAGAACGGTACGTAATGTGAGAATAAACCATAGTTTAGCGAGTCTCATTTATTCGTGTCCTAACATGTGTCCTTGCAATTAAACATGATCTGTATTATTTCTCTCTAAGAATCGTCATTCAGTTGTGATTTTTCGGTGGTTTAGATTTTCTTTACGCCTGAAAATCACTCGCTCACTTAAATTACCGAATTGAATGCTCGAAAATTTCAATCCATTTTTCATCCAATTTAGTGTTAACGTATGCATTAAAAAAAATGGACTATTTTCGGATGGCGATGAAAAAAAACCACAAAAAATAATCGTATGGAACAAATTTTCCTTAAATATTACGTTTATTAAGCCTACAACAAAAATTATTCAAGGCTGTTGTTAAGCAGCAGCACTGTCAATCAACTTCATGATTTTTTTATACTATCTGCATCACCTAACAGCAAAGGAGTGTGACATCCTAAGGGTGGGTTTAGACTAGTGATATATTCATGTGAAGAAATATGATGAGATTTATAGAAATCGTATCAACCGTTTACACTAGCGTGAACTTCTATAATGAATATATTCATATTTTCGGTGAATTTATTCACCTGAAGTAGAACTGCATCCAACTTCAGTGATTTCTCACCAGTGAGAAATTCACAAGCGTTTACATATGCTGAATTTATTCAAGTTATATATACCTCGAATAAGTGTATCATATTTATTCTCACCCGTTTACACCTATTTTCACGTGAATAAATCCATCTATAGCTATAGATCTCCCTAATGTAAACCCGTCATAAGACACTTTGTGTCCGCCAGACATAGTCGATCTGGTATTTACAACATCCTCTCCTTGTCGCTCCTTAAGCCGGGAGATCAAAACAACCGGCCAAACGGTGAAGGAGAATGTGGCCAAAATGGACATTTTTATGCGGAAGCGTCAGGCGAGACCGGCCGTATCTGAGCAGCAGGCAATCACCCAGAAGGAATAGCTTGAGATGCTGGTGAAAAACTTCTTTCCGGCGAAAGAAGTGAAAAGCTTCTTTTCGTGCTCATGATGGAAGACGAGACGTGCTTGATGCTAGAATTCAACGAATGGCCGGGGACCGGGTACTTTACGTTCCCCAGGTAAGCGATGACGTCGAATATATCATCCACATCAAGTTCTCGAAGAAGGTCCTTTTCTGACAGACGAGAAGGGAATGTCCAAGCCGCTCTTCTTTCGAGTCATATGGTGAACGGGGAACGAGTACGAAGTGCTTGCCGAAACATGCGAAGGTGATGTAGTCTTTATGCCGAAACGGGGATCAGCCCATTATGCCAAAAGATCACTGGAGAATGGATAATGGACCGGCTGGAGATAAACATTGTCGCGTAGACCGCCAACCTTCCCAACATACCCCAGCTGCGGCCTATAGAAAACTTTTAAGCGAATGGCCGAAATGGAGAGATAGCTGACTACCAAAGTCACGGGAAGGTAAAAGAACATGTCGACATACATCTTTTCATCAGCCATGATTGAGGTTTCGGCCAACATTTGCTTCATTTGCGATACTTCATCAAACAACCCTGCATCTTCCTGTCCAGCATACACTAGTTCTTCCGGCTTATTTAACACGTTAAGCCCTGACCGAGCTAGAGGACCAAAGATGAACTTTTCGTTTAACTCACGTTGGTCCCTGCGGATCAATAGGGGACTTTTATAAAAATCATTATAAATCTTTATAAAAATCTTAAAAATAAATCTGTCGTTTCCTGTTGACACTCGCTAAACAAAAAGTCCACTGTCGGTGCGATGAAACCAGCTCAACGTATTAATCGTTGAATGCATTGGAAGCGCTCTTGAACAGTCTGACAAATAAAAGTTTTATTTTGAGGTTCATCCATTCAAGAAAATCAAGATGATCAAATTGTAATACTGAAATATATTGATATCGCGGGACATTTTCGTTCCTTTTGCCAAACGCGGGACGTTTCGCGGAACGTAATCCTACGCGGGACATTCTGGTCAGTCTGGTCAGTTTACATTAGATATCTAAAGTTCACAAGAAATATAAAGATCTTATTAATCTTTCATAACCTCACATGATATATATATATATATAGCTGTTCGCTCAAGTACGGACCGGTACGGAACACATAAAAAAAATCAACAGCAACCTTAGCTCCAAAAAGGCCAATAAATATTGAAAAAATGCACTAGGTGATTTTTCTTTGTAAAAAACAATCATAGTTTAAGGCATGGAGTTTCAAATAAATCATGTAGAACATTATTACAAACATTTTTTTCTTCATACTTAAAATACGATACAAATTGATGAAAAGACGAACAATAAAAAATGGTCGAAAAACGATACTGTCCCGTTCAAAATGGTACGTTTGGTCAGCGTGGTCAAAAACATAAGTGATTCAGGAATTACACACACCAAAACACACGGTTTGGTGTGCATGTTATTACGGTGCTATCATCGAAACGTACTTTTTTCAAAAATGCTGAGAGTCGCACGGTTATCGTAGACATCGAGCGTTATCGTGGAATGTTTACTGAATTTTTTTTTGAAATATGATGAAATCGATGGTGTTGACATTCGCTTCCAATAAGTTGGTGCAACACGCCACACAGTCACAGTTACGATGTATTCATTACGTGTCCAGTTCGGTAATTCGATAATATCGCGAAATAGCTATCGGTGAAGTTGGAACAAATGCGTCTTGGCAAAGTGTTGGCAAGATAGGTTTTCTACACTTTTTTTTTTGAGAACCTACAGAATAAACTGACTCAAATTTAACGTGTTTCAAGTATTCACTTCGGTTCTGATGATTGGTTTTAAAAAATGCTTCTGTTGCAAAAAGCCGGAAATTCTGTGCAAATCAGTTCCGATCTGTGAGTCACTGTTCTGTAGGGGTTTGCCAGTTTGCTACTTTTCGTCGGAAGGCTACTATAGTTACTGAAATTGTACGTTCGTGACAGGCGGAACTGGTCTGGAACTAATTATTCACCCCGAAGAAAACACTGTCTAATGTTCACCTAAAACAATATATTCATTTTTACTTAACACCTAATCAAATAACGCTAACAATCTTTTCGTTCGGAACCTGTACAACAATATTCCACCGTTTGGAACAATGCATTCGCTTAGCCCTGGGTAGCCTTCAACCGGGCGATGGTGGAGTCAAGCAGAGCCAAATCGAAGTCACGATTGTTGGTGGCACGCAGATCCTGCAGTAGCTTGATAACGTGGTCTGGTGCTGGTGGCTCAATCGGCAGATGGGCACCCTGTGGCACGAATCCGTTCTCATCGGCGGTGTAACTCAGCTGAATGTCCACACCTTCGGGGGCCACGAAACCAAACTGTCCGCTAGCTCTGATACCATCCTGGCTTCGCTGGTTGGCACGGATACCGTTGCTGGTTTCGTAGTTATACGCATAGCTGCCATCCTCGTTGATAACCGAATCCTGGGCCAGGATAGTTGCGTCAGCGTCACCAGTGGTGCGACCACCAGTGGAATGACGCGGTGGGGCTGCGAATGCCACAGCTACCAGCAGGGAGGCGATATACTGTGGCGGAAGAATCAAAGTTCTGATTAATTCTCAGCCCGCAAAGTGAATCGAAGGAGAACAAACTCACCAATTTTTTGTACATGTCCAAAGCCTTAGATTGTTCGAGCGCTCAGCGAAGAAGAGATGATAATAGAATGAATCGAAGATGGGTACTGAATATCTTCTCGAAAGCATGCATATGTTTTTATACTCTTTACACGCCGAACGCATCTTCGCACCCCCAAAAGAGCACGAACTTGGACCCGCGCTAAAGCTTTTCGGTTCTGCGCGCCAGAATCCGATTGCGCCACCTCTGGTAGCGTGAGGGTGGCAAAAAAAATTTGACTAACATGTCACATTCGGCTTGTTTGACCCGCTTGCAGAAGAAACAGACTGGCTTTGTTCCAATGACCTTATCGATCATATTAATATTCGAAAATGATTATCAGATAATGATCGATCAACCGGGGAGGACGGGATGACATGTTATCTATCAGCGGCACTTTGACATATTAACATTCGCATCAGCCGATACATTAGTATCTGCATTAGCATCGACGGATTGTATAAACACGCAGCTGGTGTTGATGGAATACTTCACGATTCGCTGTCCATCTCTAGTCGAAATTTATTAAATTAGATTCAATTATTTCTTATGTTTAAACTACATCCGTGTGGATATATATGGTTGTGTCTTAGAGATGATGATGGATGATAGTGATAACAAATAAAGGGTGTCTCACATCAAATTGCATCACGGAAAAACAGCTGTAGAAAATTACCTAGTTGACCGATCTTCTTTAAACTTTTCTGCCATATAATTCATTTCCGAAGAATATTTTCGGTTAGCAAAAAATAACGAATAGATTTCAAGTTTGTATGTAATCGTTCAGATCTGTAAAATTGATCCAAATGATGATTTTCACTGCGAAACATACATATGCGTACGGTAGGGCGGGGCTAGTTGGTCATAGGGGTAAGTTGGTCAATGAAGATATCTTGGAATCTGAGCGTCCAAAAAATGAGCGATCTATGGATGAAAAATAGTGAATTGTTGATACAAAAAAATGAGCAAATTGGAAAAACTTTTTATTAAGTAGGTTAGAAAATACGGACATGGTTCCGATTTTGCCAAAAATCATTCACGGTTTGCGTATTATAAAATGTGTTCTAAAACTGGTTAATAACCATGAAAAAAAATCGGCTCAAACGTAAAATAAAGGTTTATTGTACGTATCAGATTTAAGTGTTAATCGGAATCGCTTTTAAAATTATTTTTATTGAATTTTCATGAACATTCTTTTTCATATATAGGGGGCCTAGTTGGTCAGACAAATTGTTCGTTTGAGAGCAACGCATAGAAAATTTTCAGGTATGCCGTGTTTCATTACGCAAGCTATAAATAAATATAGAAAGCATATGTTTTACTGCTAACCCCAGTGTATTTGTAGCGAGACAACCACCACCCAAACCACTTGCAATATAATTGTCATATATTTTTATTTTTTGCTGTAAAATTTTCATAAACGCTACCATTGAATATCAGAACTCACAATAATGCATTGAGTAATGTAGCATACCTGGAGCTATTTCTATATACAGGGTTTTCCATTTCGGGCTTCCGAAAGTATACAGCCCTGCGCTGACAACCGTTTGACATAGCTGTCAACCAAAGCGTCATATCGTTAGTTGAATGTCTGTCATTTTACAATATAGATCGTTTTAGCATCGCACAACGTGTTAATTTTGTTGAATTATACTATAAAAATGATGAAAACCCGGCAAATGTTTTTCGAGCATTACGGACGGATTTTGGTCGTCATGGACGGCCTACAGAGCACACAATCGCTAATGTAGTGCGTAAATTCTAACAAACTGGATCCGTAGCGGATATTGTGAAACCTGTGCATCATCGTAATGTGCGTTCGGCCGAAAATATTGCTGCTGTTGCTGCCAGTGTGGAGGATGACCCGAATGTTTCGATTCCACGGCGTGCTCAGCAATTGGGCTTGTCAAATACATCATTGTGGCGAATTTTGCATTTGGACTTGCACCTACATCCATATAAAGTCTAATTGATACAAAAATTAGAGCGTGGTGACCATAGAATGCGTCGGGCATACGTCGATTGGGTGAACGAACAACAGCAGCAAAGTGCTGAATTTTCGCATCAAATTTTCTTCACCGATGAGGCACATTTCGAGCTCGGTGGCTATGTGAACACCCAAAATTTCCGTATATGGGACTCAGAAAATCCACACGTGATTGTTGAGAGGCCATTGCATCCGCCAAAAGTCACTGTTTGGTGCGCATTATGGTCTGGTGGAGTCATCGGGCCGTATTTCTTTGAAAATGAGGACGGCGAGACGGTAACTGTGAATGGTGAGCGCTATGGCCGCATGTCAACCGATTTTTTTTGCCACAAATTGAAGATATGGATACGGATGACATGTGGTTTCGGCAGAACGGCGCCACGTGCCACACAACACGACCGAACATAGCCATATTGCGAACGAAATTTGAGGGACGCATAATTTCGCGTTTTGGTGATGCCAATTGGCCGTCCAGATCATGCGATTGCTATTTTTTTCAACCCGCTAGACTTTTTTTGTGGGGTTATGCGAAATACCGTGTCTATGCCAACTCTCCGCAAACTCTTGAACATTTGAAAGACAACATTCGTGAAGTTATGACCGAGATACCGCCCCATATGTGCCGAAAAGTCGTCGAAAATTACCTGTTCCGGATCAAGGTGTGCGAGGAAGTCCTAGGTGGACATTTGAATGATGTTGTATTTCACACATAATGCCATAAACCAAACTTTAATTTGAAATAAAAGTTCCATCGAAATTCGAATTCTAAGTGTGTTTTATTTCAATTTACTTTCGGAATTTAAAGTTGGAAAACCCTGTACAAAACAAATGTAGGCAAGAATGGAAGCGATTGTGCGTAGCAGGGATGCCAGGTGATTTTTGTTAAAAGTCTTGACATGGTACAAGAGAATATCTTCACCATAATATCGGAGGAAAGTTTTCCACACAAAAACGGAACTGTGATAACTCTTTTTGTTTATTTCAGCTTTGAAATTTTGGTTGTAACTCAAACCATATCCATGAAACTAATTGTAGAAAAGGTGTGTAACCGGAGAACCTTCGATTTGTGAAGTGGTCGTTTGAAAGATCTAGGTTAATCTATTGTATAGTAGGGCCAACATAATAGAAATTCAATGTCACAATCATTCCAATTTTCGAGCGCAAATGAACTAATGTCTTCTAGAGACAATATGTATTCAGACCGCTTCGTTCGCTGAGACTAAAGCCCTACTTTTTCGACGATATTTTCGGCCAATAGTTAGAATTTCATGGAAATAATGTCTTTTAAAAATCCACGTACGCTATCATACTGAAATGCCTACACATATTTCATAATGTCTTCAAAATGTCTTCACAAAATCAAATATCTTCAAAATGAAGACATGTCTTCAAATCTGGCATCTCTGGTTCACCACAAAGTGGAAGAGAGACGAAATCGCTAGAAAAGATTGTCTGACTAATTTTCAGAACGATGATAATTTGAAATTTTCATTAATTTGTTTTTTACTTGCCACATGATATTAGTTAACTGTTTTTGTTTTGATTCAATTAATTAATTTGTAATGAAGGAAACTTCTAATGGCAAAACGTTTATTATATGTTCAAAAAAACTTGCGTATTATTGATCAACTTACCCTGTGTATGGGGTTAGTTGGTCAATTTATTCTGAAATATAAAGACGTTAAATAAAAGAAAAATGTCGAATAATTGATTCTCTGGTTATTTTTTTATTGAAAGAGTAAAAGGTAAGCTTCATTGTGGTACATAACATTCTAACGCAAAGCTTCGTACTACAGAGTTATAGCCAAATTTATTCAAAAATGACCAACTAGCCCCGCACTACCCTACCTCTTATTTCCGAATTTTCCCTTTTTATTTTAAATATCCTTCTTTTATGTATAAAGAAATGCATAGTCATTTTTTTCTAATCACCTTAAATATTTTTCAAAATAGTCTATTGTTCTCATTTGGGTGAAGACAAACTCACAAAATATATGAATGACGCAGATCTGATCAGCCGTTCTCCCGTGATGATATTTTACACGTACGTGGGAAAATCCTTCTTTTACATATAAAGATTAGAAAGCTTTTGGCATATTTATTTCATTCAACTTCAATACCATAACCGTATGCTCGCACCTTACGCTTAACTCCACTCACAAAGTTCTGTACAACATCTGGCTGCATATTCTTCTGCATGGAAACCCACTTTTTTGGCGTAGAACTACGTCTTTCATTAAGGGTGCCAAATCAGAAAACAGGTCACGTTTTTATGAAATAAAGTTAACGTTAATAACTATTTTTGCCGGGAACGGATTTTGTCGATTTACATACCAAACGAATTGGAAATTCCCTAAGATTTACTTGATATTCTATACATCACAATCCCCTGGTGTGTACATGGTTAAAATTCATGAAAACTATAAGCGTTTCTATTTTCCCATACATTTGTTCTGCTGATTCGTGTGCTTTCTCGAACAGAGCTGTCAATAACGAGCAACGAAGGGGAAATCGTAAAATTTTAAGTCTCCGTGAACAAAGGAAAGGAAGAAGAACGAAGGGGAATATTTGCCTAGAGTATAAACAGTGGATCTCGCTGAGGCAAACTTTCAGTCTCGTTCTGTTTTCAAAGCAATGAACATCGCTTGATCTTCCTTGTTTTGCGTCATCACATGTCTTCGTTTCGGGTTGAGCTGTGGACGCGACCAAGTTATTCATTCGCTGATGTCTCTGGTATTCGCGTTGACGGCGGAATGGTGTCGACATCTGGATACGATATTAGTTTGTATGAGGCAAACTATTTTCAATCAGATTAGTCGGCCCTAAGGCAGTTTTAAATTGCTAAAAGGTGTATGAAAAATTTTTTCTTGGTGTTCACCTACTACGTACGTTGTTCTGACCCTAATTTAAACTAATTTCTATGAATTTTCAGATATTCTCACCAAAACTTACCATTATAATATAAAATTATCTTTAGACACCATTTTCGTATGATATTTTTTCACTACTTGCAAGCAAAAGAGATTTTCATTTACATAGTGTACTAATTTGATTTGGGAAAAATAATTTTCATTCATAATTTTTATTTTGAAAGTGTGTTCATTTCTTCTGCAAACCCATATTGTCATGCGTGCTCCCCCATTCCGTAATACGAAGCTCAATGCCGTCAACGCGGATTGCAATCACTGCATCAAACTGACGCCATTACATTAAGGTTCTGAGCTACACAATTGTGTGGAAAATCATCAAGCTAGTCTATCGTCGACTCACCAAGAAAATAAATGTTCTGGAATTTGGTCTGTGATTTAGTTTCGCATAGTGGTAGCAAAATTCTCTCCACCAAGGATGGCAGGTAAGCTAATCTAGACCGGCAATATTAACAATATTAACAGAGGGCTTCTGTTAAAAAGAGCGCAAAACAGAGATAAGTGTGTATATATTTAGTTGCTTCAAGCTATCGATATATGGATATTCATGTTCGTACGTACGTGTTTCATGACCCGTCCGTAAAAATAGTGCGGGAGGAAAATATTTGCGCTAGGGTATTAGTTATTAATCTCTGCTGAGGCAAATATTCAGTATTTTTCCAAGCAGTTAACATTGCTTGTTTTCGGTCATCAAAAAGGCTTCGTTGGCGCCTTTAACATTGCATTCAATGAATTGAACTGACGGTATGGCGAAGCAGGCGTTAATGTTGTGCGCCAAAAAAAAAGGTTAAGGGAAATACTAAGCATCTTGAATGTCGTGATGGAAAGTTATAAGTTATTTGAGTTCGCGTGCCAGTCGCAAAACTACTTTCAAATATGATTGCATTTGCGCTAATCTTGATCATAATAAAACAATGCTACTCTTTTCGAGGTTGTTGAGATTAACAGCTAAAGTTTATTTCATTTATTCAGTCACCAAGAGAGTAAATGTCGTTCTGGAAATTTTATGTGATTTGGTTTCGCTTGCCAGTAGTAAAACTTTCTTCACTAAGGATGGCGCTTATCATGAGCATGGAAAAGTAAAGCTAATATTAACAGTAATATTAACAGAAACGTTTTTATTGAGAATAGCGCAAAATGATGAGAAGTGTTTATATTCCTAGTAGCTTCAAAGTCACCGATGTATGGCTCTACATGCATGCTATGATGAACGCTTGCGACATACGATCAGCTAGTGTATTGTTCTGTGAGGGCATCACACATCAATCAATTATCGTCAACTGATTCTTTAATAAAAAAAAACTTTTAGGGGCGATGAAACCATTCTACTAAACATTTATTTCTAAAATTTCACAGCATTATAAAATAATATCCGAAGTTATTAACAAGCGACTTATATAAAATAACAACGTAGTTCTATGTCAAAAATTCGGTCGTATCTTGGACACTTCATGGATTGGATTCTTCATGTTTTGATTTGTCAAATTTGACTTCCTTGGTATGCTTCCGTAGTGCCTGCTTCGTAATAACTCAATATTTTTCGATGGTCCTTAATTTCGATGCGTTGGGGGATTCATGTCCTTGGATACGGAAGTGATCCCGTTGGCTTCGTACCACTCCAGAACATTCTTTGAATAGTGGCACGAAGCTGAATGCGGCCAGAAGATCGTATACGGTCCTTGTGTTGCTTCAACAGAGGATGCAGACGCTTCTGTAGACACTCCTTGAGGTAGATCTGCCCTTTTACAGTCCCGGTATTCACGAACGTCGCACTCCGTTTGCCACATGAGAAGATCGCTTGCCAAATCATGTATTTCTTGGCAAGTTTTGAAAGTTTCTGCTTCCTTACTGCCTCCAGAGCATAAAACTTATGCTGGTCGGTGAAGAACAATAGCCCCGGAAACTGACGGAAGTCCGCCTTGTGGTAAGTCTCCATGATAATATAATGAGGTTTTGTCAACATCTGGGTGTACAGATTTCGGGTCCGTGACTTTCCCACCATATTTTGTCGTTCGTCACGACAAGGATCCTTTTGCACTTTGTACGTATGCGGTCCCTCCCGGATTCAACTTTTTGGTCACACCCCTGATCGAAGCCTTCGGCATATTTATTTCATTCAACTTCAATACCATAACCGTATGCTCGCACCTTACGCTTAACTCCACTCATAATTGGTATTCCGCTTAAACGCTGTCACGACACGTGATCCTGATTACTAATAGAATATCAATTTTGACCGCATTTATCCTTCCGCTCGATGCTCAGAGTTAGTGCCTGAGTTAGCCAAAACAAACTGCCAAACTGACTCTTAAATTTAAAAAAAACGTTTTCAGTTTCACGAATGCGGTGGTTTGTTGGTGTGCGTTATATAGTCTGATTTGTTTATATTTGCGACGACAAATGTACAGTGTCGACGTCTGGTGGCGATATTAGTGCTTGGGAGGTAAATTATTCTCTATCAGATCAGAAGGGCCATGTGCAGTGTAAAAATATAACAGTTTGAATGAAATTTTTACTTCATATTGTTTTATTACCTAACACATGTAGTTCTGACATTCACTTAACCATTTGTCGATGCATTTCCTGTTTGTTCCACAAATAATTACTATTATAATATAAAATCATCATTAGACATATTTGTCGTTCAATATGTTTCTGCGATATCGGAAAAAACCTCTTATTTCATCACATAATATTCGATACGTTAAAATAAATTTTCATTCATAATTTTGATTTTGAAAGCAGGTTTATTCCACCTGAATATTCATCATTATTTTCGCCTCCCAATGAAAGCACACGCAGCTTAATGCCGTCTACGCGAATATACTTTTCAAAATCAGAATCCGAGCTGGATTACGATTCCAATAATACAAAAGCAAAAGCAGCAGGTTTTCCATTTTCAAAGTATTTATTTTTAGATTTTCCAAAACAATACTCGGATCTTGACAGTTCAGTATAGTTGTATTGGTGAACCCGAGTGCCAACTCGTGAAACATCTCAGTGCGAAACTAACAGCTTTCGGGCCGAACCTAAAGGGTGTGTCACATCAAATTGCATCACGGAAAAAACGCTGTAGAAATGTAGAAAAATTTCTTTTTATTCATACTTCGAGCCCAAGTCCGTATGCTCGCACCTTCCTCTTTACCCCGTCCATAAGGTTCTGTACAACGTCAGGTTGTAGTTTTTTTTGAACAGAAATCCATTTTCTCTTGAAGTCCGCCTCCGATTTGACAACTTTAGGGTTCTTCCGGAGGGCCTGCTTCATAATCGCCCAATATTTCTCTATTGGGCGAAGCTCCGGCGCGTTGGGCGGGTTCATTTCCTTTGGCACGAAGGTGACCCCGTTGGCTTCGTACCACTCCAACACGTCCTTTGAATAGTGGCACGAAGCGAGATCCGGCCAGAAGATGGTCGGGCCCTCGTGCTGCTTCAATAGTGGTAGTAAGCGCTTCTGTAGGCACTCCTTAAGGTAAACCTGCCCGTTTACCGTGCCGGTCATCACGAAGGGGGCGCTCCGCTTTCCGCAAGAGCAGATCGCTTGCCACACCATGTACTTTTTGGCAAACTTGGATAGTTTCTGCTTGCGAATCTCCTCCGGAACGCTGAATTTGTTCCTGCGGAGAAGAACAACAGGCCCGGCAGCTGACGAAAGTCCGCTTTGACGTAGGTTTCGTCGTCCATTACCAGGCGGCTTCGTCAGCATTTCGGTGTACAGCTTCCGGGCTTGCGTCTTCCCCACCATGTTTTGCCTTTCGTCGCGGTTAGGAGCCTTCTGAACCTTGTATGCACGCAGGCCCTCCCGCTGCTTGGTCCGCTGGACGAATGAACTTGACAAATTCAGCTTATTGGCGACATCCCGGACCGAACTTCTCGGATCACGTCTAAACTGCTTAACTACGCACTTGTGATCTTTTTCACTGACGGAGCATCCATTTTTGCCGTTCTTCACCTTCCGGTCGATGGTTAGGTTCTCGAAGTATCGTTTTAGTACTCTGCTGACCGTGGATTGGACGATTCCCAGCATCTTACCGATGTCCCGATGTGACAACTCCGGATTCTCGAAATGAGTGCGTAAGATTAATTCACGACGCTCTTTTTCGTTCGACGACATTTTTCCAAATTTACGAAAAATTGACAGTGAAGCATGGCCAACGGGATCTATACACTCTTATCTGATTATAAGCGAAAGCTGAAGATATAATTCCTAAAAATTAAATTTCTACAGCGTTTTTTCCGTGATGCAATTCGATGTGACACACCCTTTAGTGCGACACTAGGTTGAAACTGAGTGAATAAAAAAACGTTTTGACAGCAGTTAGAGCTGCATTGGGGTTGAAACGCCATTTTTCCAATTTTCGAAAAATTGACGGCAGTAGAAATACACTGTCAACAATACACTCAAAATTACTTGTACCCAAATTTTCAAGAGAAAATACCGAATGGGTGATGTATTACAGCGTTTTTTCCGTGATACAATTTCATGTGGGATACATTTTGTCTACTGCTTCTTGATGAAGAAGAAGACTACAGAGAGATAGTTGTTAATCAGAAATAACCTGTCCAATGAAATTTATAATACTGTTGGAGTCTGCGTCGTGTTAGAGCTCCGCAATTGCAAAACAAACTTCCCGAGGCTAAGCTTTCGGCATTACAAAAGCAACAAATATCGTTTTGTACGAAATCTATGTTCCGAAGATGGCGTTCGCTCGCACAGTGTCCTGTCCGAGATCAGAGACTCAGCAATTGTTGAGTAATTTTTATACTCGTAGTAATAGTTACAATGAGGTTGCAATGTTGTACAGCCATCTAATTGGCCCCCATTTCTTCAGTTCTTTCTTTAACACACAATCAGAAATTCCACCGAATGGTTCTAGACCAGGCAAGGGTGAGCTTGAGTCGCATCTTGCAAGTTCATTTCCCTCTATACCTCAATGGCAAGGAATCCAGTACAGTTGTACCGAACTTATCTGACTTAGTTTCCGTAAAAGGTAAATGCATTCCCTGACAATTTTTGAAGAGCACTTCAGCGCAATAAGGGCTTTAAGTGCTGCTTGACTGTCTGAGAACTCCGCCTGGGAATGACGAATCTCTATACAGTGGTAGACATTCGTTTAGCCGCACCCTATTTTTCCTCAATATTTTAAAAAATAAGTCAATTCTTTGTACAGTTTTGTACAAAAAAAAAAACACTATTATTATTTATTTTCATCGAATTCATTCTAAAAAAAAGTATAAATTCACTTTTTGTTTTCTAAGTAATTCAAATATGTGGAATCAGGGTGGACATTCGTTTAGCCGCATCCTAAAATTTCAATAAAAGAAAATTTGTGCAGCATGTTTCGAGTCCAATTGGTAGCTAATATTTAGTATGTGCACCTCCATTTCGGATCACTTTGAAAACTCGATTTGTCGATCGAGTCAGACAGCTTTAAAAATGTTGCCATATTGATTATAGCCCAACACTCCTTAATTACTGCATTGAGACTGGAAATGTTGTCAAATTGTCATCCGTTTGCATAGACCATCTCGGCTAAGATTCTCCATAGGTTCTCTATGGGATTGCAATCGACTGTAAGCAGGTCATTCAAGAAGCGGAATGTCCTTCTCGGCAAACCATGCCTTCGATTGCTTGGAAACGTGGATGCATAATCCTGCTGAAAAAACGACATCCTCGTTAGCGTTATTCTCAATATGGCCAATCAAAACGTCCTCCAGTAATTGAAGATACATTTCGGAGTTCATTCGCGTGAAAATGAAGCAAATGGGAAGCTTGCTGTGATAGGAAATGGCTCCCCACACTGTCAAACTTCCGCCCCCAAAGTGCCGTTGACTTAAATTGTTCTAATAGCAACTGGAACAGTCCGGACCATCCAAATTGAACTTTTTTCGCCGGAAAATACAACATTTCTCCATTCCTTGTATTGCCTGGCGAAAATGAAATAGTTCTGCTTATGGGTGGCGGTCAGTTTCGGCTTCCTTTGAAGTTTCTTCCACATGATGTTTGGTGACTCATTCAATACACGTTCCCAGTTGTGTTTGACGATGTGTAAGATAGATCATACCCTCATTCATACGTTTCTATAGCAAAATCAGGTTCGAACGTTTTTGAAGCTGAGTTGTTAAAGGGGAAGAGGGTTGGTGGGGGAGGGGCTCGATCAAGTCACTTGCACCCCTTTCCCTTTGAAGCCGTCATATAACGTTTGTGTTGTAAATGTTGAATTTTAAAAAAGAACGCGCGCGATGAATTACTAACAGTATCGCTGGTTCGATTAGTTTTATAGGAGTTCCTTATAAGGTTTCCCAAAAATAACTTTCCGAAGTCCCGATTGGGGCTCAATGAAGAATACGTATTGAATTTCGATAAACGTGTCATATATAGTCGGTCCATTCAATTTCCAGGTTTTACTCTTCAGTCTACCTAAAAGATAATCTAAATATGATTTCATTAAAATGTAAAATGAAATAAGCATAAATTAGCAAAATATATTATCGGTTCGCCAGATTCTGAAGGAATTTCATCTGTAACCTCCTTAGGTTGCTTAGGTTCTTGAATAAAAATATATAAATCGAGAGTTTTTAAAGCAATTTTTTATGACCTTCTTAGGGTGCTCATACACTGTTTGACCGAAGCCAAATATTTGACTCTTTTTGACAGATAAAATTTGGTCAACGTGTACTGATCAAATATATTCTACACAAAACACGACAAGCAAATATTCAATTATTGGATGCCTAAAACATTTTTTCAGTCTGTTCTTCGAACCTGTCGGTACATGGTTAGGTTACCTTGGATATTTCAGTTGATTTTTTTCCATGTTCGGTGTTTGATATTGTTTACTACTGTTTAAAATTGAAGAGTGGAAAACAAAATAGTGTTTGTACAAATATCAAATCAAACCTTATCTGTCAAAAAATATCAAATATTTGACCTCCGGGCAAACAGTGTACGGCCACCTTTAGGTCAGGAAAAATATCTATGCACTACGCACGATGAATAACGAAATGCATGACCGGTCGGATAAGAATGTATATTTTCTTCAAATCTCAATTCGCCGGATAGCTTGAGAGTTCACGTTTTTAGAACCACACCTTTACCGCAGTGAATCTTGATTTTTCTTAACCATTCCCACTAACAACTATCCCTTCCATGATAAACGCTAGGGAACCACGTTATAGAGGCGACCCATCTGGCCTTCGGGCGGCGAATATCATACTAACATTCCTTCCCTTCCTCTGGTGACTGTAAGGACGTGGCCGGCGTCGTTATTGACCATTTAAAACTCGAATCACCGAAAATTACACAACGAGAATGATTTGCTAGTTCCAAGCGTCATTCTGTGTGTTCTTTGTGCAATTTGGTTGGTTCAGGTCAATCACGGAGAGCAACTACGAATTGTACAGTCTACCCAAGCTCAAGCTCATGATGTTTGGTGACTCATTCAAGATGCGTGCAATATGCCTCTTCGTTACTGGAACAACCGATTCTGCCTTAATGTATGAGTAGGACATCGTTTCCTGGTTGCTTCGTGTCTTATTCGACCTTTAACCCTTTCATTACGGCAGTGTGCTCCGCCGAAGTGCTACCCCTGTACGGAGCACTGTGCCGAAAAGTATGCACATCGTGCTGGTGTGATCGAAGAGCAGTATGAATTTCATGTCGTCTAAAGACGACGCTCGTACACACAGCTCGTCGCGCGGATGTCGTCTATAGACGACGCTCGTAACGAAAGGGTTACGACGCAAAATAACTTTGCTGTTCCCATTTGTTGGTCGTTATATCCCATATTTCTGGCACTATTTAAAGAAATTCCGTCCCACTTTCTCAGATCTACCAATTTTTGTAACGATCGAGCGATCAGGAAATTTTTGTTCACTGAATATCTTTATTATTTTCCGCCCCTCTTCCGTCAATAGAATACCTTTCGCCATTCCTTTAAATTCTACGTAAATCACTAATCTGACCAACTTCTTACGTTGCACATCTAATATTTATCTTGTAAATTGAACATTCCCAAGTATTTTTTTCAAAAAACACAGATACAGGCTTGGTTATTATGCGAAAACTCGATTTTTATGCCCTGCGGCTAAACGTATGTCTCGGGGAAAAACGACGTTTGAATGTTTATATCCACCGATGCCGCCTTATGTGTGTGTGTGTGTGTGTGTGTGATTGTGACGCACGTCCTTTCAATAGAATTGACTTAAATATACTACCACTACAACAAATAAGTATCCCGATAAAAAGAACATTCCTAGTTGTTCTGTAAGTGTTTCAAGTTTTTTTCTCAAGTGCGGCTAAACGAATGTCTATCACTGTAGTAGCATGCCCGAAAAAGAACCTGAAACTATTGAGAACCAGAACGGAGGGTCCAAAGTCGCTAAGGAGGATGGTTATAACCTGAGAGAGAGGAGCCAGCTCGCATACGTTGTGATCAAGGCGCTTGTATAAATGTATAACAGGTGAAGCAACATCATCACTTCAATAAGAAGGGGATTACGGTTTGTGGAGCGGGGGTTGTTTGTTTTGTTATTGCTAGGATACGCCATTATTGCATTTTCTCATGCGAGAGAAGTGGATGAACTGGATGAGAATGAAATGCTACAAAATCATCCCAGCTTTTTCACATAAATTTGCGAAAGTCGAACATAGTAGGCATCGTTCGAATGAGCGTCGTGGCAGTTTGTAGAGAGCCGCCGGCAGCTGTTTGTAAACAACACCGACAGCAATTCCAATATGGCTGAAAGTGAATTTCATATGATTGTTTCACCTGGTATATATAGAGGCGCCTTGGTTGTGATCACCCTTATGTCAGCGCGAACCAGTCACGGTGAACCAAGGGGAAGTATTGAAATATGTAGAAAATTTCAACTTGACATTTTTTCGCAAGACATTTTATGTGAAAATAATTTTGACGGCGGACTATATCTTCCATTTCTATACTGGGATGTAAGTTCAAAACTTCGAGAACGAGAGTGTTACATTGGAGAAGCAGGATTTTGAGCAGAAAAAAACCGCTTCGCCGGTTGAAAGAAATGGTATGATAACCGCCTTATTCGAAAGATAAAATGTCTACGCGTTATATGTGTTACTTATTGATCCAAAAACTTGTTTCAATAGCTCAAAAATTGTTTTGAAAGCAAGCTATTGAAATCACAAAAATCTGTATATAAGCAGGTGCCAGCTCGATCATTAGATCATTTTGGAACAGTTACTGCTGCAAAACAAAAACAAACTTGCTGCTGTGAAGAACCAGTAAGAAGAAAGCTGCTGCTACTGCTGGTGTAGCTGCCCGAAAGCAAAAGTCAAATAAATCCCTAAAAATCGCTGCATGCAAGCCGAAAACGCCGAAGCCATGGAAATCAACAGCAACTTCGAAAAAAACTACCATCGTTACACATAACGCACAACACGAGAGAAAACAAGATAGTGTTTTCAGCAAATCAAATCCAGTTCTTTTCAGAATGAGTTTATGAAATACTGCGGTCAACTACATTCTTCTTGTAATTTCTTCGATCAAGTGCGATCAACGTAAGATTACAATGAATATCGAGAATGACAATTCATTCCTGCTCGACACTCATCAATGTCACAAACGGGAAGTGGGTGTTGTGAAGGAGGGCAGAGTGAGCACAACATTCATGTAGACTGATTGGAAGCAACAGATATGTTGGAAAATGGTATACAAATTATATCACACATAAAGGGGAGAAAGAATCTTGACCCGATTAGTTTTGTGGACAAGACTAATTGGTTCACCTTCACTATCGGTCAATTCGATTGGATCTTCAGTGATACTATTGCCTTGATAAGCGACATGCATGTCAAATTAAAAATTTGTATATGTCCATCAGTGATGGGCAGGAATATCATGGCAAAGATGACGAGAGACTGGTAGGATAATTCTCATCTTCATCCGAATCGTGATCACTGCCTGTTAAAAATCCAGACACAGCATCCTTTTTAGTCAACCGATTATTATTTCCATCGGACACAAACAAAATTCCTTCAAAATGCACCTGAGAGAAATCAATGTTAGCTCTTTTTTCATTGGATGATTAGCACTTATTTTATATATTCCACATATGCTGCATATTCAAATTGCATCATCGCCCACATTGTTAAAAATCAATTCATTGAGCTTGCAGCAGTAGGTCAACATGGAACCAGTGAAAAAATGAATGAAAGAATTCGCGAAAACGGAATGAACGATCGGAAAAAGTCACAAATGAGCCAAAAACACCCATAAATTCACACAAGATCTCCACCGACAAACAAATCATAAAAATCAGTTTGCTTCTTATTTCGGATATTGTTTTAGAAATCATCGTAATAATTCTTCAGGGCAACCATATCGAAATTTTCAAAAGTAAAAAAAACTTGTTTGAATGGGCCGATGCTGCTGGAAGCCATGATGTGGGCTGACCTCGTACATCTTTTATTATTTTCTACATGATCAGTGTTCAAAGTTTTTACCCCCCCCCCCCATATATTCCTGTTAGACGCAGTCCTAAGGCTGATGTCACATTAGGCGGATTCGCCGCCGCGGATATCGCGACGGTTTTTTTCTCGATATAAATTCGCTTTCAAAACCGCCCCGCTCTGTGTGACATGGCTGATTCACAATACACTGTAGATCATCCGCTGCGGTTTTACACGCGGAATCCGCCTAAGTCAAAAATCAAATCGGGAATGAAAACGCACAAATGTACTCACAAACAAAGGTTCACGTCAAGTTTGAACACTTTTCCCATAAATGAATGACAACAACTTGCTTGATTGAAATTGTCAGATTGGAATTTTCTTGATGAGAATGCGTAAAAATAATAAGAAGAAAACAAACTATCTGTCATTCAGCTGGCTCCTCTCTCTCAGGTTATAACAGCTGTTATCCATGGTTATCCGCGTTGACGGCATTGAGCTTCGTATTACGAAATGGGGGAGTAGGTATGACAATATGGGTTTCCAGAAGAAATTAGCACAGTTTAAAATAAAAATTGTGAATGAAAATTATTTTTCTCAAATCAAACTAGTACTCTATGTACATGAAAATCACTTTTGCTCGCAAGCGGTGAAAAAATATCATACAAAAATTGTGTCTAGAGGTAATTTTATATTATAATGGTAAATTTAGGTGAGAATATCTGAAAGTTCATAGAAAATAGTTTGAATATGGATCAGAACAACGTACTTCTAGTATGTAAATAACGCCAAGAAAAAAATTTCATACAAATTTTAGCACTTTAAAACTGCCCTAGGGCCGAATAATCTGATAAAGAATAGTTGGCGTCATACAAACTAATGTCGTATCCAGATGTCGACACCATTCCGCCGTCAACGCGAATTCTGCAACGAAAGAAATGGATAAACCTATAAGCCAGCAATTCCCAATGTGACATTTCAGGTAGAAAATATATCGTCTATTCGAGGAATATGTAAGGAGGAGAACACTGAGACCACCTTCATCCCATACAAAACGAGATTTCACTATAAGACCACACTACACTACAAAATTTCGATTTCACTATATGAAATGGCATAGTTTGTGCTAGGTTCCATCCACTCTCTGTTCATTTCTGCGGATGGTCCGACGGGTAAGAGAATAAGGATGTTCAAGTGATCAGTTTTGTCCCCGTCTATTATTTTCTTCCGTCTTTGAAGCTTTAGAGCGCTTTTTCTTTGACTCTAGCCGAACACGTTGCTTCATAGGTAACAGGTGCAAAAAGCCTCCAATGTCTTCGAGGGTGTGCTTCGCATTGCTCCAGTCAACGCATGTCAGTCGTTTGAGTTTGTTGAGCTTTTTGAAGCCATAGTCTACGTCATCGAACTTTCGACGAACCCTTATGACTAGATCGTCAGCAGAGCCCACCATTTGCCTCTAAGCTTCTCGGAAGGTCATCAACCGCTAGTGACCAAATAAGAGGTGATAGAACTCCTCGCAATTTTCAGTGTCATATGACCTGCTTACATTACGACTGATTTTTGAAAAGGTCAAAACAATTGATTTTTCTTTCAACAAATAGTAACTCAAAATCCAGAAGTTTGATTGAAATATGATGTTTGACGAAGTTGTTGGAAAATCAATATTTTTAATAAATAACATTTTAAATACACTGTTAAAAAATCTTACTCAAGAATTAAATTTTATATTCAAATTTTTATAGCTCAGAACACCCACCCTCCCTTTCGATATTTTTTTTGTATATTTTTATTGGAAAACACTTCTAGCTTTACAAAGCTTGACGTATGGTGGTGCCGATGGACTCATCAGAATGGTGATGATTTTTTTAATTTATTAAATTTTACAATGTGTACCGGTAAGTTTCTTCGGGTTTACAACAGATGGCGTGACTTGATTATTATTCCAGTGAATCAAATTTCCAGACAATCGTTGGAAAGCTACTGCCATTGCGCGTTTTTTTCAGGAGATATCTCAAAAAGTTGAAGCGTAAACAATATAGTTTTTTGCCACTTCGAATATGTCGAATTTCGTACCAACTAGAGTGTTTTTGCGGGGAGTGTTACTTCATTACTTCAATATGAAGAAAAAAGCTGCGAAATGTTATCGCATTTTGGTGGAAGTTTGTGGTGACCATGCTCCAACTGAGCGAACATGTCAGACGTAATTTTCACTGTTTAAAAGTGGTAATTTTGACTTGGAAGACGAAGAATCTTCCGGACCGACAATAAAATTTTGAAGATGAAGAATTAGAGGCTTTACTCGATCAAAATCCGTCACAAACGCAACACGAACTTGCAGATACACTTGGAGATCCGAAAGATAGGACGTATGAATTGAAGCCACGAGACGTCGAACGCCGTTTTTTCACGTGCGAACAACTGCTCCAACGGCATGAAAGAAGGTTTTTTTTTGCATCGAATCGTCACTGGCGAAGAAAAGTGGGTCCATTACGACAATCTCAAACGTCGGGAAACGTATGGATACTCCGGCATCAACATCGACGGAGTTTTTCGTCCGTTTACTGAACTTGTTCAACAAGTTTCTGGAGCTGAATATTGTCCCACATGACTGGAAGCAAGTGAGAGTGATAGCCATACGAAAACCCAACAAGCCGGCTTGCGATCACAACTCGTATAGGCCGATTGCAATGTTATCCTGTATTCGCAAATTGTTAGAGAAAATGATTCTACTTCGTTTGGACAAGTGGGTTGAAGCGAACAATTTGCTGTCAAATACGCAGTTTGGCTTCCGCCGAGGTAAAGGGACGAACGATTGTCTCGCGCTGCTATCTTCTGAAATCCAAATCGCATTTGCTCGTAAAGAACAAATGGCTTCCGTTTTTCTCGATGTCAAAGGGGCATTTGATTCAGTTTCCATGAAAATTCTCTCAGAGAAACTTCATAATCGTGGACTTTCGCCAATTCTGAATAATTTCCTGTACAATTTACTCTCAGAAAAGCACATGTTTTTCAATCATGGCAGCTCGAAATCTTCTCGATACAGTTTTATGGGCCTACCACAAGGCTCCTGCCTAAGCCCCCTCTTGTACAGTTTTTACGTCAATGATATAGATGATTGTCTAACTAGAGACTGCACGCTGAGACAACTTGCAGACGATGGAGTTATTTCCATCACGGGTACTAATCCCGTCGTTCTGCAAAAGTCGTTGCAAGATACCCTGAACAATCTGTTCACGTGGGCCCTCAAGCTGGGTATCGAATTCTCTACGGAGAAAACTGAAATGGTCGTTTTTTCTAGGAAGCACGAACCCGCCCAATTCCAGCTTCACCTATCCGGCAAAACGATCAAGCACTCGATGTTTTTCAAATACCTTGGAGTATATTTTGACTCTAAATGTACCTGGGGAATACACATTGCGTATTTGAAACAGAAATGCCAGCAAAGAATCAATTTTCTCCAAACAATAACCGGAACATGGTGGGGTGCCCATCCAGGAGACCTCATTCAGTTATACAAAACAACGATATTATCAGTGTTAGAATATGGCAGTTTTTGCTTCCGATCAGCTGCCAGGATTCATATTCTCAAGCTGGAGAGAATACAATATCGTTGCTTGCGTATAGCCATGGGGTGTTTGCATTCGACACATACGATGAGTCTCGAAGTTTTGGCAGGAGTACCCCCGCTTACTCTTCAGTTCACAGAATTATCCTACAGATTTCTCATCCGTTGCAAGATCATGAATCCATTGGTGATTGATAACTTCGAAAATCTACTCCAGCTGACTCCTCAGTCAAGTTTTATGTCTTTATACCATGAGTACCTTACCCACGACGTGTACCCTTCACCAGGCATCTCCAACCAAGTTTGCTTCCCATATTTCTGCAATTCCTTCGTCATTTTTGATCTGTCCATGCGACAAAAAATCCATGGAATCCCAGATCATCTACGCTCCGATTATATTCCGCCGATATTTTCGGCAGAATATGGGAAAGCTAGATCTGATAAAATGTTCTTTACTGACGGTTCATACATAAACGGGTCCACTGGCTTCGGCATCTTCAATGAAAATTCCAGTGCCTCTTTCAAACTCAAAGATCCTTGTTCCGTGTATGTCGCTGAACTGGGTGCGATATACTACGCACTGGGGATCATTGAAACATTGCCCATCGACCACTATTTTATTTTTTCAGACAGTCTCAGCTCAATAGAGGCAATCCGCTCAATGAAGGTTGATAAACGCTCATCTTATTTCCTAACTAGAATAAGACAACTATTGAATGTTTTGGTCGAAAAATTATTCAAGATTACCTCGACATGGGTTCCCTCTCATTGTTCGATTCCGGGGAATGAGAAAGCGGACTCGCTAGCTAAGGTGGGCGCTTTAGAAGGCACACTTTTTGAAAGGCAAATTGCTTATAATGAATTTTCCACATTCCTCGTCAGTATACGCTCGTATGTTGGCAGCGCATGTGGAGTGGTGATGAGTTCGGTCGTTGGTTACACACGATTATCCCTAAGGTCTCGACGAGTGCATGGTTCAAGGGATTGAATGTAGGTCGTGATTTCATTCGCGTGATATCTCGGCTTATGTCCAATCACTACAACCTAAACGCGCATCTCTATCGCATTGGGCTCGCAGCAAACAATCTTTGTGATTGTGGCGATGGCTACCACGACATCGAGCATGTTGTCTGGTCGTGTATCCGGTTCCATACTGCTCGCTTTCAGCTCTCTAGAGCACTGAGAGCGCAAGGCAGATAATCGGAGATCCCCGTCCGGGATATCTTAGGTAGCCGTGATCCTGATCTTCTGCTTCATCTATACCTGTTCCTCAGGAACGCAGATGTCAACGTTTAATGATGTTTCCTTCGTTGTGTCCCCGTTTTATATCCCTCCTATCCGATCGATAAACTTTTACTTAGTCGCGGCAATACATACACACACTCTTTACAGATACACGGGCCGAAGGTTGTGCAGTCCACTGATGATTCAACAAGAGCCAAAGGTTGTACCGCTCATGACAACTCTACATGAACTGATGATTGCGCCGGTTAGTGACCATTCTATCCTGGATTCCTCGAGTCGAGAAAGACGCACCACGCTAGATATGAGGTACAGACTAGGGGGGCGTTACTGATTAATGGTCAGCTGCATCCCAATAGGAAGTATCCCGTGTCGGGCACACGTACAGAGCATTGGAGACAGCAACATCCGAATTACGAAAACACTTGTAATACTAACCTCGAGCCAACCGCGAGTAATCGGTTACATATTACTAACATAGATAATAAGAAAAATTGTCAAAGTATTGAACTCCCGGCCCCGTGAGGCTAACGCCATATGAGCCTTGATAAAAATATATATTTTGGAAAAAAAAAACATCGACGGCCGAGCGGAATATTCACGGCCAGAAGGTTATGCTATCTATTTGGTGGGACCAGCTGAGTGTGGTGTACTATGAGCTGCTAAAACCGAATGAAACCATTACAATGGACCTCTACCCACGACAATTGATGCGTTTGAGCCGTGCACTGAAGGAATAACAGCCACAATACGAGCAAACACATGATAAAGTTATTTTGCAGCACGACAATGCTCGGCCGCATGTCGCGAAACCGGTCAAAACATACTTAGAAACGCTGAAATTAGAGGTCTCATTCCACCCGCCGTATTCTCCAGACATTGTTCCGTCCGATTACTACCTTTTTCGATCGATGCAACATGGCCTGGTTGACCAGCACTTCTCTAATTTTGATGCAGTCAAAAATTGGATCGATTCGTGGTAAGCCGACAAACTGGCCGATTATTTCCGCAAAGAGATCCGTGAATTGCCAGAAAGATGGGAAAAAATGTGATTAGCGATGAGCAATACTTTGAATATTAAATTTGTAACCACTTTTGCAGAATAAGGCATTAATTATTGAAAAAAAACCAATATTCTTACCGGCACTGCTATTAGTTTTTTCAAACTGTCGCACACGATATCTCAAGTTCTAATGAACCGATTCATGTCGAATTTATATGAATACAATCTGCATGTATGAACGAATAAAAAATTAAATTTTTATAAATTTTACTATTTATAAAAATCGGGAAACGTAATAAAACACGTTTTAAACCGCATCCTTTTCTTCAAACGGCCGCCATTTTGTCAAAAAACATGGTTTTGACTTGTCCGAGGTTTCATTCAATAGATACAGATTCTGAATCTGTTCGATTTTTTTTGTTTCAGATAACCAGAAGAATCATGTACTCCATGGCATAACTTTTTTTTGAAGCCCCTTACCTATCGGCTTGTAACTATTCCAATTATGAATATTCTTTTCTTGTTCAATTTTTGTTTTATTGCTAAAAGATAGATAAACAAATAATGGAATAATGGATTTGTAAAAATTCTTTGTTTTTTTCACTTAGCTCGAAAAAACGTCCGAAATTCGTGTCTCTACACTAGAATACCCCCTTTATACGAAAAAGCCATCAAAAAATGTTAGTACATAGGAAAATAAAGTTCCGTCATAAATAGAAACAACTTTATCTGTGTTTTAGAGAACAACCAATCACTCTTGTATAGTCCAGAAAATTTTAAAACTGTTTTGGGTTTTATTTCAATTTTTTATGTTTTCAACTGTTAACACCACGCATGTAAGGCTCATAATAATAATAAAAATATTTGGCATAGTAATCCCAACCAAGTAATTTTAAAAATTACGCTATAATACCATTTCGGGACGGCAAACTTTCTTCAGCAACGTTAGGGCCATCAAAGAACGTGACGAATTTTTAGGCTGTGAAATACCCAGAATGAAGTTATTTACATAAAACATTGTACATTTTTTTTATTTCATCCATTCTTGATTAAATCGCGACTCATCGCGGCAGTATTCTTGTCTAGAAATTTTAAAAAAATCAAATTTTTTTTCCTTCATATTTCTGTAGTTTAGGCATTCAAGAATATACTCTAGAAAGGACTTATCGAAAATCCCATTATTTACCGAGTTAGAGCCATTTTCGTGATGCGGTATCTAGCCTGTTACAGTCATGACAATCAATTTCAAATGCGTTTTTCTCGAAGCTAGTTTGTCCAAACTGGCGTACACGATGTTTCGATGTTCTACTGAACCGATTCATGTCGAGTTTATATAAATATAATCTGCAGACATCTCTCTATCGCAAAAAATAATATTTTTAAAATTTTACTATTTTAAAAAAAATGAGGAACGTAAGAAAAAAACTTTTTAAACCGCATTTTGTTTTTCAAACGGCCGCTATTTTGTCAAAGAAGATGTTTTTGACTTGTCCGAGGTTCATGCGATAGCAGCATCTATACTGATTCAGTATCTGCAACTAGTTTCATACCTCAAATAGGAATTAGGAAAAGACTCGATAACGAGTAGGCATGATAAATAACGAAATATAGCGCCCGGGTTTGGATGAGTTTTCTCGGTTAGATTTCCGAAATATAACTCTTCTTCGTTGTGATTGGTGTGTTAAGAATACGTGCGATAAATAGATTAATAAAATATAAGATTTTCAGAGTTACGTTTCGTCGAGTAGTCGATAGTTCGTATTTACATAATCACATCACTTACCGCAGTGAATCCTGATTCTTTATCCTTCCCACTAACAACTATCCCTTCCATGATAAACGCTAGGGAACCACGCTATAGAGGCGACCCTTCTGGCCTTCGGGCGGCGAATATCATACTAACATTCCTTCCCTTCCTCTGGTGACTGTAAGGACGTGGCCGTCGTTATTGACCATTTAAAGCTTGAATCACCGAAAATTACACAACGAGATTGATTTTCTAGTCCCAAGCGTCATTCTGTGTGTTCTTTGTGCAATTTGGTTGGATCAGGTCAATCACGAATAGAAACTACGAATTGTACAGTCTACCCAAGCTCAAGCTCAAGCTCAAATAGGAAATAGGAAAAGTATTAGCGCCGTCTGTTGCGCTACTATCTCCTTAAGCGTCTCTCAACAAAAAACAGATGCAAACAAATTAACAAAGGATATCCTGAATTACGGATAAATTGAATAATAGCTGAATAACCACATCAGTTACGGTTCCTACGACACCACCGCTTTTCTAATAATAGCGCACAGCGCTCCTCCTCATGCCCTTTTCGAGAACACCACAACATTCCAGTTGAAAAGGTCACAATTAACGAATTGATTCAAGTGTAAAGTTCAACGCTGCCATTAATTTGTTCACAATCTCGTAATATTCGGCGTGCGTTCGTTATGATTGCTTCAATCGTGCAATCATCATCTCCCAATCTTCTGTTCCGCCTCATCCCGCTCAGCGCGCTATAAACAAGTGCGAGAACAGTCGTTTGTGATGATCGCAAATAAAACGACGATAACATTCGCAAATAAAACGACGATAACACTCTGAGTGATCGGATTACGATAAAAAACAATCAAAAGAAACGCGCGACACATGAATATGAATGTGACTTGCAAAATCGTGCCCCCACCACGATCAGCTGGTTGTCACAAATTTAATTCATATGTCATTAATTTCATGGTTCAAGAGCGAAGCTCTTGACCAACATGTTTTTAGAAATGGTAGATACTAAATGAACTTTCGCTGCGCGATCTATGGTTCTACGGCAACGTAACCGGTCTCGAGCGCCCCGTACGAACGTATTCAAATAAGTTCGGAAGGACCATGAATGGTTGACATCTCTCAGAGATAAGACATTTTTGGAGGGGTATTTATAGCGAGAAGCGTATTGATGTTTCTTGATTAGAATAGAGAGTTGTATGCAAGGTGTGTGATACATCCGAACTTGAATTTTAATCAGTGATTGACAAACCCCCGAAATTACATAAGCAACCGGTTCTGTTGAACCGAAATTCTCTGTTCTTGTCTCAAATTATATCGGATTGACACAGCTTTTCAACATCATGCTCAACTGTCCCATGTTGATATTCTTGGCATAACTATCCCTCCATGTATTTTTTGTAGGACTATGATTAGACTGACCAAATGTACCGTTTTTAACGGGACAGTACCGTTTCCTCGACCATTTGTTATTGTCCCGTCTTTTTATCAATTTGTACCGTATTTTGAAAATGAAAGAAATTATAATATAATAATGTCCTGTTGTACAACGATGTTTAAAGCATTGATTGCCCTTGTTGAAAGATATAATGAACAGGAAACCCTGTTTTTGTGTGGTTTTCTGGTGTTGTGCGGTTTTTTTGAACGATTTTTTGTACGGTACACGAAAAGAAGCATACTTGAAGAAATAATCGTCCTTTTAGTGATCTTCGATGGTTTATATGCGAAAAAACCATATTTGCGTCTAAATTATCCACTTCTCAAATCATTCACATCCATCCATCAAATGCTCTAATTTGACATGATTACTATCAAAAACAAGTTTCGACATGCAACTAAAAGCACAACACAGCCACGCACAACCGAAAAAGCAAATTGTCCCATCGCAAAGCAGGGAAACAAAAGGAAATCGAACGGTGAACGGCGTCGATTTGAGTCCTTTATTTGGGGGAAACTTTTTTATGCGGTCCCTATCTACCCCACAAAACAAGTTTTTTGACGTAGAACTACGTCTTTCATTAAGGGTGCCAAATCAGAAAACAGGTCACGTTTTTATGAAATAAAGTTAACGTTAATAACTATTTTTGCCGCGAACGGATTTTGGCGATTTACATACCAAATGAATCGGAAATCCTCTAAGATTTGTTCGATGTGCTATACATTACAATCCCATGGTGTATAAATGGTTAAAATTCATGAAAACTATAAGCGTTTCCATTTTCCCATACATTTGTTCTGTCGATTTGTGTGCTTTCCCGAACAGAGTTGTCAATAACGAGCAACGAAGGGGAAATCGTAAGACTTAAAGTCTCTGTGAACAAAGGAAAGAAAAAGAACGAAGGGGAATGTTTGCCTAGGGTATAAACAGAGGATCTCGCTGAGGCAAACTTTCATTCTTCGTGAGGACACCGACTGAACAACATCGTTGCCTGGCGAGCTGGACGGTGAGGAGTGGAGGAGTAGTAACGAGGGAAAAGTAAAGTTTTCCAAGGACTTTTTTGTAGGTTAGAGACGAATGAACTAAAGAAGTTTAAAGTCTCACGTGTCTTAGTTTCGGATTGAACTGTGGACGCGAACAAATTACTGACTCGCCGATGTCACTAGCACTGCAATAATTGCATCAAACTGACGCCGTTGCATTAAGGTTCTGAGCTAATTTGTGTTCTGGAATTTTGTCTGTGATTTGGTTTCGCATGACGGTAGCAAAACTCTCTCCACAAAGGATGCCAGCTAAGCTGATCTAGACCGGCAATATTAACAAAAAGGGCTTCCGTTTGAGAAGTGCGTAAAGCCGGGTTCAGACGGTGCGAGTAAGCATACGAGTCGGTCTAGTCAGTTACTGCAGTGCAGCTACTCACACCGTGTGAACACATCATGCCAGTTATTGTCATGTGTGATCCGGCGTGCGAGCTACTTCAAAGTTTTTTGAATTTACTCGCACTTGCATGCTTCACAACGTCAAAAACAGAATTTAGCGTTCGAATCAGTGATGCCAAATGTAATGAAATGTCTCTATTTTTAAGATATTTGAAAATATGTGAAGATATTTATAGACTTGAAAATTATTGGAAAAACAAATAAAACCCTCATAGTTTCTAAACGAAATAATTGTTATTTCGTTTTGCACGCTGGCGGGGCACGCTTTCTTTTTGAGATAGTTTTCTTGAGAATCTCTAATATAGAATCATTATCAGATCACAACTTACAAAAAAAAGTATTGTTCTAAGAAACAGAATACATATTCGATTTAAAAAAGTACATTTTCATTCATTATTAAAATTTTTGAAGCGTATTTATTGCACCTGCAAATCGACTATCATTTTCATTTCACAAAATAAATAAAATTAAAAAAAAAAATCTTTTAGACTACCATTTATAACATCACATCCTTTCGGAATTATCTGAGCTATGGATGTTTTCGAGATTCTAAAAAATATCGACAACAATCCCAACGATATTCCAAAACAAAGGCACATCAATGTCATTTCTAATTTAACTCTTGCAGGTACAGCATCCCTCATGACTGTATCTTGGCGTTGTATTCGTGGAGCAATTAAATCCAACAGTTTTTTCACTTGTTCAGGTGTTATTATCAACACTGCTCTGTAATCTCGGGGATCCTCATCGTAGAGTTCCTTCAATATTGTATTTGTTGCTCCTTTTCTTTGCATCTAATTCCTGGCCCGAATCCTTTTCTCTTTCTGCTTTTTCGGATAGTACCTTCAGTTCAAAGAAATTCAGCACAAAGTATGTATTTTTAAACACGATCAGCGTTTGTTTTGCTATAAAATTGTGTGATGATACATTCAACTGAAAACCTAAGATGAAAACTGCCAATAAAGAAGTCGATTTTGGACCAATCATTTGACAAATTCGGACCTGATTGCTGTTTCTGACTATTTGATGGACATTTGAAAAGTCGCCTGGCATCCCTGGTAAACCCGTGCCGTAGTATCTAGTTTCTCGCCAGCAGCTCACACTGTGTGAACGGACAAGGCGAGTCAACCAATTGTCAAGCGAGTCCACCGGGTCAGTAGCTGCTCATTGTCAAGTCAGCTACTAGCAACGTATAAATGGGCCTTAAAACGGAGATAAGTGTGTGCATATTTAATTGCTTCAAACCATCGATATATGGATATTTTTTTGTGTGTACGTGCATGCGTTTTGGCGTATTGCGCTGTTGCGGGTGAACATGTCGATCCGAACGTGACGACAAGGAGGGGAGATAGCGGGAGGGAAATATTGGCGCTAGGGTATTAGTAATGAATATCTGCTGTGGCAAATATTCAGCTTTTTTCCAAGCAGTTTTTTTTTTATTAATTCGTTTATTTTTACAGGCTCAGTTACTTAAGTTTAAAGGAGCCGAATTCTTAAATATATTTTTAAAACTATATATATATATATATATAAACAATTTTCTTACATCTATGGTTAGTAAGGTGGAAAACCGATTACTCGCGGTGTGCTCGAGTTTAGAAGGGTGACATATTTTTAGGAGAAGGATGGGATATAAGGAAATTGTAACAATGTTGATGAGCACTCAATTCTTAAATCTATTCGTATATCTATAGTTTATTTACATTTCAACTTATTCTACTATTTATAGCAAGAGACGAATTACCCGCAAAGGAAGGAAAGGAGGGTATAAGGATGTAGGGACAATCACACACGAAGATCTATAGCTTTAAGGAAAACATATATATGGGACATGTAATCAAGGTCTAACTGAGCCAACACATCTCTCACCGGCATATTGGGCTGTCTTCCTCGGGCCCGAAGGGAGTTTTCTAAATTCGATCTGGCGACCAGATACACCTCGCACGACCAAACAACGTGCTCGATGTCGTGATAACCTTGGCCACAAACGCAGAGATTGCTGCTGGCAAGATTGAAACGGAAGAGTAGTGCATCTAACGAACAGTGATTGGACATGAGTCGGGAGAAGGTGCGAATAAAGTCCCGACTCAAATCCAGACTTTTGAACCACGGTTTGAGGCTAACCTTTGGGATAATCGAGTGAAACCACCGGCCCAATTCATCTTCATTCCACTTGCGTTGCCAGTTAGCGATGGTATTTTTGCGAACTAAAGAATAAAATTCATTGAAGGCGATTTGACGCTGATATATATCGCCTTCAATTGCACCTACCTTTGCCAATGAGTCAGCCCTCTCATTACCCGGAATTGAGCAATGTGAAGGGACCCAGACAAAGGTAATGACATAACAGCGTCTGGATAAAGCACTCAAAATTTCTCGTATTCTCTCAAGGAAGTACGGCGAGTGCTTTTCCGGCCTCACTGAACGGATAGCTTCGACAGAGCTAAGACTATCCGTTACAATGTAATAGTGTTCAACAGGTCGTGAGGCGACGCTGTCCAGCGCCCAGTATATCGCTGCCAATTCAGCAATATATACCGAGCAAGGATTCTGAAGACTGTGTGAGGTGCTAAAAAATACGTTGAACACTCCAAATCCTGTGGACTCATTCATAGAGGACCCATCAGTAAAGTACATATTATCACAATTGATACGCCCATACTTTGCATTGAAGATTGTAGGAACGAACCCCAATCTAAGATAATCTGGATTTTCATGGATTTTCTCCTTCATGAACAGATCGAAATGTACAGAGGAATTGATGTAGTCAGGAAAACAAACACGGTTGGGAATATACGAAGAAGGAACAACCTGCATAGAGGTGAATTCATGATATGAACTCATGAATCTAGAATGAAAATTTAGCTCGATCAATTGCTCAAAATTTCCGATCACCAATGGATTCATAACCTTACACCGGATGAGGAACCGAAGAGATAATAAATTGAAGCGATCTTTTAGTGGGAGTACGCCTGCCAAAACCTCGAGACTCATGGTATGCGTTGAGGGCATACATCCCAACGCAATACGGAGACAAAGATACTGAATTCGCTCGAGTTTAATGAGGTGTGTTTTGGCAGCTGATTGAAAACAGAAACTGCCATACTCCATCACTGAGAGAATAGTTGTTCGATACAACATAATAAGATCTTCGGGATGGGCTCCCCACCAGGTGCCGGTAATTGTACGGAGAAAGTTTATTCTTTGTTGACATTTTTTACTCAGATACCTAATATGGGCCCCCCAAGTACATTTGGAGTCGAACCAGACCCCAAGATACTTGAATGACATAGCATGAGTGATCGGTTTACCCAAAAGTTGAAGCTTTGGTTTTGCTGGTCTATGCTTCCTGGAAAAAAACCACCATCTCTGTTTTCTCCGTGGAGAATTCGATCCCTAGCCCAATGGCCCAGGTTGAAAAATTGTTCAAAGTATCTTGTAAGGGTTCTTGCAGGTCGGATTCGTTTGATCCTACGACAGACACCACTCCATCATCTGCAAGTTGTCTTAGGCTGCAATTTTGTGTAAGGCAATTGTCGATGTCGCTTACATAGAAGTTGTACAAAAGGGGGCTTAAACATGAGCCCTGGGGGAGGCCCATGTAAGAGACCCGACTTACTGCCGAATCTCCGTGAGAAAAGTTCAAATGTTTCTCACAAAGCAAATTATATAACATATTATTCAATAGAGGCGGCAGACCCCGAGAGTGTAATTTGTCTGACAAAACCTCTATTGAAACAGAATCAAAGGCCCCTTTTATGTCCAAGAATACTGAAGCCATTTGTTTTTTTTCGGCGTAAGCCATTTGAATTTCTGAAGAAAGCAACGCAAGACAATCATTCGTCCCCTTGCCCCTGCGGAACCCATATTGTGTATCTGAGAGTAGGCCATTCGTTTCAACCCATCGATCAAGGCGAAACAAGATCATTTTCTCCAACAATTTCCGTATACAAGACAGCATTGCTATTGGGCGGTACGAATTGAAGTCGGACGCGGGTTTTCCGGGTTTTTGAACAACTATAACTCGTACTTGTCTCCAATCATCTGGAACAATATTATGCTCCAGAAACCGATTGAATAAATTCAACAAGCGATGTTTCGCCACATCAGGGAGGTTTTTTAACAAGTTGAACTTAATTCTATCCGATCCCGGAGCAGAATTGTTACATAAAAGCAGAGCAAGAGAGAATTCTACCATCGAAAACTCGGAATCAAGATCGCACCTACCTTGTGGTATATCTCGAACAATTTTTTGCACAGGAGCGGAATCAGGACAAACCTTCCGTGCAAAATTCAAAATCCATCGATGTGAATATTCTTCGCTTTCATTCGTTGAAGAGCGATTTCTCATGTTTCGAGCCACTTTCCATAATTTTTTCATTGACGTTTCTCGTGACAAACCTCCCTCGAAATTTCGCCAATAAGCACGTTTTTTCCCTTTGATCAAGTTTTTAAATTGATTTTCAAGGTCCAAATACGTCTGAAAATTTTCAGGGGTTCCACGTTTCCGAAAAGCTTTAAATGCATTCGATTTTTCTACATAAAGCTTGGAACATATGCTATCCCACCATAGATTGGGAGGCCTTCGACGAATAGTGGAGCCTGGGATGGGTTTCGTTTGAGCGCGAACCGCGCTGTATTTCCAAGCAGTTAACATTGTTTGTTTTCCGTCATCATAAAAGCTTCGTTGATGCCTTTGACATTGTATCAATGCATTAAACTGACGCTATGGTAAAGCAGGTGTTAAGATTGTGCACCAAAAAATTATTTATATTTTATTATTTATATTATTATTATTTATATTATTTAAATATTGAATACCAACTTATTCAATAAGTTATAATAAGTTATAAATTTATTTGGTTTCACGTGCCAGTTGCAAAGCTCCCTCCAACTAGGATTGCATTTGCGCTAACCTTGATCATGATGAAGCAGTGCTACTCTTTTCGAGGTTGTTGAGATTAACATGAAGGTAAATGTCGTTCTGGAATTCTGTATGTGATTTGGTTTCGCTTACCAGTAGCAAAACTTTCTCCACTAAGGATGATAACTGCGCTTATCTCGAGCATGTATTGTTCTGCGAGGACAAGAATGAATCATCAAACAATAATCGTCAAATTATTCTACAAGAAAAAAATATTTCAGGGCGACCACTGGTAGAATGGTTATTAAACTACAGCGTAGTTCTACGTCAACAATGTGGTCGTGTCTTGGACACAACCTCCTATAATTTTTTTTTCAAATTTTCCCCGATTCTTTAAAGCTACTGGTGAAGTTTCGCAAGATTTTTTTTCATGCGATTATTCTTGTGCGTTCCCTATCCTCCGCACAAAAAAAAAGTTTGCCTGCATATGCCACTGAAGTTACTGTTAATTTTAATGAATTTATTAACATTCTTCAACATAAAGATTAAGAAGTATTTTTGACTAGTGAGGTGCAAGCTGTTCTAAAAAAATATAGAGGCTTGTGTCAGAGACAAGATCGCATTGTTGACGCAAGATCATGGATATTTAATTCAATTCGTTTGCTCACCACTCCGGCTTTGGTTGGGTGGTCGGATTGAGGCTTCATCATCAACACCTTTTATGAAAGCAATCAGGCTTCAGTCGATATTTTGACACTCCCCGCCCAGAATCGGTTCTCCATGCTTAAAACAATTCGAACGTGATTAACCCGTGTGACATCCACAGGAAGTAGTTTCGCTTTGATTTAAACTACCATCTCTACAGAATCATATTAACTAAGGAATCGAATGGACATGATCAGTGCTTCAGACAATCCGTCTATACGTGCTTTCCATGAATCATGATGAGGGCAGCTTCCAGCTGAGTGGGGTTACAAGCAAGGGAACCCAATGTACTATATTTACACTCTCCAAAGGTTACAGTATGCAGATTTTGAACCGCTTCAGCATTTGATCCGATTCAGCGCGTGGAATGTTAAAATTCGACGTAAGGCATCACCGATTGTTTCCAATTTTCGTTTTCGATACTCCAAAGTGATTTTACTATTGAACTTCGTATCGAGCAAAACCGTTGTGTGTGAAATCTCAACTAAATACTTATAAAAATGACGCAAGTAATACTACGTTGAGACGGCGAAGTTCCTCTAGGAACGTTAGGGCTATTTAAGAAGAAAAAGAAGAAGAAGGAAGCGGACGTGTCCGCGAGTTTCAGAAAAATGAAAAAAAATGGAAATTCCGCCATCGCCACGGCAAAATTGGTCGAATTGCACTACGAACTGCTGCCCCATCCACCATATTCTTCAGATTTGGCCCCGTGCGACTTTTGCTTGTTTCCAAACATGAAAAAGTAACTCGCCGGGCAGAAATTTCAGTCGAATGAAGATGTATCGCCGCCTACTTTGCAGACCTCGAGAAAACGTATTTTTCTGATGGATTAAAGAAGTTGGAGCATCTGGGTCAAGTGTATCAAGCTAAAAGAAGACTATGTTGAGAAATAAATCGCCACTTTTCCTAATTTTTTGTTCTTTTTAGGCTAAGTACATATCGGACTGCTCTCGTATATAAAAATAATACCTCGCGACTCCACTCGTTCATCGGTATAGAAAGTACGGAAATGCAAAGAACAATTGTATGGGGAAATGGATGTACTTCCAATTTTCGTCAATTTCAACCATATGTGGGGATTCTCAGAGAATTTTCAACTCGTTTGGTATACCAACCAACAATATCCGTTGGTAGCAAAAATAGTATAACATTAAAACTATTTCATAGGAACGCCCTTACGACGAAGTTTTGACGTAAGACTAGTTCATTCAGGTGAAATACTGGGGGTTAAATTTCTTAAAACTATTGAAAATTTTCATATGCGTCCGAGTACATTGAAAAACGGAAGATTGGTCTAGGAAAAATTATTGTTAGGAAAAACCTAACAATATTATATGAACGTTCATTCCTAAATTGCCAGAGATTCGAAATGGCATAAGTTAAACAAAATATAGGAATTATAATGAATGAAATAAAAAGGTGGAACAAATAATCTGTACCAGTTGCCAATCGTTATGTGCAAATATTATCAGAAAAGGGAAACAAATATCTAAAATGTAAGGATTTAGTGAAGTTTACCGATTACATTTTGTGTTTGCCTGATAGTGTAGCATTGGTTAAAAAAAATTTCAAAAAAAGCAATTAACTACGATGATCAATATTTGGACAACAGAAAAGTCATGTAATTAACGCTATAATAATTGTAAAACATAACTTTATGGAATAAGACAAATTTCATGATAAAATTTTCAAAAATGATTATATCCTCCGCAAAGTCTCTTCTGCATATAAATATTCCTTCGTTGTAGAGAGCAAAGTAAGTACATAAAAAATGTCTGATTAACTGTTTTTATTTAGTAAATTAAATTGTTCAAAATTTATGTCTTTTTGTTTATTTTTTAGGTTTTCGCGTCCCGTTTTCATTCCTGAACTATTTGGTCAGCCTAACCATGATAAATGAATCGGTTCAATAATTTAAGAATTAATATATCACGCTTTCAGCAAAGCTAATGCACTCATTTCTGGTTTGGGAGAACGAACTTATTCTCAAACAAATAAAAAAAAGTTTAACAGAACACGTGTACACTTTGTTAGCGAATACCTAATAACAATGAGATTTATATTCTGCAATCAAGAATGTGTGAGCGTCAGTAACATGAAAAGTTATTGGTCTGGGCTATGTTCTGTTATAAAATAAATTACGAAGTTTACTGAGGCCTTGTCAAGAGAAGGCTTCCACTTCACCTTATTCTATAGAAAAACACGAGTCACTATATCGGTTTGGCATGGAATGACTGACGTATGAAGATGTATTCCACAAATTGTACTTTCTACGCCTAGAGCAATTAGAAAGTTTTAATTTGGCTGATATAAATAATCAAGTTCATTGTGCTTTTCAGGGAGAAAACCAATGGAATGTAAGAAAACAATAAGCTTCATGTTTTATACTTCTTAAATGTTACTCTATCGTGCTAATTTAAATGTTTTACAATTGTGTTCAGTACCAAATTTACTCTTATCTTCGAACAGAAGCAACAAGATCGTTCAAAGTAGCATACTTTTTTAAACTAGAGCCAGTTGAGGACAAACGAGATGGTGCCGAAAAATGTATTTCTATAAAAATATCGAAGAAGTTGTATAAATTCGAAAAATTTTGAGAGTACTCTGAAAGACAGTGTCGAAAGTATTGACAGGGTGTCGACTCGAAACCCGAAAAAAAGCTCCCTGATATTCCCTGATTTTCCAGTAATTTAAAAAAAAATTCCAGATGTAGACTAGTAATCAAAATTTTTCAACAATTAAATTTATGAACGTCTGTCGATATTTTCCAATAAATGAATCGTTTGTGATTTTTAATTGAGTTAAACGATGATTTTTCCTTGCAATCTTCTGTACATTTCTCAAAATTTTATTTAGTTTCACCTCGAAAGATTTCGCTTGTGCCTCTCGTAGTCGTTTAATTGACTTTGATTACTTTAACTCAAAAACTTCTTTCGTCCGGTTTTCCTTTTCTTCTAGAAAATGAGATTTTCGATCCCGTTGAATTAACTAGCTCGACATTTTTATTGATGCTATCCCTCCAAAGTGAAACATAGCATCATTAACTTGATGCATAGCTCAACCGTTTCTTCATACATGCTTTGTTTTCATAAAAACATTCGGTGTTAGTGGAAGAACCCTCTCAACGTTGCGTTTTCCACACCAGAGACAGAAAACCATTTTTACTATGGTTCCATAAACTTATCCTTTCCAAAAATAGTCCAATCGTTCATTTTCCGGACTATTGTGAGCAAACTTGTGATGTTGTTTCAGAGCGGAGTCCAAAACCTGTGTAATTCAGAAGCGATTCGAAAGCTTCTCGAATCGTTTTCCACTCAATTTTCCGGAATCAACGACGGATGGCTCAAGACGAGCTCTAAAGACAACGCATTATAAGATTTAAAGGCAGTGCTTTCAACATTTTTTCGCATCTCAGACAAAATTGTAGGATTTGTGTGTCATAAAATTTTTGGGGAGTTTTTCTTAACCCATCTATCCTAGAATGCATCGTGTAAAGTATGCAATCCGAAGCTACCCAAATTCAAGAGTTTTTCTCTTCCATATTGAAAGTCCAGTTGCAGTTCGCGTAAAATGAATGATTTACGTTGGTGTCATTCACCGAAACCAGAAGAAGTTTGGTTCAAAGCTATATTTCCCAGGTCTTCATTTTATGCAAGTTGATCTCTAATGCTTGAGAACGTCCCAAGAACATTGACGTCATTTACCGATTTACTCTTCTTCATCCCAAAATCGGACATTCAGATCCACCTGTAGCCTCTTTGTAATCTTGCTTGCATCGAGACCAACGAAAAAATATGGCTTACAAAGTTTCGTCGAGCTCAGATTTAGAATTCTGGACAAAGTCAAACATCATCATGAAGCTCATTTTCACGCCCTAGTTAGACTTTCGCAGCTTTCTGGCTATCATGAACGATTTTTTTTAAAACAACCGTTTCTTTTTCAGCAATGCGGGGCGATTTGTGACACATAACTGTTTCCAAACACCACAGGAACTCCGTTTCTGTAGTAATGTTTTTGAGCATTAATTGATCGATAGTTTTCGAAGAATGAAAAAAAGGGAATTGGTTGAAGTTGAACTGCAGGTACTGATTGCATAAGTAAGTGATCAATTACTACACAACCTGGAGGTACCTGGTTTGGATTCTTGATGTGAATGCGGAACAGTATTCGCATCCTAGCTAGTTATGATCAATCATGACGAAATCCCCGGATTTTTCAGCCAAATGTCTTGGACGGAAGGTTTGCCTGCCATTTCGTACTTAGTACTGTTATGCTTTCTATGTTACAGATAATGGTAATATTTTCTGTAACGAAAAAATATTTTTTTATTAAAAAAAAAGATAAAAATTGCCAAAACTCCATACTTTTACTTCAGTTGACAGTCGAGGAAGAATGTCAAACAACTTTATGACTGTCCACATACCACGTGGACAGAAAAAGCACGATTTTAGACTCCCCCTCCCCCTCCGTGGACATTTTCATACCCCTCTCCCTGTTGTCCACGTGGACATTTTTCCTTATTTTGTTAGAATAATTGAGGAAATAACTGAATTGCGCATAAATTAAATTTCAATTTCATTTAAGTCTATTTTGTTTCAAAATTTAATATCCATACCCTGCCAAACTTTACTGGGACACATTGAGGTTTTATAGCAGAGAAATGAATAGCAAAACAGAGCATATGTTTCATATGAGTTTAATTTTGAAATACTTGTAATACTTTGTTTTTCTATTATCTGCGAAGATATAAAGGCTAGCTGGCTTGTCAACACGGAAACGCGCAATATGCGGTTTAACAATCTGCAATCGAATATAAGCCACACAATTTCAAAGATACACACAAAGATAGATTTCTAGTACAGGGTTTTCCAGCTTTAAATTCCGAAAGTAAATTGAAATAAAACACACTTAGAATTCGAATTTCGGTGAAACTTTTATTTCAAATTAAAGTTTGGTTTATGCCATTATGTGTGAAATACAACATTATTCAAATGTCCACCTAGGGCTTCCTCGCACATCTTGATCCGGAACAGGTAGTTTTCGATGACTTTTCGGCACATATGGGGCGGTATCTCGGTCATAACTTCACGAATATTGTCTTTCAAATGTTCAAGAGTTTGCGGAGAGTTGGCATAGACACGGTCTTTCGCATAACCCCACAGAAAAAAGTCTAGCGGGTTCAAATCGCATGATCTGGACGGCCAATTGGCATCACCAAAACGCGAAATTATGCGTCCCTCAAATTTCGTTCGCAATATGGGCCATGTTCGGTCGTGTTGTGTGGCACGTGGCGCCGTCCTGCTGAAACCACATGGCATCCGTATATCTTCATATTCATATCTTCAATTTATGGTAAAAAAAATCGGTTAACATGCGGCCATAGCGCTCACTATTCACAGTTACTGTCTCGCCGTCCTCATTTTCAAAGAAATACGGCCCGATGATTCCACCAGACCATAATGCGCACCAAACAGTGACTTTTGGCGGATGCAATGGCCTCTCAACAATCACGTGTGGATTTTCTGAGCCCCATATACGGAAATTTTGGGTGTTCACATAGCCACCGAGCTCGAAATGTGCCTCATCGCTGAAGAAAATTTGATGCGAAAATTCAGCATTTTGCTGCTGTTGTTCGTTCACCCAATCGACGTATGCCCGACGCATTCCATGGTCACCACGCTCTAATTTTTGTACCAGTTGGACTTTATATGGATGTAGGTGCAAGTCCAAATGCAAAATTCGCCACAATGATGTGTTTGACAAGCCCAATTGCTGAGCACGCCGTGGAATCGAAACATTCGGGTCATCCTCCACACTGGCAGCAACGGCAGCAATATTTTCGGCCGAACGCACATTACGATGATGCACAGGTTTCACAATATCCGCTACGGATCCAGTTTGTTCGAATTTACGCACTACATTAGATTGTGTGCTCTGTAGGCCGTCCATGACGACCAAAATTCGTCCGTAATGCTCGAAAAACATTTGCCGGGTTTTCATCATTTTTATAGTATAATTTAACAAAATTAGCACGTTGTGCGATGCTAAACCGATCCATATTGTAAAATGGCAGACATTCAACTAACGATATGACGCTTTGGTTGACAGATATGTCAAACGGTTGTCAGCGCAGGGCTGTATACTTTCGGAAGCCCGAAATGGAAAACCCTGTATATATAATACTAGTAAGTTAATTTACGTTCACAGCTTCATTTCAGAAGTGTACTTATTTCATCTGGAAATATTAAGGCTACCTGAGGTGTTGGCAGTAGCAACAACAATCCTTGATGGGAATTATCATAATAGGAGCTCCATCAGTGCCGAGCTTTTAGAGTTTTTTGAGCGCATAAAAACTAACCGAACAATTTTATACGCATAGATTTGTTTTTATCAATTTTAAAGAATTTCAAGAAGAGAAAAGAAGTAAGAAGCATGTGCTGATATCTACAGATCTTCACTTGAGTTGTTTGATGTGTATATGCGTTGTAGACAAATGACATTGCAACAAAAATAAAGCGATTTTGGTTTGCTTTCAAAGCTTCTATAGATTTTAAGAATATATTCCCAATAACAATCTAATCAACCTGATTATTTCGCTTCCATTTGATTCATAGAGTTTCAGTAAAACTATTTACCACAGAGGTATTCTCTATCGAATTAAAAATTATGCTTTAATTTTGAATTAAGAATAATTCATGAAATAATGAACGCACAGCATATCGGTGGCCAAAGCTACCCACTGCAAACTTGAAAATATTCTATACAAGGTCCAGTTGTTGCTTTGACATTATTGCTACTCTTTAGTTTCTCCCATTTATGCTGTTTTGATTTTCTTCCGCTTGAGTCCTTATCAAAACATCACTTATGAGATTCGCACAGGTTACCAGAGATGCCAACCTTCCTGATTTTTCAGGATTTCTCAGACTTTTTAGCATGCTCCCTGATATCCTGACACTCGATTTATCCTGATTTTTCTGAAATGATCCTGATTTTTCCTGATTTTTGTACTCTTTACATTATTCGTAATAAATATACTGGTTTCCATGCCAAAGTTTTCTGTCATGATAGTTCTCCGGATCGCACTTGTATATATCCTACATTAAGTTAAATTCTCTAGACGCTAAGCTGTACTTAACTTTTTTTTATTTCTACCGTCAATTGTTTCGTGGCTTTCCTAAACAGTGCTAGAAAATTTTATGAAACCAGATTGTCTGATGAATTTATGAAAATACAACGAGATTAAGTTTGAGGAACAACATTGCTTTATTAAGGATAATGTGTATGTAGATGTATCCCCATAGTTATTAATGTAGGAATACGTTTCAAAGTGTAAAATTACTCAAGAGAAAATTTTGGAATCCACAATCAATATAAAAAGATTTTATATGTAATTTGCTCGTCTGATTCAAAGTATAATCAACTTTAATGATATGCTTTCCTCATTTGTTGAGTACAGATTCATTCCAAAGCATGGTGATGAATTCAGTGAAAATTTGAATATTGATTTCTCGGCAATTGACTGTGGTGATGCTGTAAGTTTTTCGGAAAAAATATGAACGATCAAAAGGTCAGGCGAAACATTAGCATTTCCGCTTATGGGAGGATTTATACTTTACTTATTAATTCTTTTACATATCCGGTCTTCGCATGAAGGAAGATATACTCTGTTTCTGGTAGGATTTGGAAAGGATTCTGTACTACCAACTACTACCAAGCAACCTGTTTCTCACATGTATGGCTCGCAGCAATTTTCGACGAGGAAGCAAACATGTTCTGGGAGGATAGAATATTGAGGCTGTGTGAAAGATGGCGAAATAGTGAAACAGAACTATGAATATAAAATTAATTTATAATGCTTTAATTGAAAATGATGTTTTTGTTTTCCCAAAAATCGGCATTAACTTTTCGGACAACCCAATATGAGCTATCCTGATTTATCCTTATTTTTATTTTCATTCTTCCTGATTTTTTTTAAATTATGGTTGGCAATCCTGCAGGTTACTATAGAGCAATTCAAAGCCAGATTAATCAGCCACGCCCCGATCCTTCCCATTTTTATTAAATAATTTTTTTAAAAAATAATAGCTCTGAAACCTGCTGCCTCATTGAAACAAGTTTTTGAGAAATCAATCAACTTTCTATTAAAATTCAAAGAAACTTTCTCATGAGTTGAATAAAATATTATTATATACAGGTTGTTATGTATTTGATCCGGAGTATTTCAGGTGATAGATATTTGATCAAAAAATCTTCTGTTGTGACTCATTAAAATTAGTGGGAGATAACAAGAAGGATAACAGTGTGACATCAAGGGAGGAATTGTAGAGTGAAGTGGAGAGCTTCAATTTGTTTGATAGAAAAAATCCATCTTATCATGCATTATTGCCCACAAAAACACAAAATTTTAAGTTTCTTCTTTACTTCTAAAAGTTTCTTATTTCCATTAATTTGAAGGTTTTATAACTGCATTTCCCGCAAGAAATTTTTATCTATCAAATGGGCAGCATCATTCTAAGTAGCACACTTTCTGAATTAGAGTCAGTTCAAGCCATAAAATTAGGCTAGAGAAAAGTTCAACAACTCTCTCCTAGTTGAGAAATGAGCATATACGAAGAAGGATCTTTTTCATCAAATATTATCATTTATCACCTCCTGAAATATTCCGAATCAGCTACCTAATTCCATGTATATTTTTATCAGAATACTGACTCAATTCTTTTAAAATTTGACGACTAATGGTGCATGGACAATCTCACGCGTAAATATTGATTCCTAGAACAGATATTACATCCTAAGACTAACTGTTCTCGAGATATAACAAAATGTATAGAAAATTATATTTGTTGAAAAACCATTTTCGCATATCATGAAATCTCAACCATTATGGAATCGTTTATTTTTAAAGTTTTGGGCTATGACGGTCTATGCATACTCCGTAACTATAAAAGTTCAATCATAGGAAATAGATTGGTCATTCACAATTTTTATTTTTATTTAAGCTTGAGCTTGGGTAGACTGTACAATTCGTAGTTGCTCTCCGTGATTGACCTGAACCAACCAAATTGCACAAAGAACACACAGAATGACGCTTGGGACTAGCAAATCATTCTCGTTGTGCAATTTTCGGTGATTCGAGCTTTAAATGGTCAATAACGACGCCGGCCACGTCCTTACAGTCACCGGGGAAAGGGAAGGAATGTTAGTATGATATTCGCCGCCCGAAAGCCAGAAGGGTCGCCTCTATAGCGTGGTTCCCTAGCGTTTATCATGGAAGGAATATTTGTTAGTGGGATAGGTTAAAACTCAGGATTCACTGTGGTAAGTGATGTGATTCTGTAAACGCTAACTCTAAACTGCTCGACGACACGAAATCTCAAAAATCAAAGGTATTTAAGGTAATACAATGCCGGACGTACGATTCTATATTTTCTAGAATATTATAACAAAGAATATGATGCGATTATATATGATTATATATGATTTCGACACCCGACAACAGAGGTTATCTATGAGAAACCTGAGAAGGTCACCAAGAAACCCCTCTTCAATAAGAAATATCTACAATACATATCGTGCCTTATTAGTTCGAGAACTTTCTATTTTCCACATATATTGACATCCAACGACGGAGGTTATGCATGAGAAACCTAAGATCACTTGGAAACCTATCTTGAGCTTGAGCTTGGGTAGACTGTACAATTCATAGTTGCTCTCCGTGATTGACCTGAACCAACCAAATTGCACAAAGAACACACAGAATGACGCTTGGAACTAGCAAATCATTCTCGTTGTGCAATTTTCGGCGATTCAAGCTTTAAATGGTCAATAACGACGCCGGCCACGTCCTTACAGTCACCAGGGGAAGGGAAGGAATGTTAGTATGATATTCGCCGCCCGAAGGCCAGAAGGGTCGCCTCTATAGCGTGGTTCCCTAGCGTTTATCATGGAAGGGATAGTTGTTAGTGGGAATGTTTAAATAAAAATCAGGATTCACTGCGGTAAGTGATGTGATTCCAAAATCTTAAATTTTATTTTTTTAATATTTAAATTTTTTAACTTTTAATTTTCAATTTTTAAAATTTTTCAATTTTAAAGTTTTAAAATTTTCAAATTTTAGAATTTTGAAATTTTTTTTTGAAATTCTCAGATTTTCAGATTTTAATTTTTTGATTCTTAGACTTTTAGAATTTTAACAATTTTTATTTTTGGGTTTTTGAATTTTTAATATTTAGATTGCAACACGTTATGCCCCGACTTTCTCCCGCCGCGCCCTCCATTCGGTGCGCATCAAGAGCGTCCGCACAACATCAGTGTCGGTCCCAGCTCCCAAAGATATTTATTGAATAAATAAAAAATACTCAGCAATTCGACTAGAAAGTAGTCACATTTTGTAAAACATCCGAAACCAAACCGTACATATTTTCATTTTACTACTCAACAACGGATGAAGAACCTCTAATCTGAGTTTATAAACTCATTCTAGTGCCTGGAATTGAAAAACAAGGAACCAAAAAACTAATATAAATATATAAATGCTTTCAACTAACTAACTCACTCCAAATGAAAACTGAAATTAGAGCCTTCTGACTCAAATTATGAAATTCTGAAATTTAAAATCTCTAACATAATTAAACCCTGGACCTGACCATGAACGCCACCCAACGGCGAAAACAAGACGAAGTGTATTTAACCTTGCATACAAATCATCTCGTCCCCACCGCGAAATGGCGCTCAAAGATTCGATGCACCTATGAACGAAAATGCGACCGAATCGTATGCAATTGCGAAAAGTAGACGAATACACAGAATTGCAGCGGTACGGCTGCCAATGCAAATCAAATGAAACCAGTATGATGTATGTGTGATAGAGAAGAGAACCTTGCTGGAGAAGAGAAGAGAGACTTTGAGAAAAACAGCTCCACTTAGCTCAACAAAACAAACACCCTCTCAACACATACACACAATTAGGAACGTCACCGCACATAACAGCGTGTGACCTTTAAGAGCAGAGAGTCCGTGGTACGCGAGAATCAAAGAGACTTGCACCTCATATCGCTTCCAAACTTTCATCTGAAATACTGCTTAAGAGAATACAAAGAAAAAAAACTTAGCGCGCGATTTGGCCATCGCATAACGCCTGCAGATTCTCCCTCGGTGATACATTCACTGCGGCACACAAACACACACACACTTCGTATTAAAATGGAGGAAAAAGAACACACGATAACAAAATCCCGTCCGCATTATAATTAATCGTGAATGAACGCGCACAACTTTTCCTTCAGAAATATGTACGTCACTTGCAAAGGCACACAATGTTTTCAATGCTTTTTCCATTTTGGAAAGATCACTTTTTCGCCGATTTTCGAATTGCACACCAGCTGACGCGGAGCGAAGAAAAATTATGTCTACACCCGACGACGGTCCGATCCTCTCTCCCCTAAGATCACTTGGAAACCTATCTATAATAAAACGAATCTATTATATATTTCGTGGACTATCACATCGCATGCTTTGTAGCTTTTGGAATATTCTAACACCCGACTTTCTGAACTTTTGGAATATTTCAACACCACTCTACAGTAATCAATCCAATCTACGCTTGGCAATGTCTACAAACAACAACAATACTTACGGGTGATGCAAAAATACACAAACACACTCCACCAAACGGTATGAAAACCGACGCGAACGATCATTTCATCGAACCTCTGCCACTAGTTTGAAATCGCATCCAAAATCGTTCCGCGCTGTATGATATCTCTCATTCACAACACACTCAATAACACCCTATTTAAAAGTCTAAAAGTCGGAAATATTATACATGAAATTTGCTTTTTGGTGCACTTAAAACATACAGAACTAAAAAAAACTTAATAACAAAACCACAAATGTATTCATATAAATATATAATTATAAAAACAAACGAAAACAGAACACAATACTAACCAATCAAAACTATATGCGTGTATCATATATTCAATCAAAAAGTATTTATCTATTTATTGAAATATTTTCATGCATGAAATGAATGCTCAAAAAAAATGCTTATCTTACCATCAGAGCGATTATAATTGCAAACACACATATAGATACTGTTACTATATTCAGAGTACAGGTCGGATTCGATAATATACAGTCTCTGATTTATTTTCTTTGTATATAATCGAGTCAAAAAACAATTATTATTTGTTTTTCACACACATATATTTTCGTTTCTAGTATATAAAAGAAGTATTTAATTTTTGAATCATCATGATTCATTCCTCGAAACCGGAAAACACCCTTCAGACATGAAATAAATAAATTTATCCAGATTCTTTCAGGAGGTGCTAGGCGACCATATTTTATGAGAAAAATCCTTCTACTCATATGGTCAAATTTCAACTATGACAGAGTTATAGAACTTTTTGTTTATTTCGGATTTTATTTACCTCAAACTGGCTCCAAATTAAAAATGCGCAATTTGATCTTTAACACCCAACTTCTATCTTTTCTAAATTTCGCTGCAATATCGTTATAAATAATTCCTGGTGAAAATTAAATCAAAATCTTCAAAAATCACGTTTTTTACTCCACTGTACTCATAATAGCCAATTAAAAATTAAAAAAAAAATCGAACTGTATATAATTGAGTTCAGAATTGAATATAATCGAATCATAAATAATTGAGCCTATATATAATCGAGCCCGACCTGTATTTGAAATACATCGCGAACAAAAACGATAGCAACAAACAAACGATTAAACCATTTTGATGCCTTTCGTACACAGCGATTTGAGTATTTCTCGAAATCCACATACACAAATAAACGAACCCTCTGGAATTCCTGTATACAATGCACCGAAAGATCGTATACGTAACAGCGAAATATGACATTTGATACAGAGTACGTATCATAAAAATGTCTTCACGAAGCACATAAAAATTGAAATTTAGAACATCTGATAACATTGAAAATTTCGTGTTCACTATTCGAAGCCTCCACGAGGGAAAAACTGTCCATTCACAATTTTTATTTTTATTTAATACTTTTATAGTTCAGATTTTGCTGAAGAAATTCAACGGTATGAAAAAAAATATATGAACGTTTTACTGTGCAGCACTCTCGATTGATAACTGATTGACTGGGCAAGGTTTATTGATAAATACGGAGAGTTTTGAAATTATTGAACATGTATTATTTCATTTTATTTTGAATGTATAGGTGAATGTATTAAAAAAAATTCTCCCTGTCCACGTGGACTCTGTTCATACCACCTCCCCCCTCTCCGTGGACAAGCGTGGACATTTTCTTACCCCTACCCCCCTGAAGTTGTCCACGTGGTATGTGGACGGCCCCTATATCGTAAAGTTGGTTTGATCTGACACGCATCTGTCTTTCTTTTTTTGCGAACATATCTGACAAATGCCAGAGAAACAAGCATGAATGTAAAAACCGTCTGCATTTGCACTGTTTACCCTTTAGAAGGAGTAAGGCGTCGTGCACAAATTACGTAACTCTAAAAATGCGGTTTTTGGACCCCCTACCCCCTTGAATAACAATAAGTAACGCAAGACAAACCCCCTCCCCCTCATGTTACGTAACGCAAAATCAAAGTCGCATGAAAAATTTTCATAACATTTCAGATTTTATTAAATAATGAAAATATCAACGTAGAAAATCTGTCCATACCGGAATCAAAGTTTATTCGAATTACATTTGACAAGTTCATAGAATTAGTAACAAACAGAGAAAGAAAATCAATGCTTACATCTGTTGGGATTGGTACTTTCAAACCATCTAGTGTTTGGCTGAGAGTAACAGGAGCTGGTATAAATTGATGTTGATTTATACAAAAATAACTGTTTGTTCTCAGAAGTTCGAGACTGAATCGAGCATCGAGATTTGTCACTGCTCAACAAAAGGGTCGCTTTCTCAGGAATTTATAAAAAATGTTCTCAAATTTTATAGAATAGGGGGAAAAATCCTAATCCGACCGATGGTCTTGAAACCGACCTCTTCTTGGATCTCGGAAATGGCACCACCGTGTTTCAATGCTTAAAAAATGGATAAATAGATTTTTAACATGTACTAAGAATGAGTTGAATGTTCTTTCAGACAATTTTAATTTGAATATATAGATTGAATTTACCTGATGCTTGAAGTAAACGGCATACCGTTAATTGTAAAAAGTTGTGGTGGTCCTAAACCAGCCCTCTGTGTTTGCTTCGTAGTTATTTAACACGTTCCCTCATGTGTTTAACATCAACGGAACGCATTTGCAATTTAAGTGGTCTGATCAGGGCCATCTTCCCCTAAATATTTGACTAAATTTGAAATTCACGCACGTATGATTTTGGATGCTGTCTGTCGTTCTACTGATGGGTCCTGTTTCAGATCAACTCATCTGCGCTGTATTCACATTGAGATGCCTAATCTTGTATGCGGGTGTGTGTGCGGGACAGAATAACAGATATGATCGGGAATGGTCAGATTGAGCCATATTGGGTTTCCATCGGGACTAAACAACTTTGTATAAATTCCAACAGTGACTACTCCTTGTTTCAACGCAGCGGTTCCTGTCGTTTGACTACTTGCAAAGAGTACTGGGATGTTCTCACGTGACGAGGAAAATCATTCGGCTAACTATCCTACAAATTCCACTTTCTCAATTTGAGAGTTTTCGGGCTTAATATATTAGGCTTTAACGGGATATCCATCGATTGCTTGGTTGTTCCACAGATCATCTAACGATTTCGCTGCATACTCAATTTTTTTCGCTTCCAGTTTCGGATTGTTTTGAGTTTTTTTTATCCAAGTGAGATCCATAATTATCATGCGAAAGTATTAATCCTTCTAACTTCTAGAAATAATAACCTTCCGACGTTCAACTCGGTTGAAAGCCATGCGTGCTGGACCATTTGTAAAAAAGAATATTGCATCAAGATTCAATTGATAAAAATGATGAAAATATATATCTATGACCTTTTTAAAACAAGGGTTCTCGTCTGGTCCTCCATCCACATTAATTATGATTACTGGGTTAATAAATCTTCGATATCGAATACTTTCGAATTCAGGAAGCTCGCCACCTTTTTTTAAAATCGAACCCATGAATTTGAAGAACAGTGCCTTCCTGAACAAACTGCAACGTACGTTGGATCACTGTATCCAACTGATTCGGAATGACCAAAGTGCCCTAGCTTCTTTCTGCACCTGTGATAACCGATGGAATAACCTTAGCCAAGAAAAATAATGATCTGGAAGATTAACGTGATATTCGAGATGCATCAATTGGTGCCTGCCTATTGACCGCGGTTTAGCCCATTACAACACGTGCTTTATCATCTTGACTCAGGAAACACACCACACTCGGCCCCAGAATCGAAGCAATCTGCGCAAGCATATAGGGGCGCTGAATTTATTTAGGAATCAAAATTGAACTATGTTACGTAACGAGCACGCTTACAAAAGTAACAAAACCTCGACCCCCCTACATGCGTTACGTAATTTGTGCACGACGCCTAAGTTCATCTACAGACAAAAGAAAATAACATATACTGTAAAATCTAGGGAGAATCAAACTAGTCAAATACATTATTGATGGATTCATTAGCTTTCCAGTTACTAATTAAAATTCATTTTTTCCAGATTGTTGACAAAATTCCCGGATATTCCCTGATTTTCAAGGTTTTTCAAGATAGTCAATTGTGAGAATAGTACACAAATCGTCGAAGTTATATAATTTTTTTCGAAAATAGGAGACACGCCTTGAATGTATAATGGATTTTTAGATTTCCAGTATTTATTTTATTTTAAGCGTGTGGAGGCGACCTGGCGTAGTGGTAACATCCATACCTCACACGCAGAGATCACGAGTTCAATTCTCACTCCCGACATTCTTCCAAAAATGGAAGTCAAAGTGACGAACCAGCCGAAATGTGTTGAAAGTCACTATAATAAAGAAAGAAAGAAAAGGAATTATTTTAAGCGACATTCACTTAACACGTTGAGCCCCGCGTCGGTCCCTGAGGACTGACACTGAATTTTCCGTCTTTTTTGCGCCGATTTCACCGGACCGATAGTAGACTTTTCATTCGGAGAGTGTCGGTATTGGCAACGGCACCATCAAAGTTACAAAATGATATTTAGAAAAGTCCACTATCGATTAGCTGGGACCGACACGGGCCAGACGAAAAGTTCATTGTCGGTCCCCTATTTCTGTCGGGGCTCAACGTGTTAATAACGCTATGAAGGTCAACAAATGAAAAATTGGTTAACTATTCGCCGACAAAAGCATTCTTCCTTTTGAAATATTATATTTGAATCCAAGCACATGTGTAATGTATCTCATACGATCATAAATTACAAAGACGACGACCTAAAGAACATTCAGAAATTTAAACACTGAACCGTTGCTATACGCCTCTTATAATAGGATATCACAGGCCATTCGCATTAAGTTTTACGATACATAAAACTCGTCCACGATTATTCATTCTGTGCTGAAGATAGAATTGCATCTTCAAAAACGGTTTCTGAGGTCATCCTCTCGAATTGATTCGGTAACCACTTTGGTAAGTGCTTTTATCGTGTGACCTTTCGAGTTCAAACCTGAAACACAACACCCTCTGCTGCTGCTCGGTGAACCTAATTGAAAAATGCCATTTTCGGATAGAATCAACACGAAGAACCTTCTGTATATTTTCTCCATTCTCCATCATCACGCGACCGATTACACTCAATGCGATGGTTCGGCTTTTTATTTACATTCTTCAGGTGGTGAATGTGATGGATGCGCTCCTCCAAAGCTGACTCCACCTGCGTCGCGTTATTGAAATCACGGTTTCGTTGCATTCTCGCATCTGGGAACTGTGTGTGAAATAACCCATCTTCAAAACTGTAGATCGACACAAACGCCACCGATGACTGAAATTTTTTACATTTGAGTAACATTTATTAGAAACAAAATTCGATTCGATCGTACGTAAAATTGTTTGCTCAAGCTTAACAAGAATAATCTTTACAGACAAAGAAAAATGCTTTTCTCCTGAGTCCTTAAATTCGACACAATATCTTCAGGGCACCGGTTTCAAGGTGCCAGTGCGAGCTGGTCTACTCTTCAATCTGTCCCATCGGTTTCAAATCGGGTGACACTTCAAAGTTGCAACCAGTGCTAGTAATTACCTCTTCCACCGAGACACCTTCCGCGATCTCCAGCAGCGTCAGTCCCCGTTCTTTGTCTACGCTAAACACGGCTTTCTCGGTTATGATCATATCTACACAGTTCTTACCAGTCACAGGCAGGGTGCAATCGGAGAGTATTTTGTGCGAACCATCCTTTGCATTATGCTCCATGGTCACAACACATTTGGTGCCCGGTGCAGATACCAAATCCATCGCTCCGCCCATTCCTTTCACCAGCCGACCCTGAGAAACAACAATATTAGTAAAGACCAGATTTTTAGAAATACAATGAGACTCACGGGAATCATCCAGTTCGCTAGATCTCCGAATTGCGAGACCTGCATCGCTCCGAGCACGGTGATATCGATGTGTCCGCCACGGATCATGGCGAAGCTGTCATCCGACGAAAAATATGAAGCACCCGGCACAACAGTAACGCTTTCCTTTCCCGCATTGATCAGATCCGGATCGACCTCATGCTTCTCAGGGAACGGTCCCAACCCTAGAATACCGTTTTCAGACTGCAGCAGCACATTGATTCCCTTGATATAGTTGGAGGAAAGAACCGGAATTCCGATGCCCAGATTAATATGCATTCCGTCCTGGTATTCCATTGCTACACGTTTGACAATGCGTTCACGCTGCTTCGCAGCTGGTGTAGAGGCGACCACCGATGCCGACTTCTTCGAGTCTCGTATTTTTAACCTTTCAATTGGTTTTTCGTACTTGGCTCCCTTGATGATGCGTTGCACGAACACACTCGGTATGTGAATCTGATCCGGATCGAGGGACCCGGTCGGAACGATTTCCTCCACCTCTACAATCGTGGTTTTCGCTGCCTTACACATGGGTGGATTAAAGTTCCGGGCAGCCTTGTTGAAAATCAGATTACCGGACTCATCCGCAACCTTTGCCTTAATGAGCGCAAAATCGCCCGTGATGGCCTCCTCCATGATGTACGGTAACCCGTTGAACATCTGCATCGCTCGAGGCTGACTAGCAATTTCCACATTGCCACCCTTGCCATACTTGATCGGTGAGCCACCCTCGTGAACCAACGTACCGTACGCTGTGGGGGTGAAGAAGGCAGGTATACCGGCGCCACCAGCACGAATCCGTTCCGCCAGAGTGCCCTGTGGCGTTAGCTCGAGTTCCAACTCCCCGGAGAGGTACTGTCGCTCGAATTCGGCGTTCTCGCCGACATACGATGCGATCATGCGTTTGATCATGTGTTTTTTCAGGAATAGTCCCAGGCCAAATGCGTCAACGCCTGAAAGAGAAGAATAATTCATTATTAATTCAAAATAAATGCAAATACTTCAGTTATCATTGCTTCGACAACTCGCAAGCAGATCGGACAAACTTTAGAATCGATCCGATACAGGTGTTTTGACGTAGGATTGCGCATTTCATTTCTATACTGGGGTGTAAGTTCAAAGATTCGAAAACGAGAGCCGGAGTAACAAGATTTTGAGCGTTAATACCTCCTAAGCAACTGGACGAAATGGTATGATAAATACGGGATTCAAAAGATAAAATGTCAACGCGTTATATTATTGTTACTTATTGATCCATAAAATTGCTTCAATAGCTTTAAAATAGCTTCCAAAACAGGCTATTGGTATTACACAAATCTGTATATAAGCGAGTACCCGCTCGGAAATCCACTCAGTTGTAATTATACAGCGTTCGGAGCATGTTATCGCTGTTGTGGCGAAGCTAACTTCGTTCATCATGAAACCACCAAGAGCCTGTTTGTGCACACAAACGGAATTGGTGCGTCGGGATCGTTAAAGAAAGAGAGAGAGAGAGAGAGAGAGAGAGAGAGAGAGAAGAATGATACCACTAAGGTGACCAAGAAAGCACCAAAAAAGCTTCAGGCATTCAAGACAGTCGCCACACACACACACACACACAAAACACGCGCGCTGCTCTTTTCGTTTGGTGGTCATCGAGTCAGCTTTGAATGCCGGTGGGCGTCTGGCGCTGCTGCCGGGGAGAATAAAGCAGATACCGTTGCCGAAAAACTCAAAGTTACTACTGTGAAGAATGTGATCATCAAGAAGTAACCTCCTGGTACTTTCGGTACAGTTGTAGCAACGAAAAAAAAAACAACAAAACCATCGATAACCGTTGCACAGAAGCCGATGTCACCGATGCCACAGAAAGGAGCAGAGCGTTTTTGAGCATACCACGAGAGGTTTTGTTTTCAGCAAATCAAATCTAGTTCTTCTTAGAACTTCGAATTACTTTGAAGCGAAAGAGTTTATTTTGTTTCCTATTCATAATATAATACTGCGATCAAATACATTTGGTTTTGTAATAGGAGTACCGGTAAATTTCTTCGTTTTGACGTAGGACTACGTCTTTCATTTCTATACCGGGGTGTAAAATCAAAGTTTCGAAAACGAAAGCGTTACGCCGAAGACCGAGATTTTGAGTGTTAATAGCCTAAACCTAAACAACTGAACGAAATGGTATGATAAACACTTCATTCGAAAGATAAAATGTCTACGCGTTCTATACTTGTTACTTTCTGATCCAAAAACTTGTTTCAATAGTCTTAAATTTGCTTTCAAAATAGGCTATTGAAATCACCAATCGGTATATAAGGGAGCGCCGCTCGGAAATCCACTCAGTTCTAATTGAACAGCGATTGGAGCATGTTGTCGCTGTTGTGGTGAAGCTCTTCATTTATCATGAAAGCGCGGATGAACGGTGTCACCAAGAGCCTGTTTGTGCACCTTAGGCCAGAAGGGAATCCATCAGGAGGAGAGTGATGCTACAAACGGTTCCCCGGGAAGATCTCGAAGCAGCCGCTACACACACACACATACACGCACGGAATTCTTTCCGTTTGGATCGAGAAATATCCGGAAAATAATCTGCCAGTTCCTCTAGGAATTTAGAAATACATTCATGTGAAAGAGTTTATTTGAATGTTTTCTATCCATGTAACACTGTGACCAAATATGTTTCAATCAAGTGCTATTAACAGATGGTTATCGAGTTAGCATTAACCACTGGTGGGCTTCCTGTATCGAGGATAATGTGGAAATATCTAATCGTTACTGAAAATAATCTGCCAGTTCCTCTGGGAATTTAAAATTACATTCATATGAAAGAGTTTATTTTAATGTTTTCTATCCATGTAACACTGTGACCAAATACATTAGGTTTTGTGATTTTTCAATCAATCGCAATCAACAGGATAGCTTCTGAAGATTATTCTTCCCCATCAGTAGGATATTTCCGTATCCAATATTGGATGCATAAAACCTTGTGCCTCCAACGTAACGCTCTCGTTTTCGAAGTTCTCCAAATATTCATTCATTCAGAATGAATTCAGATTGAACTTCATACAAATGATCTCTAAATCAACGATAGTCCTACGTCACCCTTGCGGTTATACCATAGATATAACCCACTTCCTGTTTTTTTCCAAAAATTAATACTTTATTCTGCAAAAATGGTTACAAATTTAATATTTAAAGTATTGCCCATCGCTAGTCACAACTTTCTCTCATCTATCTGGCAATGGACGGAGCAATCTATCTGGACGGAGCAATGTCTGTAGAATACGGCGGGTCATTTCAGTGTTTCCTCGTATTTTCTAACCGGTTTCACGACATGCGACCGAGCATTGTCGTGCTGCAAAATAACTATATCGTGTCTTTGCTTGTATTGTGGTCGTTTTTCCTTCAGTGCACGGCTTAAAAACATCAATTGTCGTGGGTAGAGGTTCCCTGTAATGGTTTCATTCGGTTTTAGCAGTTCGTAGTACACCACACCCAGCTGGTCCCAACAAATAGACAGCATAACCTTCTGGCCGTGAATATTCCGCGCGGCCGTCGATGTTGATGCATGGCCGGGGTACCCATAGTTTTCCAACGAATATCTGGAAAATTGATTCACTAGAATAATAATCAAGTTACGCCATCTGTTGTAAACCCGATGAAACTTATCGGTACACCTCATATATAAATACAGATTTTTCTGTAGATAAGGTAACCCTGATGATCAGACGCAGGTTTGCCAGGCTTTTGAATTGCTATTACTTTGACCTGTCTCCATTCGGGAGAACAATGTGTTCTAGTAGGGAATGGATTAAGTTTAGCAAGCGTCTTTTTGCGATATCGGGAAGAATTTTAGAAGAATAAATTTAATCATATCACTTCCGGGTGGAGAGTTGTTCGAGCTTGAGCTTGGATAGACTGTACATTTCGTGGTTGCTCTCCGTGATTGACCTGAACCAGCGAAATTGCACAAAAAACACACCGAATAACGCTTGGGAGCGGCAAATTATTCTCATAGTGCAAGTTTCGGTGAATTGAGCCTAAAATAATCACTAGTAGTAATATGTCGCCTGTGCTCCCGTGGCCGAGTGGTTAGCGTCATAACTAACATGCCGGGTGTTCGGGTTCGATTCCCGTTCTGGTCGGGGGAATTTTTCGTCAAAGAAATTTCCTCCGACTTGCACTGTGATCACGCGTATTCTAGAGCTTGCCACTCAGAATGCATTCAAGGCGTGTTATTTGGCATAGAAATCTCAACTAAGTACTAATAAAAATGACGCAAGTAATACTACGTTGAGACGGCGAAGTTCCTCTAGGAACGTTAGTGCCATTGAAGAAGAAGAAGAATATGTCGCCTCTATAGCATGGTTCCCTAGCAATTACCAAGGAAGGGATAATGATAATGGTTAATGGGGGAAGGTAAGAATCAGGATTCACTGTGGCGAGTGATGTGATCAGGAGTTTATCCATTTCCTTCTTTGCATAATGACCATGGATAACAGCTATTACAACCATCTTCCTTAGGGGCGTTTGACCCCCTGATCTGGTTCTCAATAGTTTCAGGTTCTTGTTCAGTCATCACGTGAAAGACCCTCAATTACGCGTTTTTTGCTTTAACACGATGAAATTTTTTAAACGTATTAGGGCCATCGTTTCTTACCGTAGTAGAAGGTATTTTTGTTCGAAAGGGAATGCTTATATGCTTATATTAGTTGCCTTTATTATCATATGTTATACTGTCAGTTACACTGACTGACGTGGCAGTCAACGTGTTAACCAATTGTTTCAGTTGTATTTCAAGCTTTGAATATTCCTCGAAGTTTGTGGAGGTTCCTCGTCTATGAAAAACCTTGGTGAGCATCAGATTTTATTCAAATACAACTTTGTGCATTCATCGTCCCAACCAGAAAAGACTGTTTTGACGTAGAACTACGTCTTTCAGGAAGGGTACCAAATCAGAAAACAGATCACGTTTTTATGAAATAAAGTTAACCTAACACGGACTTCAAAATTAATGTGCCTGGGGGAATCGGCTTTGCAAATATATGCAAGTCGGGGGTATTTCTTGGTGTTGAGTACTTTTGTACTCGCTTGTCGTTGTGCAGACCGGAATATGTTTCCCTAAAACGTACTTTTAAACTGAGAAGCCTGGGAAAATCGTCATTTCAGATACTAGAGGTGAATGAACTTTCGCGATAGTCGCCCTAGCATCATCATAAAGATCGACCCACCATGGGAGTCCATGTCACCCAAAATTATAACCGGGGATTACAGCTAGAGTAAGTATTTGGAGGAACGTATACTGAAGCTATGCAAAGTTCTTTATTCTTTGCAGTTATTTGACACACGACAATTTCAACGTCTGATAGAGCTGGGAGAGGAATTTCATAGAAAGAGTGGCACTTTTTGAACCCTAAAGGAATAGGAATAGGAATCATCTCTATCCAGGCAAATAATGTTAAAACCGTGGATGTTGAGTTCAGTGTCAGAAGAGAGCCATGTTTCAGAAAGGGTGAATAGCCATAAATTTGAAGTAAAAATTTGAACGAATCTAGTTTAGGCACTAAACTACGGCAGTTCCATTTTAGAGATCATATTATCTGATAACTTGGATGAGTTATCCATCGGAAGATATGATTGATACAAGGAGGGGCCATGAAGCAGTCAATTGCTTAAGATACAACTTCAACAATGGAAGCATGGCAGAAAAACTATGGATGGGTTATACCTATGGTATAACCGCAAGGTTGACGTAGGACTGCCGTTGGCTCAGTAATCAATTGTATTTCTTCAATTAGCAATAATCCCACCTCGGATGTTCTTCATTGGGTACGACATCGCCGATGCGCAGAGCTATCTTTTGTGTGCATTGATTAAATTATTGATTGAACTAGTGGATGATTGAAACTATTTACGAATTCAATTGCAAAAAATCCCAATTTAAGTCAATTCATGCATTATGGTAGTAGTTATCACAGCAAATAGTTATCAACATTCTGCCTTTTGCGGTATGTGTAGAAGTTCAGTGAGCTGGCGACATGAAGAGATATCTTACAATGCAGTCTAGAATAACCGAGCCAAAGCGTTGAATTTGTACCCGCTTTTGTAGACCGTGTTAGCAAAACGAATTCCGGAGTGTAAAAATGTATGGGGGTATAAAAGTGTTGCCGACTTGAATGTATCTGCAATGCCGCTTTTCCCAACTTCTTGGTGTCGGAATCTGTATTGGGAGAACACATTCCAGTTTGCATAGATGCAAGCAAGCACAAAAATACCTGTAGTTTGCATCTATTTTACAATGCCGATTTCCCCAGGCTTCATGATTTTGAAGTCTGTGTTAGGGAAACATTCAGATTTGCAGAAAGGCAAGCGGGTACAACAGTACTCGCAGCTTGCATCTATTTTGCAATGTCAATTTCCTCAGGCTCCATGGTTTTGAAATCTCTGTTAGGGAAACATTCCGATTTGCAGAAACGCAAGCGAGTACAAAAAGTACCCGCAGCTCACATCTATTCTGCAATGCCGATTTCCCCAGGCTTCATGATTTTGAAGTCTGCGCTAGGGAAACATTCCGATTTCCAGAAACGCAAGCGAGTACAAAAGTACCCGCAGCTTGCATCTATTTTGCAATGTCGATTTCCCCAGGCTCCCTGGTTTTGAAGTCTGTGTTATGGAATCATCCATCCATTCCAGCGATCATACCTCAATCGTTGCGCAATCATAACTGAGTGGATTTCCGAGCGGCACTCGCTTATATACCGATTGGTGCGGTTTCAATAGCCTGTTTTGAAAGCAATTTTAGGGCTATTGAAACAAGTTTTTGGATCAAAAAGTAACAAGGATACAACGCGTAGACATTTTATCTTTCGAATGAAGTGCCTTTCATACCATTTCCGTCAGTTGTTTTGGAGCTATTAACGCTCAAAATCTCGTTCTCCAGCGTAACGATTTCGTTTTCGAAACTTTGAACTTACACCCAGTATAGAAATGAAAGACGTTGTCCTACGTCAAAAGTGGGTCTTGAATATTGAACGTGTTTAATATGAAGTTCACAATGTCCGAAAAAGCTATCAATCCTTGATTAGAAGCTAATTTTTTAACGTGAAAATCGAGGAGCTGCCTTTTAATTCCTCTCTTCTCTGGATAATGGCGTAAAATCCTCACTGCAAACATGAACAGGCTGAGGAGGAGTCTTCTGATTCGTTTAATTTACTACTACCCTAGGAATTAAACTATCTTCTAAGGTTCATATTAGCTTTCCTACAGTGCACCTTTGGTGAAGAGAGTTTTCTTTTCAGTGATTCATCCATTATCGAAGATTCTGGTGCAGCCTTGAGTTAGGAAAACCGAAAATTGGTTTTCATCATGAGCGCCTGATGCGGCTTTCAGCATTTCAGCGTAAGTTCGCTTGAAGCGTCCTGTGCAAGAACGCTTCACTTTATCGGACTGTTTGTACCTTGGGCACTCCTGTAGAGGGTGAGGCCACAGTGGATACATTTTTCCACTGTTTGTGTGCAAGAATCCTCACTGTGTTTTGCACCAAATTTGCCACAACGAAATTTTTTTATCGCATTGCACCAAGGTCCGGGAAGCGCATTTACGTGGAAAATTGCATCTAGATCTCGACAGTTAACTTGGACTGTCTTGGACAAAGTTGTTACATATGATAGCGCACTCATTTTTATGTTGTCAACAATATGGTGACCAAAGTCTTCGAAGAAATGAAAAATCTAACTTTCTTATCCTTAACGATAGAGGTAAACATAATTCGGCAATGTTCGGCTTCAATTATTTTAAGCAACTTTATAACAGACTAAGTGACCCGGCAAACTTCGTCCCGCCCAAAATTTGTTTTTTTTTGTTATCAATACCTTCAAACATTCACGTTTTCTTACTATGAGCAAGTTCATGGATCCAATCGCAGACCTGTACATTGATTGATCTTCTATTCGACCCCGTTGAATTTACCGTTTAGTATAAAATTCCTAGTATTTCTAACCAAACTCATCATTATAATATCAAATTATTTTCAGACACAATTCTCGTTCAAGATTTTACAACCACTTGCAAATAACATGTTTCTCCGTTACTTGGAATACATGTTTGATACAGAAAATATGATAGAATGAAGACAGCCCTCAATCGGACAATTCCTTCCTCGAGTTCTGCTCTTATCAACACATCCGGCGATCCTTTTTTTTTTTGGTATAGATAGAAGAAGATATAGGAGTGCGTTTCATCACATTAAAATCCATTTCCAGTTTCAAACAAAGATCAATTTCGCTAGCGCAAACATCGAATGGACTAACAGCACTTGTCACTATGTAATTGTAGAACATATGGGAATTTAATTTTCCGAATTTTCCCTTTTTCCTTCAGATTTTTCCGAAAATTTTCAATTGTCATGTTTGGTTGGAATATTTTTGGTGTAATATTTTTATGGGACCCCCTCTCCATTCCAGAGGAGGGAGGAGTGTCATACCATTATAAAAATATTATCATACCCAAAAACCTCACATCCCAAATTGCTTTCGAGTTATGCAGAAATTTGTGTTTCATTTGTATGACAGCCTCCCCTTAGAGAGGGGGGTGGAGAATCTAACCATCATAGAAATATTTATTGCTCCCTAAAATTTCAATATGCCTAATTTGGCTTTGGTGTTGGACGACGCGAGTGTTGTAGTGTATTTGTTGATTTATAAAGATCAAGTCACTAGTAAATTCAAGAAGTTCGAGGCCCTTTTATCGGCGAACTTTGGTTACAAAATATTGCGTTTTCGCTGTGACAACGGCGAAGAATATAGAGCTGGTGCGTTCCAAGGATTTTGTAACAGTAAAGGAATACCTTATACAGTCAACTAACCCTAACTCGATGTTCTGTATATCGATATTTTCCCTAACTCGATGGGTTTCATGGCACCTTCGATTTTACAAGCATTCTTCTCTCCATAACACGATACCTCCCTAACTCGATGCCTCTCTTACTCGATATGTTTTGATTCATTTTTCCATGGATTTTCACCTCCCTAACTCGATTAATTTTCGCGTACATGTTTTTGTGCGTTATTACCTCAGATTTCAATTGCCCTTGAAAGTGAAGACGGAGTGTTCGTGTCATCAAACAATTTCTTTTCAAGTATGGGAAACCACGAGAATCCTTTCAAGCGAACAATCAAAACGCTAACCATTGCGCAAGGTTTGAGCATCATCGAGCAGGTCGAAAAATATGGACGGAAGGGGTCTGAAGCTGCAAATAATTTCAGTATTGCACAAAGTGCGGTATCAACACTACTCAAACTAAAGTAAAAATGGAATCGGAATGGAAAATTGTATCTAGACCAAAAGCATATAAGGTTGGTCAATGAATTTTTGTCTTGTCAAGCTAGACAGAATAATTTACCCCTCTTCTATTCTTCGGGATATGGCTTGAGAATTTGTCCAGAAACTGGGAATTCCTAACTTTAAAGCATAACCAACATGGACGGGAGTGATATTCCGCTGGCATAATTAATGAGTCGTGAGCGATGTCGACGGTACAATACCGTTCGATTGCTCAATGTCTTTTAATAATTAGTGCAAAAAGGACCAAAACGTGATTTGCTGTGATCTGATGCCAGATACCGATATACTGGAAAGTGTTGAAAAACCTGAGAAAAACGCTGAAGATAGTAGTTCTATTGAGATGTTAATTCGAACGTTAAATCAAACCTGAAGAATATGTCCGGAATATTGAAATCAACTGAAAATGTTCCTGTGAAACTATTCGAACATTTCTTTGTGATTGAACAGTTCCTGCGTGATCGTTACAATTCAGTTTGATTAACATACTTAATCAATATTTTCTTTGTTAACCTAGTGCCTCATGCAAGTCGGACTCGATTATATACAAACTCGATTATATATGATTCGATTATGTAAAATTTAGGACTCGATTGTATACAGTTTGAAAAAAAAAAGTTTTTTTTTATAATTCAAATATGAATAATTTCAAGAAAAAAAATTAACCTTTCAGCATTAAGGTGAAATTTAAGTGGCTTTTATAAGTACAGTGGGTTAAAAATCGCGATTTTTGAAGATTTCGATTAAATCTTCATCAGAAATTGTTTATATCGATATTGCAGCGAAATTAAGAGAGATAGAAGTTGGGCGTCAAAGAACAAATTGTAGAGAGGTTAGAGAGCTTTAATTTAATTGATAGAAACAATCAAGTTTAGTATGAATTTTTAGGATAAAATTTATAATTACAAATAAAAAAAAACTTTTAAATTTTCCACTTCAAAAATGTTTAATCCACTAATTTAGATGTTCCTCTACTATATCCTGTACTAAATTTTCTCATCTTTCAAATGAAAGCAACAAAATCGGATTACGTAGCATACTTTTCAATGTAGAGTCAGTTTGAGCCAACAGAATCCGAAACAAAGAAAAAGTTCTATAAGTCTGTCATCGTTGAAATTCTAACATATGCGTAGAAGGATTTTTTTCGTGAAATATAACCGTCTATCACCTCCTGAAAGATTCTGGAAAAAATATTTTTTTATATATGAGAAAGGTGTTTTTTCACTTTAAGGGAATGAATCAAAAATTCAAATTCATACCATAATTGGGACACTTACCCTAATATATGACAATTTGAGACATAAAAAAAAATTAGGAAAAAATGTTCTGTATCTCGATACCTCCCTAACTCGATGGTCCCTTTGGATATCGAGTTAGGAAGAGTTGACTGTACCTTATAATAGATCCGTATTTCATTCACCCGTTAAATATCTCAATCCTACTCAATGTTTTTGAAAATTTTCACTCAAAAACCCATGATTTCAATTAGGGATTGAATTCTCCCCGCAAAAAACCAAATTGGTAGTGTTTAATCGAAAGCGGTTCCCAAAAAAAAATGCAACTTAAGCTTTGGACGACGATGATTAGACAAAATGCTTTTAAACATTTGCAGCGATAACGTCGATTGATTCAACAATATGCGTTTAATGTGCATGCCAAAATCGAAACTGAGTGCCTGAAGTACATCAATTCAAGCAAATTCGCGATTCGAGAACATCGTACACATGAGAGATGCAATAATTTCAGAAAATGTAAAATACAATGATCGTTTGACATTTTTTCCGTTCACATATTTTTGTAGTCCTAGGCATATCATGGTAAACGGACGGCCATCATGTTAACTTGTAACGAAGAACATAATCATTCATGCATAGTAATGCATGAAGTGATCCTACATGGCAATTGTTCAAACTCTAGTTACAAAGCAAATATGTTGAATGCAATTGAATTCGAAAATTGTTTCGTTCAATCAATAATTTAATCAATTCAAACAAATGATTACTAAGCCAGTGGTAGTCCCACGTCAACTTGTGGTTATATCATAGATATAATCCATTCATTTTTCCCATAAGAAAAATTGAAATATACCCTTTTATTGAAAGGTAAGACGTAGTCCTATCTCAAAAATAGTTATAAATATTTCAGTTATGCTACTCACCAGCATTGTTGGAGACAACGGTCAAATCTTTGACCCCCTTGGTTACGCAAGCCGCAATCAAATTTTCCGGGATACCACAGAGACCGAAACCTCCGACAAGCAATTTTGCACCATCAGGAATATCGGCGATCGCCTCGTCAGCGGATTCATACACTTTCGAGCGTTGCTTGGTTGAGTAGTAGTTTGAGAGTATCTGTTGAGAGCAAGCGATTAGAGACAGCTGTAATTCTTGTTTAAACCGCTAGCCTGTGCGGAGGCTCGACAGAATCATTATTGACGTCATATGTTATTGTTGTTGAGACATGCACCGGCCCTACGTTAAGCCCTCGCCTGTGTTTACGATACAGATGCCTTGTTTTCATGGTCTACAGAACGCAAATAAATATTTTTCTCTCGATGTGAAAAACAAAACTATAAGTAGAAAACAATTAATGATTTGCAATTCAAATTACACATTTACATTGAAACCAAGATAAATCGTTGCGACATGACCTTGTGACCCAAGTAGGAAAAGAAAGTGCGTTTTTATGCAAATAGCATATATAATCTGAACGTAAAAGTGAATTCTACTTGAATAACGCATTACAACTTGACCTTTTCCGCTTATTTTATAATTTTAAAGTACTTATTCAATTTGAAAACATGTTTGTTAACGCAGAACCTTCAACCAAAAACACACCAACACTTACCCTCGTCACCTCGAAGGTCCTCTGGTTAATTCGGAAAGCCGTGAACACCCGGCCGGCACAAAGTGAGAGAGACATCCTAACTACCAATCAAGTTGTACTTCAGCAATTTAACCAATAAAATGGAAACCTAAAACAATCGAGCCCGTTTAGCGCAAGTATTTGACACTGAATGG